>NC_143555.1:68030000-68353500 GCF_054136105.1 Typopeltis vanoorti | reverse complement strand
GTTACTTGAATAATATTTCTCTTTGCTTTTACAATTCTCCTATGAAAACTACAGAACTTTGATTCTTTTTACACCTTTCTTTTTTTTCTTTTTTTTCCTTATAAGATATTTAGGTTCTTCCTACTCAAATCTAAATGGTGATTACATCTTATTTCAAATCACCTGTATAGTGTTTTATTTTGAAAAAATAAACAATGATATCGTTATTAGCAATAACATAGTAAATGTAACGTTTCATATACCTTGGTTTTCTTCTTCATGTAAATTTGTGCACATTTCTTGTAAGTTGAAATATGTTATTGGTAAAGATTACATTATATACTCCACAGAAATCCCTCTGGTACTTATAGTTATTATTAACTTTGCAGATTGTTTTCTAAATTTTTCAAACCCATTTCTATGTCTGGTGTTCATGTCCTATTCTGGGACTTCAATTTCCATCAAGGAGCAACTCTTCTGTTCTTTTATGTCAGCTGCCTCCTTAAATGACTCACTTCTTCTTTTACAGAACTTAACGTAGGATCATTGCCAACATTAGTTTTAATATTAAGTTACCACTCTAATATTTCCCTCAACTTATTTATATATTTATTTAGCGTATGGCTCACACATGAAAAATTACATTACATTACTCCTTAATATATAAGGACATAGTAACAGACATATGTCAATAATAAGACATAATACAGTCAGAAAAGAGACAAGAATAGGCTACAACTGAATGTCTAGGTTGATTATCCTGTCAACTGCACTTGGTGTAGCAAGGATGAAGTCTGTCAGGTTTCCACTGTATGCACGTTGGACACATTCTGCTGTAATATGATTAATTGTCTGGCGGGGTGATCCACAGTCCCACCTGGGTGAGGCAATCATGCCCCATTTGTAAAGGTGGTCTGCACATCTGCCATGTTTGGTGCGGATTCGGTTAAGGACAGACCAAGTTTTCCGAGGTAGGAAAACTTGGTCTGCCCTTAACCCGAAGGTATCTGTCTTGGGTCCATTAATTCATGGATGTCCCCCTGTTGGAGTGTTACAACAGGACTCTTTCTACTTCTCGTTCATGTTGAAACTTGTCTATGCAAGATTTTTTGCTGGTAAGATGGGAGGGTGCCTTGAATTTAGCCTGTTTATTTCTAGGGGTGGGATGTCTTCATGGATTGGAATGTTTTGAATTTCCATGATTTTGCTGTATTCATGTAGAAGAAAGTTGGATCTGCGGATGTGTGGAGGCGGAATGTTCCTTAGCACTGGAAGCCAGTAGGTTGGGGTTGATTTTACAGTTCCAGAAATAAGGCAATAACATATCTGTCTAACTGGAACAAACAGCCTTTTCAGAAATTTGTTGCTACAGCTAATTGGAACTTCAAAGTATCTCACCCATTTTTCCTTTCTTTGATTCCATAACAAAGTTATATAGATTTTACACTACAGTATATTTGACAAATCTACTTCCTTTCCTTAGATTCTTCTTACAATAATTATTTATCTTGAATTCCCTATTAAAATAAATAAATTCACTAACGCATTTTATTCCCAAAATGGTGTGGGCGAGGCAGACATTTATTATTACATACATACATACATACACACGTCTTCAGGGCCCACCATTCCTAATTGGGTTGTGGGGACAACAGCTGCAAGGGGTACTTCCAATGGTCACGATCCTCTGCCACCAAGCTCAGGTGTTCTGGTGGGATTCCCAAACGTGTCCACCTAAGGTTTTGGATATAATCTATCCAGCGAGTCCTCGACCTTCCACATGGCCTCCCATCCTCTGGCTTGGCAAAGAGGGCCTGCTGAGGGAGCCTATCTTGTGGCATTCTGACCAGGAGACCGTACCAACGTAACTGTGATCTCTCAACACGGAGAAGCAGCGGTTGAGTATTGAGGGTTTCCCGAATTGCAGAGCTTCTGACCCTGTCGAGATTTGTCAGCCCTGCAACCCCTGGAAGGAACCTCATTTCAGTCACTTGGATTCGTGTCCACATTCTTCCGTTCATTACCCAACTCTCATGACCATAGGTGAGGATGAAGACATAGACTCTATTGAAGACAGCCAGCTTTGCCTTCTGGCTTAACTCCTGCTTCAGTACTACCGAATTGCCAATATTGAGCTTGCTAAGCCAATTCGAGTATCTAGCTCTACGTCCCATTTTCCATCATTCGTGAATATGGACCCAAGGTATTTAAACTTCTCCACCTGCCTCATTGGGACTCCACTTACATGTAAAGTGCACTGAGATGGTTGTCATGAGACCACAAATGTTTCGGTTTTGGCCACACTGATCTTCATTCTGGCATCTGCACATACAGCTACAAACCTATCCAGGGTTCGATGGAGGTCATCTGTGGAAGAGCTAAGCAGAACTAGGTCATCTGCAAAAAGCAGACGTCCAATGCTACATCTTCCAATTCTGACACACTCACTGCCTCGGCTGTACCTATCAATCCAGTCCATAAATATTATGAAAAGGAGCGGTGACAGAACACACCATTGGCGGAGGCCAACGGAGATTGCGAAAGGTTCAAACTTTGTGCTGTTTACCCTGACAAAAAACTCTGGGCATTCATACAGAGACTTGATGGCAGCTAATAGTTGGCCATCCACTCCATACTCCTGTACTACTTGCCAAAGCTTATCCCGAAGAACCTGGTCATATGCCTACTCCAAGTCCACAAAACATGTGTAGACATTCTTGGCATATTCCCAAGATTTCTCAAAGACTTGTCCTAAAGTGGAGATTTGGTCATGTGTGCTTCTATGAGGATGAAAGCCACATTATTCTTCCTGGAACTTTGACTCAACTATGCTCCTGTACTGCCTTTCCAAGCACCTAGCATACACCTTCCCAGGCAGGGTGAGAAGAGAGTTGCCACGATAGTCACTGCAATCTTTCTGGTCTCCCTTCTTGAAGACTAGTATTATTATGCCTGTCATGAGCTTTGGTGCTCGCCTAGATACCCAAGCAGCCTGCCACGCTCGAGTCAGCCAGAGAACCACCGTCTCGAATTAAGGCTTTTAGCATTTCTGGCCGAATTTCATCATCGCCAGCAGCCTTGCCCGATTTTAGCGATTTTATTGCTAAATGGACCTCTTCTTCTGTGAGACTAGTCATTGCCCTGATCTGCACCTCTTGGATGTCCACAACTGCTCGGCCACCCGGGTTAAGAAGGCTTTCAAAGTATTCCCTCGATCTGTGGAGGATATCCTTCTCGGTTGTTAAAAGTGCACCATCAGAGGCCTTAATTACCCTTGTTGTGCACGATTTCTTCCCTCGAAGGCGGCGGATGGTCTGCCGGAATACTTTGTTTGCATTTGCATAGGATGAGTCTAATCTTTCTTCAAAGGATTCCCAGCCTTCTGCTTTGGTATCTTTACCGTCTCAGCGGTAGCATTTCGTGCTTCAGCATACCGCAAACGAATCTCAGGTGACCTGACCCTAAGCCATGTTAGATAGGTCTGCTTTTTCCCCCGGACAGCTATTTGGATTTCTTGATTCCAACAAGGTGTCTTTTTCTCACTACCCGTTGCCACGCCGAGCCGATTTCTGCCACGCATGAGAGTGCAGAGGCAGTGACAGCTGTTCTAAACAGCTTCCATTCCTCCTCAACATCTGCAGTATGCTTGGGAATATCTTTGAATATGGAGAAAATGTCATCTGCAAAATTCTTCCGCACAGCCTCATTTTCCAATGTCTCCCATTTCACGTGGTATAGCAGCTTAGGCCTACCAGCGTTGATGGTAGCATCTGGTTTCTGAAGCCGTAGAGTGCACACAACAAAGTAGTGGTCAGTTGAGAGTTCTTCCCCCCCCCCCCCTCTTCTCACAAAAACATCCAGCACTGAGGAAAATAGGTCTGCTGAGACTATAAAGAAGTCAATCAGAGACCTTTGTCCAAGTGTATCCCTGTGCCAGGTATACTTATGGACTTCTCGGTGCTGGAAGACGGTATTCATTATGGACAAGCTGTTAGTACAGCAGAAGTGCAATAATTTCAACCCATTCGCGTTAAGGTCAGGGGCGCCGTTCCTCCCAACCACGCCCCTCAATGTCTGGTCATCTGTTCCAACATGTGCATTGAAGTCATCCATTAGCAGGATTGATCCCATGTCTGCCACCCTGTCAAAAGCAGCATCCACTTCCTCTAGGAAGGCAGAGTATTCTGACTCCAGATTAGGTGCATAGGCTTGTACCACAGCCAAATCATGGTTTTTCATCTGAAGCCTTAACACACATACCCGTTCCCCCAATGGGATCGACTCAGCAACACAGTGTGACAGCTTGGGGCTTGTGAGTATCCCTACACCTGCCTGAGCAGACATTGTCGGGCTCGCACCAGAGTAGCAAAGCTTCCACACCCTTATCCAGGTCGAGAGTTCCAGAGCCTCTCCTCTTGGTCGAAGAAAGCCCGACTAAATCTAGCCGGTATCGCTTGGTTTCCTCGACCAGTACCAACTCCTTCCCTGTCAGAGAGAAGATGTTCTAGTCGCCTAAAGTCAGAGTCTGGTGCCGTTGTCGTTGCCATTTTTGTCCTTTTGCAGAACCATTTCATTGCGCTGCCCCTAAACACCTCCCCAAATGGGTAGCGGGCCCATTGATGGAGTTTTCCCCTAGCAAAGTGCTCAGGAGTGGTGTCTAAGGGAGAATGCAACATATTTTTCGAACGGGGTCCCTCTGCCGAAAACCCGAACACGTCCCTTGGTAACCCGAGCGACGGACGATGCGGTATGAACATTTTTTGATGGCTTGATCATGTTACAGTATTTGATAATGCCCTGTTAGTACAAAACGAAATGACACAGCAGAATAGGAAAGATTCCCCTGGAATACTTTAATAGCATTCGGGGGAAAGAGCAAGAAGAGAAGAAAGAAAGAAAGAAGCAAGGGAGGAAGAGGAGGGACCAGTCTACAGATAATATAAAAATGTATATTACATGATGTAAGGCATGGTCCAGCATCAGGCACCTCTGGTTTGTCACGCCCGTACTCACTAAGCTGAGCCCCTGAGGCTGTATTATATATATATTTAAAAATGAACTTCGACGGCTCAGTCGATACCGAGCATGCTCTTCGTTAGAAGGAACAAAGTTAAGAACACCCATGTAGAATGGGAACAGTTTTATCATATCATTTCAAGAGAAGATGGGTTGTCTGGTTTCACATGAAGTCAACATGATTTTTCTTTATAAAACTTGAGAGAGATATAAATAAATAAATCAGCTAACTCATTTTATTTCCTTAGAGCAGTGTTTCGTAACTTGCTTTCATGTGTGCCCCATTTTTTAATATTAGTTTTTGCGGCGTCCCTCCCACCTATCCCCATTGCAATTCTTGTGTTGCAACACTGACAAAACTCATAAAAGTTAGCAAAAAAAACAAACAAACTATGAATTAATTAAAGGGAGAATGGGTATGTGTGTTAAGGCACCAGATGAAAAACCACGACTTGGCTGTGATGCAAGCCTATGCACCCTAATCTGGAGTTAGAATACTCTGACTTACTAGAGGAAGTGGATGCTGCTTTTGACAGGGTGGTAGATTTGGAATCAGTCCTGCTAATGGGTGAATTCAATGCACATGTTGGAAGAGACCACCAGACGTGGAGGGGTGTAGTTGGGAGGAACTCAGGGTTGAAATTATTGCATGCACTGGGATGGTTGTCTCAAGACAACCATCCCAGTGCACTCTACAGGTGAGTGGAGTCCCGCTGAGGCAGGTGGAGAAATTTAAATACCTTGGGTCCATATTTACGAGTGATAGAAAGCCGTAGGGATCCCAATACATTGCAAGAAAATACGGGACACTTACGACCAAGGATGAAAGTTTAGTATGCGCACCCATCACATATGCCAATCTTGCAAAATGATTCTAACTTTCCAAGTGTGTGCGTGGTAAGATTTACTATGCACACACTTTACTAAGTATAAGTAAACAAATAGTAAGTCAATGCACTTGCGCACAGTTCTAACGAACTTATCCTTGTTGCAGTGTTGCCATCACTCGCCTTGAGAAAATAACATCGCGTCTACAATTTCCTATAATGACCGAGAGCGAAGTTTGAAATAAAATAGAAAGTGTAACTCATCGATTTTGTTATTCAGTCTTGAACTCTAAAATACAGGACCAAAAGCAGCCCTGAAGATTTTTCTCGGGACAACGGGACGCATTAGACAAAAACGGGACGATTCCGTATTTTGCAGGACGTCTGGTATCCTGAGAAAGTGGGATGAAGAGCTAGATGACCTAGTTCTTCGTCTAGGATCAGAAAGCGCAATATTGCGGGAGCTTGGCCGTTCGGTAGTATTGAAGCAGGAGTTAAGCCAGAAGGCAAAGCTGGCTGTCTTCAACACAGTCTATGTCCACATCCTTACCTATGGTCATGAGAGTTGGGTAATGACCGAAAGAATGCGGATACGAATCCAAGCTGCTGAAATGAGGTTTCTTCGAGAGGTTGCAGGGATGACAAGACTCGACAGGATCAGAAGCTATGCAATTCGGGGAATCCTCAATACTCAACCGTTGCTTCTCCGTGTTGAGAGATCACAGTTACTTTGGTACGGAAACCTGGTCAGAATAGCACAAGAGAGGCTTCCCCAACAGGCCCTCTCTGCTAAGCCAGCAGGTGGGAGGCTATGTGGAAAGCCAAGGACTCGTGGGATAGATTATATCCAAAACCTTGGGTGGACACGTTTTGGAGTCCCGCCAGAACACCTGAGCTTGGTAGCGGAGGATCGTGACCTTGGAAGTTCCTCTTGCAGCTTCTGCCTCCCGATAACCCAGTTAGGATAGCTGGACCTTGAAGATGAATGAATGAATGAATGAATTCATACAAATTTAAATACGTCATGAAATATTTCGAAAACTGTATAGAACTGGCATCACTGCACAGACCATTTAATTGTATTGGCCTTTCGGGAAACATTCGCGATTTCATCACGGGAAGTCTCGAGTGTTCTGAAAATGTTTCTGGGAGTATAAATAAGTCTTGAAATGACAAGTAGGCAGTAACAGTGCAACAGTGAAAATTCGATGGCCGTAGCGGAATTCTCTCTTCCGTTGTTATCATTCTACTTGCGATTGCTTTAGTAGATTTTGTTTACCATTTGACTACTAACATTATTATACTGATTGTTTTACTTGTAGTTGTTATTTTTTGTTATATTAAAATTACTATCTGCTGGTAGCGTGTCCTGCACTTTACGGGATCTGAGTCGCAGGACTCTTAATTTCTTTTCTTTTCTTTTTTTTATATAGGCGCAGAGACAAAAAAAGCATGAGTAAAATGATTCCCGTCTCTCCAAGGAAAAGGACTCTCGGAGTCGAGATTGCAGGATTGGAGGATCCCAGAGTCCTCACTAAAATCCTTAGAGTTAGTAGGAGACCAAAGCATCAATTCCTTCACCCACCTACGGTGGGGACGATTTTTGATTGTTGTGAAAAATGTATCTTAGAGTGATAAACTTTTAGAGGGCTTCTCTGTTCAGGGAAAGCAGGTAATCCCAACCATGGTGGGGGATCACAACTGAAACAACTAAAAAACGAGCGCTTTCCCGTGGAGTACTGAGAAGCCGGAGATGACTTGCTCATTCAAATGTTCAGCAAGTGGGGGAAAGTGACCAACATAAAAGAAGAGCATTTCTAAGGAGGACCCCTGCTTGGTACTCCAGAGTTTCGATCTATTACTATTATTACTATTATTACGGGCAACTCCAGGGAGTCATTAGACTCATCGAGGGAGGCCCCAAATCATATTCATCACAACTATTTGACATTCATACAGTATCTATCATACCCCGCCTTAAACTCATTCACTGTCACAGCATCCACCACAGACTCAGGGAGCGCATTCCACTCATTCACTACTCTAAAAGTAAAGAACCCAGCTCTAACACCTTTACTAACCACACTTTTGCCCAGTTTCCATGGATTTACCCTAGTCCTCCCACAACCAGCCTTGTTCTCAAAAATATCTTCTGAATTAATTTTATAGAAACCCTTCAGTAATTTGAATGTCTCAATCATATCTCCCCTCCTCCGCCTATCAACCAATTTTTGCAACCAACAAATCCTCAACCTGTTCTCATACGGTTCATTCCACAGACCTGCTATCATCTTGGTCACTCGCCTCTGGATCCTCTCCACCTCCTCCCCATCAAGAAGAAACCTAGGTGACCAAATCTGAGCACAGTAGTCTAGTTGGGGTCTTATCAAGGCTCGATACAGCGGAACAATAACCTGCTTGTCTCTGCTTGTCAACGTATTCTTCAGCAACCAAGTGATTTGATGAGCTGATTTGGCCACTTTTGCAATGTGTCCCCTAAATTTCAATTCCTTATCTACCAACACTCCTAAATCTCGTGCCTCATCAATTTCCTGGAGCACGGTTCCACCAATGCAGTAAACTGCCGCCAATCTTTTCACCCCAAAATGCATAATCTTACATTTTGCCACATTAAACTGACATCCATTCTCCTTAGCCCAGACCTCCAATCTATCCAAATCATCCTGCAAAATTTTGACGTCATCTGCATTCACTATTGCCCTACCCAACTTCGCATCATCCGCAAACAAATGAACTGTTCCTCTCAGAACCTTTCCTATATCATTTATGAACAAATTAAACAGCAGTGGTCCAAGAACAGATCCTTGTGGCACACCACTAGTCACAGGCCGTCTTGTGGACTCTACTCCTGAGTAAACCACTCTCTGATATCTCTCCGTCAACCACCCTCCTATCCATCTCACCAACCCTATGTCCATCCCCATATGCTGCAATTTACTGATTAGAATTCCATGTGGTATCCTGTCAAAGGCCTTGGCAAGGTCCAGTAAAATCACCGTAAACCCATTACCCTTATCCAGTCCAGCCGTCACTGTGTTATAATACGTGAGCAAGTTACTGAGGCATGACCTACCCTTCACAAAACCATGCTATCCCCGATACAGTATCCCATTTTCTTCTATCCAATCTTGTATTATTTCTATCCAATCTTGTATCTAACAGCAGTATCCTGTTCTGCCACCTCTCCAAACATCGAAGCTACCCGTCGAGAAAGGACCTGGCATGCAGGATAGCTTACAGACACCTTCCAGTCAAAGTCAACATATGGTGGTTCAACAGCATCAGAAACTCGCTTTGTGACTTCTGCCGGAGCCGTGGAAGCGTAGAACACGCTTTTTACACGTGTTCTATATTCAACTTCATTTGGAGGAGACTAAGCGACGTGCTCCGCATCCCCTCCCCCCCTCCTACGGCAGAAACAAGTCATCTCCCTGCAGTTCACTCAACCAGTAACAACAGGCAGAAGATACTGGTGTTCATAATTAATGAACTGAAATGTCACATCCGGAAGGTAAGAAAGAAATTTTCTATCTCTGCTAATCGTCCATGCCTGCTGGGACTCTCTCGGATCGTCCTCTACATGTTTTATGGCTCTTTAACACTTTCATTGCCAAGCTGAAAATTGGAATTTCGTGTGGTGGCCAATTTTTTTTTATTTTTTCATTTAGTTAACGACGTCCACGCGATTACGCGTGATCGGCCGTTTGGTGAGAACTCGCATCGCGTGATCGCGCGATATCGTTCATTGCCAAGCTGAAAATTTTAATTTCGTGTGGTGGCCAACTTTTTTTATTTTTTTTATTTAGTTAACGACGTCCACGCGATAACGCGTGATCGGCCGTTTGGTGAGACCTCCCGTCGCGCGATATCGCGTGATTGGCAATGAACGTGTTAAGGAGGTTTCTACATCTTCACACACACAAACACACACAGAGAGAGAGAGAGAGAGAGAGGCTTTCCATGACACCAGATTTAACATCCTCTCATCCTATGTATTAGCAGAAATAACACCATCAAATTCTGTTTGCTGCTGCTTTAACATATTCAACTGCAGCATCATCTCCACTCCAAGCATGTTTTCTAGTCTTTGCATCCATGAGTCCTACAGGTTCTGTTTTGTTCTATCTCTCTCCCGGAGGGACACGGTCAACTGGGCGACGGAATAAAAGATGAAATGTGCAATTCCATTCTGTTGATCTATTACCAGGTAAAAATGAGTTAAAAGAACGGTATAAACAAAAAAATTGAAAAATCTTGCTTATAATTTTTATTTCTCAGCTTCACTGTGTAAGGTGTCTTGTTTGGCAATTTATCATTTGGGTGTTTTGTGTGCGGTTATTCAATTTAATACGCATGCGCAAGATATTTTGACTGCTATTAAACAGCAAGACTAGTTTGTTTGTTTATTACATCGTTTCCGATATTTGTGTCAACGTTACAGTTACCACGTGCAATGAACAAGTTTCAGTAAATAAAGGGTATGTATTCAAAATTTATAATCTTAATCGTAAACTAAATTGTATACGTGACATATAAATTAATTTAAATAAATTTCAAACTTCTGATTATCTCTCAAATGAAACAAATTGCTAAGTACAATTATATAGAAGTATAGAAATATTTCACTATTGATATAATTAAGAATTTCTGAAAATTACTGAAAAAATTCTTAATTATATCAATAGTGAAAACTTTTTTAAATTTTATTTTTATATTTATATTTCTTGTTTCTATTCTTCAGAAATGGATAATTCAAGAATATTAAGTCAAAGAGACAAAGAAAAATATGCTTGGAATGGGTATCTTTATGTTAAAGACAAGATTGATAAGAAAGGTTCAATTCAATTTGACGATGTGAAAATAAAAACAAAGGATGCAAAGGTAGAATCTGGACAAGTGTCAATGATGGATCACTAATTTCTGAAAAACAGGAACACCCATGTAGCAGTGCTGGAAATGCGACCAGAGTAACAACGCAAGAAGTTAGTACAATTGCCAAAAAATTAGCGGATACGACAATGAGCAACCCATCACAAATCAGAACTCAAGTTCTACAAAATGTTTCTTCTGCGGTAGAAGGAATGCTTTCAAATCATAGCAGTCTGTGAGAAATATTCAAAGAAGATTTGAAAATTTAAAAGCCCCAATTAATCCTGAATATAGGGAAACATTAATTATTCCTGAGGAATATTTAAATTATGAATTCAGTCCATCACAATTTGAACGTTTTTTATTGGCTGATTCTGGATCAGAACAGGTCAACCCCATGAGAATATTAATTTTTGGTGGTGAAAGCCATGCTGTGTGGAGCCAAAGCATGAATGGATTATTCATGGATGGCACATTTTTACTTTCTCCCCCTCTTTTTGCTCAAATTGTTGTCATTTATGCTTTTTGCATAAATGGTTGTTATTTTGGCTCCTGTTTTCCCTGTTTTATATTGTTTATTACCTAATAAGACTCTTGAAACATACACAAAATTATTTTATATGATACATGAAATGTGGCCATTACTAGATCCCGAAAATATAAATGTTGATTTTGAAATTGCCATTCATCAAGCGTTACGTATAGTATTTACACAAACTAATATAAACGGTTGCTTTTTTTCATCTCGTACAAAATCTTCATAAGCATTTATCTTCATGCAGTCTTAAAAGACTGCATGAAGATATTGCGAATTCCGCATTAGAATTGCGCATCAGATATAATTCTGATGCGCAATTCGCTTTAAATTCAAAAATGAACACTTCGCTTGCTTTCGTTCCAGAACAAGATATTATTTACGCTATTTCTGAACTTGAAAATCATTTATCCAATGAATTTGAACCAATTTTAGAATGGTTTATGAACACATACAATGGTCGTCTAAGGAATAACAGAACCAGGGCTCCACCGATTTTCCCCTCAAACGTTTGGTCTGTGTACCAAAGAACAATAAATGGAACCGATAGGACAAATAATTTTGCGGAAGCCTGTCATCGAAAACTGCAATTGAGCTATGGCAGCAGCGCAAGTCATCCAAATTTATGGATTTTTATAAATGGACTACAAAAATATTCAAAAAACATATGATGTTGATTATGAAAGAGCAGTAGCAGGTTTTCAACATGAGCACAAACGTAGACGTTACGGTGTAGTTGACCAAAGAATTTTGAAAAAAGTTATTAATTACTTAGGGAAAGTAGTTATTAATTATTAATTACGTAGGGAAAATCTAATAGAATATTTACGTGGTATTGCATATAAATATAATATCAATTCATAAATTCAAAACAGTTGTTTTGAATTTCAAATACTTTTTTGTTTTAGTGTATATATATGTAACATTTGTAAATATATTTATTGATTACAAAATAATATTAATAAATTAATTAAAAAATTTTTCCCCCTTTATTTTAATACTGTGCAATTATACCTTTTCATTTTTTAATCATATTCGGACCACTCTTTTTAACCATCTCTTTCTTAAACGATCCTACAAATTTTGATATATGATATAAACGAAAATATATAATATAAAATATTTATTAACTAGCTGACTCATTTTTTTGTATGGGAAATTTCAATGTAACTTCTATACAATTCGTAATTCTACACAATAAAATTAAATTTAATTATAAGTGAGATTTTTCAAATTTTCCGTACCGCAATTGGAAGAACGACAGTACATTGCGCCCTTCGATTGGAATAGGCTTAAGTTCGATTCTCGTTGCGATGGGAGGAGTCTTTATCTGGACGATTTCAATCGAAGGTGAGTTAGCTGATCTTACGGTGGTAGCAGGGTTTTTTCTATCGGAAACTCGGGTTTTTCATCCCGCATACAGACAAATCAGCCCTTCAGAACACACGCAATTTACAGACAAAAAAATACTAGTTTTAGTGGAGGTGGGCGGTAGATGGCGTTGATGGAGATGATTCGTAGTAGAGGTGTGGTGTAGTGGTTGAGACAGTTGTAGGTGTCCACCCGCGATGAGTCTTCGGACTCCTTGGAGGTATCAGGAATAATAATAATAATAATAATACTGTTCTTTTAACTCATTTCTCAAAAAAATATTATTTAAATTTACCTGGTAATAGATTAGCAGAATAGAATTGCATATTCGATCTTTTATTCGGTCGCCCAGTTGTCGTGTACCTAAGTAAAGAACCCAGCTCTAACTCTCTTGCCCAGCTTCCATAGATGTCCCCTAGTTCTCCCACCACCAGTCCTGATCTCAAAAATATCCTCTGAATTAATCCTACAGAAACCCTTTTATTAGAATTTCTTAGAATGTCTCAGCAATTAGAATGTCTCAATCATACCTCCCCTTTTCCGCCTATCAACCAATTTCTGCAACCCACAAATCTTCAACATGTTCTCATTAGGTTCATTCCATAGACCTGCTATCATTTTGGTCACTCTTCTCTCGATCCACTCCACCTCTTCCCCATCAAGAAGAAACTTAGGTGACCAAATCTGGGCACAGCGGTCGAGATGAGGTCTTATCAAGGCTCAGTATAGAGGAACAATAACTTGCTTGTCTCTGCTCGTCAAACTATTTTTCAACAACCAAATCAGTTGATGAGCTGATTTAGCCACATTTGCAATGTGCCCCTTAAACATCATCTCCCTCTCCACCAACACTCCCAAGTCCCTGGCTTCATCAATCTCCTGGAGTACAGTTCCACCAATGTGGTATACTGCTGCTAATCTTTTCACCCCAAAATGCATAACCTTACATTTTTTCACATTAAATTGACATCCATTCTGCTTAGTCCAGAACTCCAATCTATCCAAATCATCGTGCAAGGTTTTGACATCTCCTGTATTCACTATTGCCCTACCCAACTTTGTATCATCAGCGAACAAATGAACTGTTCCTCTATCAGTACAGTAGTAGTTCAAGAACAGAACCCTGAGGCACACCACTTGTCACAGGCCGTCTTTTGAACTATACTCCTGAATAAATTAATCTCTGATATCTCTCCATCAACCACCCACCTATCCATCTCACCAACCCTGTATCCATTCCCGTATGTTGCAGATTACGAATTTGAATTCCATGTGGTATCCAGTCAACTGGACCTGGCTAAGGCATTTGACAGGATATCACATGGAATTCTAATTTGTAAACTGCAACATATGGGAATGGATATAGGGTTGGTGAGGTGGATAGATGAATGGTTGATGGATTATCACTGTAAAGCCATTATCCTTATCCTGTTCAGCCGTCACTGTGTTATAAAACTTGAGCAAGTTACTGAGGCATAGTCTACCCTTCACAAAGTCATGCTGTCCCCTATACAGTATCTCATTTTCATCAATCCATTCCTGTATTTTCCCCTTGACTACTTTTTCCAAGACCTTGACGACGACTCCTGATATGCTGATCGGTCGGTAATTTGTAACAGTAGTCTTGGATCCTCCTTTATGTAGTGGAACTATATTCTCCTCTTTCCACATCTTCGGGACTAAACCAGACCTCAGACTCAGATTAAACAACATGGTCAAGGGCACTGATAATTCTTTAGTCGCTTCACGTAAAACCCGTGCCGGTATACCGTCCAATCCCACTGATGTATTCATATTAAGGTTCTGTAATATACTATTCACCTCCACATTATTCATCACAATTCCCGTATAAACTAATGGTTCCTTCATTCTGTCAATGTTACCACCTGGATGATATACTCTTGCAAAGTGCTCGCTCAGTAATTCCACTATATCGACTGATTCAGTGACCTCCTACCATCGCCATTCCTTAAAATCATTCTGCCATGTAAAATTTTTTTTTTTTTTTTGCTTGCAGCATATTGAAAGAACTGTTTGGGATTCACTTTAGCTTGCATAGCTAGTTTCCTTTTTAATGCACTTTTGCTTTTTTTTTACCACACTCTTTACCATTCTGGCCTGCGCTTTATACCGTTTGTGTGCCTGCAGGTCACCTTTCTCTTTAAATTCCCTCCGCAGTTGTTTCTTTTTTTGCAGCTCAAGCTTAATGGTGTTATTCACCCATTTAACCCCTACTTGTTTTAGTATTCGAACCGTAGGTATACAATCAGCCATAACCTCCTGTAAATGCTCCTCGACCACTTCCCATGCTCTATCGACATCCATCCCTTGCAGGTTTACATGCCATGGCACTGAACCAAGCAATCTCCTAGCTTGTCATAATTGCCAGCACAGTGATTCCTCATATACCCTGTCTTAATGGAAAATTCCCACCTTTAGCCACCTCCTAGGTCAAGACCTCATGATCACTCTCACCAATAGGTGGCAACATGGTCATATTCATTGTAGTCAGATTCTTAGATGCTATTACCAGGTCAAGCACTCTCAAACCCCTAGTATTTTTAATTACATGCTGTCTCAGATAATTATCCCTTAACAATTGAATAAAATCCATTTCCTTCCTCACATGTGTCCTCTCCTCCTTCCAATCAATGTGACCATAGTTGAAATCCCCCATAATAATTACCCTCCTTCCACTCATTTCATCAATTTGTTTATGCATACTATCTCCACCATCTATTCCATCACCTGGTCTATAGAAGCACCAAACCGTATATTTTGTTCTGCCAGTCTCAATCTTACACCAAATAGCCTCAAATTCGCTATCCTGCAATACAACTTCAATTCTCCTTGGCTGCAGTTCATCAGATTTCCTCAATAACATTGCAGTGAAGTACTATAGCAGAGATATACCATCTGAGAATGGATCTATCTAGCTAGTGGTAAATGGTTTGTAACGTGCTCTAGTATTTTACTTGTATTTTGTTGTGATATATTTTGTTGGTAATGCATTTTAAAGAATTCTATGCCTAGGTTAAACACTGACCCGCCTGCTCTATATACGGGAACAAATAGGCATTAGCTGATGATGCCTAATTTTAGTATATTTTAGTGTGTCCTCGCATATATGTCCTCGTAAGCTCCTCCATAGCGCAATTCGAAGAACGACGGTACATTGCGCCCTTCGACTAGAAAAGGCCTAAGTTCGATTGTCGTCGTGGCGGGAGGAATCTTTATATGGACTTGTTTAATCGTAGGTGAGTTAGCTGATCTCATACGGCGGTAGCAGGTTTTTTCTCCCGGAAACTCGGGTTTTTCATCCAGTATACAGACAAATCGGCCCTTCAGATCACACGCAATTTACAGACAAAAAAATACTAGTTGTGTTGGTGTGCAATAGATGTCGTATAGATGATTGGTAGTAGAGTTCGTTGTGTAGTAGCGATGACGGAGAGCTGTACAGTAGACGGAATAGTTTGATTTTATATGATAGATTTTCTAGAGATAGGTTTAAACCTAGAATTTTTAGACTGGAAAACGAGTTGCAAGTGCTCGAGATCGACTAAGTGGGGAAAGGATCGAAGAAAGGCTTAAAAAAAGTTCCTATAATCAGCGATTAAAATCGAAGTCGGAATTGTCTGTCTTCAGATGACTTTGTACTCTGGATACAAACACTATTTCTATAGATCATAACACATAATGTGTTATGATCCATCGAGTCGTTTCCGACTCCTGGCGTCTCCACGAACATACACTCTCATTCCGTTTTGTCCCTGACTATAACTTTCAGAACCTCCAAGCGAACTCCAGTTGCTTCTTTAATTCCATCCACCCATCTAATTCTTGGTCTTCCACTTCTTCTGCTTCCACCAACTTTAGCAAGCATCATCATCTTCTACAGACTGCCATTTGCTCGCATAATATGTCTGAAGTATGACAATTTTTGCTTGATGATCATAGCTTCAAGCTGGCTTTATTCTCTTTATCACTGATTTATTGGTTTGCTCTGCAGTGCATGGTATTCTTAGTAAGGGTCTCCAAGTCCATAATTAAAATGCATTTATCTTTCTTCTTTCACTTTTTCTCAGGGTCTAACTTTCACATCCATATAGCTTCACAGGAAATACCATTGCTTTCACGATTCTGATTTTTGTTGTGAGGCTAATATCTTTATCTTTAAAGATCTTAGCCTCACAACAAAAATCAGAATCGTGAAAGCAATGGTATTTCCTGTGAAGCTATATGGATGTGAAAGTTAGACCCTGAGAAAAAGTGAAAGAAGAAAGATAAATGCATTTTAATTATGGACTTGGAGACCCTTACTAAGAATACCATGCACTGCAGAGCAAACCAATAAATCAGTGATAAAGAGAATAAAGCCAGCTTGAAGCTATGATCATCAAGCAAAAATTGTCATACTTCAGACATATTATGTCTGAAGTATGACAACTTAACATTGCTTTTTTTCTGAGTAATAATCTTCTTCTAACTTCTTCAGTACATTAACCATCTTTATCAATTCGGGATCCTAAAAAAAAATACAAATTCTGGATCTTAGGAACACAAAACTGTTAACTGCTTCCATTTTCGCCCCATTTACTTCAAAATCATTAAGTTCACATGTTGCCATAAGTTTTTTCTTTTTGAGGTTAAGTTTAAGACCACATTTAGCACTTTTTTCTTTAACTTTCATAATAAGTTCCTTCAAATCTTCTTTGCATTCTGCTAGCAAGGTGGTATCATCTGCATACCTCAAATTATTAATATTTTGCCAACAATTTTAATTCCAACTGAAGACTCCTCCAGCCCTGCCATTCTTAAAATGTATTCGCTGTTCAAGTTAAACAGGTATGGAGATAAAATACTTGTTGCACCCCTTTACCTATTGTGAAATACTTAGTTTCTCCAAGATCTGTTGGAACAGTAGTTTCTTGTCCATAATAAAAATTCCTCAGAAGGATAATGAAATGCTCTGGAACTCCCATTTTTCTTAACATTCCACACAGTTTTACATGATCTGTAGAGTCAAAAGCCTTGCTATAGTCAAGGTGTTCCCAAATTCCATAAAGAAGGTACACCATTACGTCCAATAGTAGATGGTATCCATCCACCTACTTACAGACTATCAAAATATCTAGCCAAAATGTTACAAGAACACATTCATAACACGGATTCATATATCAAGAACTCCGAACATTTCTTGAAAAAATTAAAAAACATCCATATCTCTGAAGATAATATTATGGCTAGCGTGGATGTCACATCTCTGTTCACAAATATCACAGTTTTAGAAGTCATCGACATCTTAGAAAACCTGTTCCCACCAAACATCACCAAGTTGTTCAAGCATTGCTTAACTTCGAACTATTTTACCTTGCAAAAAACATACTACAAACAACTTAATGGATTAGCTATGGCTAGCACTCTGTCTTTCTCTCCTTGTTGTGCTGACCTATTCTTAGAAAATCTGGGAACTCAAATTTTATCCCTAAACCAACTACATGGTTTAGGTATGTTGACGACATCTTCATCATTTGGAATCACAAAAAAAGAGGAACTAATAGATTGCCTAAACAAAATTAATTGCTTCCACAACACTATCAAGTTCACTTTGGAACTAGAAAAAGATAATAAAGTTCCATTCCTAGACGTCCTTATTAAGAAACAAACTGACAATAGCATCAACCTGTCGGTATATAGAAAACCCACTAACACAGGATGCTACTTCCATTTCGACTCGTCTCACTACATATCCCAGAAACTTGGCATTATCCATATGCTCAAAAAAATAGAGCTATACAGTGTATTAACCCTGGCGACTTACAAGAAGAATTAATGAAAATATCCAGAGATCTATCCCTAAATCGCTACCCTACAAGAATCATCAACGAGATTCTCTTCACTGACATACAGCAAAGACAACGAGATGAAACCCAATACATCATCTCTATAACAAATCCATTTGTTAGTACTATATCCAAAAAATTAGCTCTTCTTCTAAAACCATATAATATCAGAGTAACCTTCAAACCTATTGAGACCATTCAAAAGTTTATAAGAACACCGAAAGATAGCCATCCTTTGTACAAATACTCTGGAGTTTATAGCATACCCTGTTCATGCGGTATTAATTACATCGGACAGACATCTAGAACTTTTGAAACAAGAAAGAAGGAACACCTAGGCTATGTAAGGAACAACAGACAGGATATATTAGGCCTTTCTTCACACTTTGCTCTGCCAACCATGATTTTGAATGGGATATGAGCCATATGTCCTACATAGAAGAGAACTACCATTCCAGAACATTTAAAGAAGCTGCTACAGTCGCCCGTTCAACAAGTAACTTAAATAAGAATCAAGGCCTAATGTTACCAGATATATGGAAAACTGTAATCAGATCACTTAACCAAAAAGAAATGAACTTTCATGAAAATTACAATAAATTTCTCAACAAATAAAACGTTGTACTTGCGACACCCGTATTATATCATTGTATCACGCACAGTGATAACTTTATATAATTTTTAGAATTGTCGGTTAGTGTCCTAGTTTTTGTTTCTTTCTATTGCTTACCAGTGTATCCTTTGAAAATGCTGACAGATATCAGTCAGTGAAACGTCGGATATTAAACTATTATCTACTTGACTAACATACAGAATTAAGTCTTTAATTTATTAAAGGTAGACATTCTTGTGATATTCCTGTGATCTTTCTATTATCCATCTCACATTGGCAATTTGATCTCTTGTAACTCTGCCTTTTCGAAATCCTGCCTGTTCATCTGGCATTTCTATCTTCATGAATGGCTCCAGTCTTTTCTGAATGATCTTAAGTAAGGCTTTACTTGCATCATGAGAAATCAATGCTATATTTCTGTAATTTTCGCACTCTCTTGCATCGCCTTTCTTCAATAAAGGTATATAAACTGATTTTTTCCATTCTATAGGCCATGTAGTTGTGATCCAAATTTGCTGACATAGAACTGTTAAAATTTTAACTGCCTCTTCTCCCAGGGCTTTGAAAAGCTCAATGGGTATTTCATTTCCTCCTACTGCTTTCTTACTGGATATATGTTGCAGTGACCATCTCACTTCACTCTCCACTGGGGGGGGGGGGAATTAGAAAATGTACACACATACAACACACAAATTGAAAAACGAATCCAAACTGCAGTAATAAAGTTTCTAAGAAAAACTGTCTGACACTACAAAACAAATGAAGAATCTTACAGTTTGCTGTACATATAAAAGCATTAAATGATATGCTAAGTAAATATAAATAAAATAGAGGGAGAGCTACTGTTTGCGCGAAGTTAATGATTGTTGCTTACTACTTGCAGACGTGCAAATGCGGTAAATGCATGGTCTAAGACAGTGTTTCTCAACGTGGAGCATACGCCCCACAAGGGGTAACTTGAATATTTTGGGAAGCGATTAGAAAATGTACATGTATATATTTATACATATTTATATTATACTTTTTAAGAACATGACTGACTATTATGCTAGAGGCGGGGGGTATCAAAATCTTTGAGACGTTGAGGTGAGGCATGATCCAAAAAACGTTGAGAAACACTGGTCTAAGACCACGTTGATTGTCATTTCAAAGTTTGTTTCCTTGAAATTACCATCATAGTAAGGCGTTGTCAAAAGTAATAAAACAAAAGAAAGTGCTTTCCATTACAAAACAAGGGCTCATATAAAACACTCATTTGCGGCTTTTTTCTTAAGTTCCGGAAAAATTCGGCCCACGACTTTTATTCTCATATTTAGAATAACCGAGGCCGTTTTAGCCCTATCTAGCTATTGGAAAATGAGTTGGCAATTCAATCTCCACTAGTAGTCAATCAGAGATAGCTGGCCAAGACTATCACTAATTAAGTGGTACACAGTGAAGAGAGGGATAACAAGTGCCACCATCTCGTGGTACCTAACCTTTACACAATATTTTTAATGTCTGAAAATAGTGTAGGTTCTACGGTCGATTTTCTTCAGTTTACGGGAAGAAAAACCCGAGTTTCCAGGAGAAAAAACCTGCTTGCCCTTGCCAGGGATCAAGTAACTCGGGAACCGGTCGAAAAACGGCTTAGAAAAAATTTTTCTAGTGGGCGACTAGAATCGAACTCATGACACTCTTTCTTTGGATGGTTTAGCACTGAGGAGTGTAAACACCACCACTTCCACTTCCACCACTACACAGGCTCCAGTTCCAGAAAATCGAACACAAATTATCTTAAGTTAAGGCAAGAAAAGAATTCTAATAAAAAATGTTGGGTATGCGATTTTAATTTTAAATTAATAAGAATTTAATTCTCCCAAATTGCCTACCCCCCTTCCAAACACTCAGTAGTTTTCGAACATCGCAGAAAGAAGAAAAGCCGCAACACCCGAAAAAGGTATGTGTAAATTTCTCTTCCTTATGCTACATATACTTTTTTGGTAAATTTACATCTATAATGCCCTAAGAATCCATGAGTAAATAGCCAATGACATTTAAACAGGGGCACTCCTAAACTGCAGCAGGCAAATTAGCCGTAATTATAATAATTAATAAGAAGAGGCTGTGTATGTAACCTTGTGGCAACATCCCACTGATTCTATAATGCCAGACCGTCAACGATTCTAATAATTACCAGGGAATCCATTCGATTCCTATTTATTCGAACTTTTCACAGTTAAGCAGTTTGTTTTTTTTTAGTTCACAAAAATTTTGTTTTTAACCAAGTGACTCAGAATAATCTATCATAAATCCCACACTCTTTCAAATTTAATATACCAGTTAGGGTTTAGGATCACAATATGGCTACAGTTGCTGTGCACTTTTAAATCATTGGTAGTTGTAAACTGAGCTATCGGTGAACGGCTAAGGAGGGTGGAAACTGGTTGTCTTCGGATTTCCAAAATTTAAGGTTATAAGAATTCCGTCTTCATTTTCGTTGTTATTTTATGACCTGTACAGTTATTTCCCTTAGAGAGAGATAAAGTGCTGGGAGAATACGTTAGATAAGTATGTCATATCGTGTTCTTAATGCTAACTAGTAATATTTTCTAAACCGTCTGAGATGGGGTAGCCTTAGTTTCTTTCCGAAGGAAAAGTCTCATTTGTGTGCTGAAGATCAACAAATTCAGAACCCTGCAAGCAAAAAAAAAGTCTTTCAGCCAAAGGGCATCTCGAAGTTAGAGAGTTTCCCCTTGGGGACATACAAATTGGAATCTTTGCTAGTAAGAAAGTACGTTGTGTATCGGGATATATAGTTTAAGTGTGTGTGATGTTTAAAAGTTTGAAATGCTAACGTACAATATAATTTAAATATGTTGTATGCATTGTGCCATTTAAAAGGATTGAAATTTCGATTATTTGACATTCTTTATAAACAGATATACGGATAATTTGATTTCTTATAAAACGTTAGGGGGCTTGTTGTTTAATCTTTTTTTTTTTATTTACGTATAAGATTTCTAGGAGATTGTGCTATAGTGGTCCTATCTCTGTGTCTGTTGTGTTTTGTAGGAAGAGAAATGTTTAAAAAGTAAGCATATAACGTCAGTATTTGTAAATCATGTGTATATATATATAACAAATGGGTTTCTGTTTGTCAGTTTTACGTAGCAAGCGTGATCAAAAAGGCTCTGCTATAGCCGGCGAAGTTGAACCCTGGTTGTCACGTTCTTTGCAGTAACTACTTTCAAAGCAAAATTTCAGCGGATGTGTATTCGCCCTGGGACTTAGTTTGTCCACAAGTTGGCTATTTGTAGGAGCAGAACTATGTGGGATAGGCGTAGGTTTATTAAGCTCTTTGTCGGGATGGAAGTGACGTTCGAAGCATTAATGTGGATTATTTTGTGTTACTGATGTTCATTTTATCCATCCCGTATGCTGTACATTTTAATCACACATTTTCCGTTTTTTTTTTTTTTTGTTTTGTTTTCAAACATGCATTGCTTTTAATCTGTACTATGCTGCATCTGGGGAAAAAAAATATCTTATTATAATAAGTAGATTGAAAAAAACAAACTTATTTCTCCATCATGCAATATCTCTGAAGTTTACTGAGTTACTGTGTTTATTATCAGACCTGCATGGAGTCAAGAGACTCATTGTGAGAGGTTCCATTCTCATATGCACAGCTTATCTTACTTTGACTTAAATGCATTTACTGTCTCTGCACTCGCCACACTGTTGGACAATACATTCCAATCACCTGCGACACTCCATGCAAAAAAAAAAACTTGCTCTTCATCCCCATGTTCACACCCTCCTTATACAGCTTCCAAGGATTAGTTGGTTTCTTGTTTTACTGTCTTCCATTCTGTTTAAAACTTCTGCATTAATCTAGTAATAACCCCTTAGCAATTTATGTCTCAATCATATCCCCTCTTCCCTCCTCTTATCAATCATTTAACCTTAGTCATCTCTGGACTTTTACCAATATACAGTAGAATCATAACATCCTTACCTCTACAAGTCTGTGTTCTCTACATCATTGCCATAATCTGTTGTGTACTGTCTTCACAATTTTAGCAAAGTTCCCCCAAAATTTTAGCTTGTCCACAATCACTCCCAGATCCTTCATCCCCATCTTCTCTAAGATATTCCAACCAGTTGAATACTTCACATTTGCTCTCCAACTAGTGAGATTCACAGCCAGTAAGTTGGAGAGCAAATACATTAACTTGGCCAATTAGGCAAGAAAACATTTGGGTCATACCTTATGGCAACTTGTCAAACTTTCTCATTTATCATGTTTACCACTATCACTATTAACAATGAAGTATTGAGCAATTCTGATACTACTAGAATTTACTAGGATGAACTGCTCAGATATAATGAAAAATAGCCTATACGATCATAATAAAGGAAGTGTATGGAATGATTTCAAGAAGGTTGTGAATGAAACTAGTCAATCAGTTTAATGGGCTTGCGAGAAGCAAAAGCAGAAATATCTGAACAGTAATAAAGTTAATTGCTGAAAGAAGAGAATGCAGGAAGAGGCTAGAGCAGCATCCAAATAATTAGAATAAACTAAGGAAACAAGTAAAAGTGTCATTTGGAAAAAAAAAGGCAAAAAAACGCAAAGGAATATACGAAGTTATTAATTAGTTATACAGGAAGAGAGAAAGTGGAGTGAAATCATAATAAAAACACAGTTGAAGAGACAGATACCATCATGTGAAGATGGATAGATCATTCTGATAATTTTTTAAACAATATGACCTAATCATACTTAATGAACACTTTAAGGCTTGTTTCAATAATAGGATTGATATCATTTGATATCAGTCTTATTAGTGATGCCATCTTATCTGAGGTTATACTGACTATAAATATATTAAGACTTCATAAATGAATGTTTGTGGATGTTATGTGGTTGTCTTTAGGTGGGAGATGAATTTTATCACACAGTGTAAGACCACTATCCCACTTATTGCAACCCTAAAGTGGCTTGAAAAAGTTCCATGTTTGGTCTCTAAGTCAGGGTTTCTGGATTATCTAAAAGGAAAAAATACAGAAATTATATATAAAATAATAAAAATTGAAAAAATTCTTAACTCATTCTCAATATTAATGTGTTATAGGTTTGAACATTTCATGAGCAGAGTTAAAAAATAAATTTGCACTCACAAATAGTTATTCTCAGTCCATTTAGCTTACATGACATAACGAATTGTTATTCCAATATATTCAGATAGAGACCAGTAGTTCATCTACTGGTCTCTATTTAAATTGTCTCTATCTGAATTGTCTACTGGTTTCTATTGTAACGTAGAGAGATCATCTACGTTACAATATGATCACAAAATTAGAAAACAGATTGACTTAGAGCACCTATCCATCAAAATAAGCAAGCAGCCATTCTTTTCCACTATTCTACCAAAAAACACAATGATAAACTTAAAGCTTTTTGAATCTTGTTCAAAAAAAGGATTCACAGCAAGAAAATAAAAGAAAAGAACTTGACACTATACATCACTTAAACAGTCCAAACCATGTCATTGCCTACACTGATGGATCATCTGATGAAGCATTCAACCAAGGAGGTTCAGGGATTTTTCTAATTCTACCTGGAGGCGAGGAAATGCAAATCAAAACCACAGCTGGAAAAATAGCTTCAAACTTCACGCGTGAATTATATTCACACGTGAAGTTATACAAACAGCCATACAAACAGCTCTCATCAAATTCAGTAATAAACATTACAGAAGGAATAACCATCTACAGTGACTCAAAATCTGAACTTGAGGCATTAAAAAATGGAAAAAAAAATCTCACACAGGAAATTCATTAACTACTAACTACCTTAAATTTGAAAAATAAGAACTGCACACTGCAATGGATACCAGCCTATGTAAATATTGAAGGCAGTGAAAGAGCAGACAGACTAGCCAAAGAAGCAAGATACTTACCTCAAAAATTACTCACTATCACTAATTGATGCTATCATCGCCAAAATAAGATTGGTAAAACAAACTATCAAGAAGAAGAAGAATGAAAATAGAGAAATAATCACAATCATCACCAGACTAAGGACAGAACATTTTGAAGGCATGAAAATTCAGCCAGATGATAGTAGGAGCTATGAAGCATGCAAAAACTGCCCAGGAGTTGAACTACCACCTATCCATATTTATTCTTGTCCAGCAATTGCTGCTGCTCTACAGAAAATTTACAATAACCCTAGAGAAAAGCTCTACTCCATAAGTTCAACAGATTGCCAAAGCAGTTCTACAAATCCACGGTCATATCTAGAAGCTCTTCAACAACAATCGGTAGTTGGAATCATTGCCAACATTTGTATTAAAATCCACCAAAATAACTTGTCAACTTTTCTTAAAACTGCTGAATGTTTTGCAGCTGGTTAAAAAAGTAAAGATAAAGTATTCCTAGCATTTCTGTTAATAGTTCTACACCTTGCTAATGTTTACTGCCTCACATGTTGTGCAGATGAATTTAGTGATATCCTTCTGAATGTTACATTTTGCTGTCCATCTTTCTTATGGGACAAAAAATCTCCAGCTTTTACTTGTGAAATTCTACAGTGAGAACATCAAACAAATAAAGGAAGAATAATTTTTGTTTGCCCAGCAAAATCATTCCCCTAATTGTTAGTTGTTTAGAGAAGAAAACACGTGCCTAATGATAATTCTTCATTCATTGATTATTCAATTTCCTGATATGTACCCTCAAGGGATATTCTGGCTGCTATAACAGCACTACATTATTAAAAATTGCCTATCAACAATTTTCCTCCAAATTAGTCTATTATTATTATTATGTGACACCTCCAGGGAGTCCATAGACCCATCGAGGGAGGGCACCTACTCTACAACTCTCTCTCTCTCTCTCTCTCCACCAGCTACACCAACAACAAACCGCAACTACATCATCATCCTCAGTATTCATTATAATTTATAATTGCTCACATTATATACCAAAGACATCTATCGCCTACCACTAGTATTTTCACAGACAATTTCACAAACATCCATTCCCATGGTGGGATTAAAATCCACAGCCTTTTGGCTGGAGAGCGGAAATGCTAACCACTCGCCCAACCAGACTGGCATTATTTGACAGTTACTCCAAAATGTTCTTCTGACTTGAATCAGCCCACTTAGACTTTGGTCTAAATAATGATTTAGAAACATGAGTGATCATAAAACAGTGGTACACTAGAAATACTCTCATTAGAATATATTCAGATGGAACACTAGCATGCTTTGCTATCTGGCAGCATTACAAGGATAGATAAATAGAAAAAGAGTGAAAAAAAGAAGTTAGATGACTTGTGTCAAATAGTTATGTTTTTAAACGTGAAACTCGTTTCAGAGAAAAGAGCCAACATCATTCACATGATGTATTTGATACTTCTGTTATATGCAGTTCATTTGGTATACCATATTTACTCAAATATAACTCATTTTTTCTCCAAAAATTAAAGTTAAAAAATCGTGGTGCAAGATATATGCGGGAATTTTTGGAAACTAAAGTTTTTTTAGGGAAAAATTAAATTTACGTTTATAATTAAATCCTCAGTATTCATTATAATTTATAATTGCTCACATTATTTATAAAATGAATGCATTTAAATTCTAATTATCAATGTTATTTACGCGATCGGCCATTTACCTTCATTCCACGATATATTTTAATCTTTAGCTACAAAGCTTCTGTAATTAAATTATTTCCTTTTATTATTTTGGAATCACAAGATCCCCATGATTTAAAAAAATTGAAAATGGGTATGACTTACCAAGAATCTGTTATTTGCTATCGCTACTTCTTGTCTTGAGAGTAGTTTCCTCGTGTTCATTGTCAAGGTCATCTACCCAAATAGCGGCAAAATCATGTCCAAGCTCTTAAAATCCAATTGCACAACAGTTCTAATGATGGTCTCTTAATCTTCTCTGCTGGAGTCAGGTCATAGCCACTGGCAGCCATACATTCTCTATGTACATTTTTCGTGTGTAGTCCTTTAATAGTTTGTTGATTGATACATCCATTGCACCTTGTTTACATTGATACTGTAGACAAGGTGTAAGACCACGAGGAATAATGGTAATATCAGTCTTCAAATCTGAAGACTGATATTGTTTTACTATTTCAGATCCTAAGTGTCCATGGAAACTATCCCACACAGGAATAAGACTCCCGGCCAAGATCGAGTACAAGTCAATTCTCATATTTCCTCTACTGTTTGATTCCATCTCTGCATATGATTGGTGCAGTATTAACAAAAGATTGTGTGACTCATTGACAAAAGGCAAGCCAACAATTGTTGAGTTGAAATGCTGATTCTCTTCAACTGAATTCCAAAATATATGAAACCTCCGTAACAACATTCAGTATCTATTTCTTAAAGTTTTAAGCTTTTTCATGTGCAAGGTATATGCGAAACTTTTTGATTTCTTTTTTTCATAAAGTAAAATCAGGGGTTCAAGATATACATGAGGGTGACTATTTTTGTAAATATAGTGCTTGTTGCTGATCATTGGACATAGGAAAGATCTGATATATTGCAAGAATGGATGAGTTATAGTTTCTAAATGTCATAAAGAGTTCATTTGTTTTGAATTATGTCCAAAGCAACTAAAACTGAGACTTATGTATTATGTCTGTAAATTGCTTGGGTTCTTTTCAATCTGTTTTACAGTATGAACATCCTGAAAAGAGGAAGTACTTCCACCTTTTATGAGACTGTATCATGCAGAATGAAATCCTGGTTCCTTTCAGACTGCTATGCTATGTGAATGCCTATGTCACTGGACTTCTTGAAAAGATAGGGGATTATTTTTGAGACAAGGCATCAAAGCCACTGACCAGTCTATTTCATGAAATTATGCACAAATGCATAATGAATCTTAGTTTATCAGATGTTATCACTATGCTGTTCGCTTTCCTGAATTTTGAACTTCTCTCAGTCTGATCCATGCAAGCTTTGTCTCAGGATATTTCTCAAAAGGAATACTGTCTTTTAACAATCATAAAATGCTTTGAGGTGTCTGAACCTGGTTTTAAAGGAGACAGAGCTATATCTTTTAGTATAGGATTATACATCGTGAAATCCCACTGAAGTATGGTAAAGAAATGAAGTCTTTATATCTGAGATGTGTGATGGAATATGATGGGGAGAGTTCTCTGTATACAACAGTTTATAAATTACTATAAATCTGTATGAATAAATCATATCTGTATAATATGTTGAAATGCTATTTATTTCAAAATGTGACTGTTTTCTGTTAGTCTTCTAAGATTTTTTTTTAGTTATACATCCTGATGATGATGCTTTCCCCAGTTAACTGACATTGATATGTTTCAGTCTTCCAGTTTATGAAATGTTCTGTTTTCTGTACTATGGTACTTACACAAAACTTGTAACAATCTTAAATAATAAACTGATTCATGGTAATTTCCTTCAGAATGGGGAGGGGGGGGTGACATGAATGACTATTCATGTCAGTAATTCTTAAAGCACTGATAATTCATTCATGTCTTAAATGATTTTCTACTGTACAGTTTGGAACTAGAAAATGGCAAATGATTAAAAAAATTCTTCATAAATATATTTTATGATCATAGATTTGATGAGAAAGAACATGTGTCAGGTGTTACTCAGTTGAAATCATCTGTCCAGAAGGTAATCAAGGCCAAGCTTGTAGAGCAGTTTCCTTATTTAGAAGATTATATTTCACAAATTTTGCCAAAGAAAGAGTCATTGAGAGTAGTTAAGTGGTAAGTAATATTGAAAAATACCGTCAAAAATTCTAGTAAATTTTGCTCTCAGATTAGTTTCTTTATTCCAGTTATGCTTTATTATGGCAGAAATTTCTGGATGTCATGATAAAATTATTACTCAATCACATTTGAAAAAAAAAAGTAATGCGCACAAAGCAAAAAATCAAAATGTCCAGTTTGATTTTGGCGCCATGTTAAATATTTCCAGTTGACACTGGATATATAAAATAGATTGTGGATTAAATTGAGTATTTAAAATACTCTTCCATTGACAGTAACTTAAACATCTAGAATCAACATCTTTAAAGGATAGTTATCTGGAAATCTTTGAGTCAAACCATTTGGTTCTGTAATCGTTGCCAGAAGCATTGTTTTATTTTATTTTTTATTTTTTTTTATGCATGGAGAATAAGACTGAGCATTTAGTTACTTTTTATACCAGAAGTGGCAGTTGCTGAGGGAAGGGAATCAGTGTTATATGAAAAGTCACTGAATAGGATACCTACAAACTTAGGGACTGTTTCTTATTTTTGGTTGCTAATGTTCAAAATGGTATAAACAAATGAAATGAATTTGTGGCATTAGTTAGTTTAGTGCATATTGCCCAGAAATTTCTAGTTTCTGGGCGGTATGAAGGTATGAATTAGAATGCGAAGGTATGCTGTTTTTTGATAAGCCAGACGACAGGAGGTGATGAAATGTTATTGATGATAGACTAATTGAATCTTTCAGAAGTAAAGTTTCAAGCAGTGTTTTGAGCCTGTTTGTGAGGTAGAAGCCAACAGAACAAGGCCTGTGAATACAGAAGATGAATAGGAGATGTATCATGAAATGAACACAGCATCTCCAGTCAAGTAATCATTATGGGAGATTAATTCTAGGAACAGAGAATGGAAGAAAGAAACAGCATATGAGATTAAAAAAAATTATAGAGTTACAAAGGGTTAATTATTCTCAACAGCAGTAAAAAGATGGGACTTGAGAAGGGAAAGAAAAAGTTTTTGGATCTTGTGATGACATTAAAGGATTTGACTGTAAATGTATTGGACATCCTACTTGAGTTGGATAGTGAGCAACCATGCATTTGCAATATGAGAACTGGTCAGTCATGTAGGGTTTTTTTACTAAGTGCAGAAATTAAGAAGCTTTGAAATGAAGCTTGAAGCAATTCCATGAGGAAGAACTGCAAAGAAATGACATGAATAACTTATGAGAAACAGTCGAAGATATTTGAAAAACAGGTATGCTAGACTGCGTTCTCAGAGTTAGAAGGGGGGAATTAAGTTAGTTGAATGAATATCATTAAGAAGGAACTACATAAAAAGAAGCAATGTAGGCTAGAAAGATAACAACTTTAGTAAGGAAAGAGAATTCAAATTAAAAGAAACTAGCTGAGCAGTCTAGTGGAAATCCTAAAGAGTTTAATAAATTTAGTTTAATTCTTTATCCAAGTGTAAGCAAACAAAGTTTGCACCTGAAAATATCTTCAGGACTGAGGTAAGGTAGTGCAACTCCGAGCAAAGGTGGACCAAGCTCTCATCACTCCTTGTCTCAGTATCGCTCATAATGCAAAGCACATCTCCTTGCGGACATGTATACTGCTATGCATTAAGGGAAGGGCCACTACCCAGACCGGTTTCAACCTTTATTCAGGTCTTGTCAGTGAGAGGCAGATCCATACATGGAGATAGGAGAGGTCATATTTACCTATAGGAGTTTCCAGCAGGTGTACCACCTTATTATTGAATTACTCTGGGTTTAGAGAAAGATGTTGGAAATTTATTGGTTAGACTATAATAAATTTAGTTTAATCCTTTATCCAAGTGTAAGCAAACATAGTTTGCACCTGAAAATATCTGGTGTTGCACTACCTTACCTCAGTCATGAAGATATTTTCAGGTACAAACTATGTTTGCTTACACTTGGATAAAGGATTAAACTAAATTTATTATAGTCTAACCAATAAACTTCCAACATCTTTCTCTAAATCCAGAGTAATTCAATAATAAGGTGGTACACCTGTTGGCAACTCCTATAGGTAAATATGACCTCTCCTATTGCTTCTGCCTTAGTATCTCCATGTTTGGGTCTGCCTCCCACTGACAAGACCTGAATAAAGGTTGAAACCGGTTTGGGTAGTGGCCCTTTCCTTAATGCACAGCAGTATACATGTCCGCAAGGAGATGTGCTTTGCATTATGGAAGATACTGAGACAAGGAGTGATGAGAACTTGGTCCACCTTTGCTCGGAGTTGCCTGGTGTTGCACTACCTTACCTCAGTCCTGAAGATATTTTCAGGCGCAAACTTTGTTTGCTTACACTTGGATAAAGGATTAAACTAAATTTATTATAGTCTAACCAAGTGAAAAATAAACTTCCAACATCTTAAAGCGTTGTTTCATTATGTGGAAAATAAAAGGAAAAATGATGATAGAAGAATAAATTTGAATGCAGCTGGCAAGAAAGTGACCATAGTAGTAATAGTTGAATTATTTAACAGCCACTTTGTCGTTGTACAGGATTGCCCAAAATTTAACTACCAAGTTTAAATCCAATTTTCTCTTGTTGTGTCCTGAATAAGCTACGAAATGTTTATATTAAAATATTCAGGTCACAACATTAATTCTACTCAGGCAGAGAACATGGAATGTTGGCAATAGAAAAAATAAATTGTTTGTGAACACAAGTCAAGATAAAGTTTAAGGAATTGTATAAAGTGTTTAAATATAATCTGTATTAAGTGTGGACCTGATAATAGAAATCCATGTAAGCTGGCAAAATCCGTTTGGAAAACCAGCCTCTTGCACTGAAATAGTAAAGCCTGTGAGTCAGGGTTCAAAGGTCACTTTTACCGTCCTGCATTATGAAAGTATTGGAAAGGGAAACCTAAGCGTCTTCCAGGAATAGGAGGCAGACACATGTGTGAAAAATTAATAGAGGGAGCTAATGAGATTGACGTGGACACACGTGACCGAGTTGGTGCGTGTCGCAAATATCGAGATTTAACGAAAGGAGAAAATGAAACAAAAAGGCCTTGCATGAAGATTTGAGATCTTTTTTTTCCTTGATTCCTGATCTCTTGGAGTGGTCCTGCTCGTCGTAGGAGGGAAGTCCCTGGCCAGTCACGGAAGGCACTTAGTTCATCCGTCGTAGCGTTCATATTGGGCCACGCTATGTCCGTGTTCTAGGATAGCTGTGATGTTGTCGTACGACGGAGGGACTAAATTGAGCCGTCCATTCAAGGCGACGTTACCGTGCCACCTCCCATGTTTCCCTCGGAGATTCTACTCGCACAGATCTACGGAAGATATCCTCCAAAGCGATTACATTTGAAGGCCTTGATGATTAGACACGGCAGGAACAAGTTTTAAGAGTTCAAGGACAGAAATGGTAATGTAGATTTTTGAAATACTAATTCCAGTTGTAAGAAGAGAGTGAATTTTCTGTGTGAACGTTTAAATTGGACTGAACTTAAAGAACTGTAAGAGTAGCCTACAACTAGATACGTGTCCGAGACAGTGTTAAGAATTGTTTGCCCAAGAGGCCGAATAGATACAAGATCATGTTAAACTAAAAGTGTAATTGTGCTGATGTGTTCACTGATAGCCATGTGTATCCGAATGGCTTAATGATAATGTATGAATTGTATTTTATGATTGTATTTAAGGTTATTAAGATTTAGTATGTGTGATAAGTACAAATTAATTAGAGCTTTTGATCTGAGTTGAGTGCAACCATATTATCCTGCTTTGAAATGTATTATAGTGTATCACCTTAAAGCTAATTAAATTGTTTCATTCATGTACTTGCCTGATCTGCCTATATTATATGAATTCAAAACTACCGCTCATAAAAATAACAACGAACCAAGCGGGATAAACCCATGAATACCAATGCAATAAGTAAGCCGCGACTGTAAGAAAGAAAAGGACAAGCGAGGGGGAGATAAATTTATGCTTGATCAAATAATCATTAACTCTCTAAAGGAGTCACCCTGAACAAGAATCCTTTCTACCTAGGTATTAGCTGGCATAGCATAAATATAAATGTGTTAATGCTTATAGGGTGAACTTCTTCAGATTGTTTGTGTAGGACATAGAGAGGCCAATAGGACTGCAAAGCACTGAAGGAGAGAATATTTGATTGTAGAGTTTAAATTATAAGGGATAAATGTGTATAAGTAAGGTACAGTGTTAGACGAGTTTTGAATTTAAGAAAGATAGGTTGTTGGATTAGTTAAGAAAGGGTAGATAAAGGGTAAATAACTAATTGAGTAAAGAAAAAGCAAACAAGATAAGAAAAAGTCAACAACATAAATGGCGTAGCTGGTAGGATCAAGGAAAGATATAAAACAATAGAAGTTAATCTAAACGATTAGAGTACAAACGTAATATAACAAATAAGTAGAGAGATAAATATTATAAGAAACGTCGCAACACTCTGCAGTTAGCTGGCATAATTAGAAAAAAAACTTTATCAACACATTATAGCCATTTGTGTTTCATTAAAGCCATTTATGTTTTATTTGTGTTTTCTTTTCATTTTGCAGGGTATGAAAAATGTCAGCCTACACTGCTGCCCAGCAGATATTCATCATCAAAGAGTACATTCGATCATCAGAAAGTCTCGCAAAGGTTAGAAAAGCATTTCAGGTAAAGTTTGGTGTCAAAGTTGGACCAGAACACAATATCAAACCTTGTCAAGAAATTTTGCAAGACTGGGTAAGTGTTAGACGATTACTCTAAAAGTGGCAGGCCTTCAACAGCAAGAAACAGCGAAAAAAAGTTCAGAAAACATTTGAAAGAAGACCGAAAAATCTACCAGGAGAGCGTCTCAGGTGTTAGAGATCAGCACCTGTCTTCAGCAAATTCTCAAGGAAGATCTTCATTTGTTTCCCTATAAAACCCAGACCCAACAGCTGCTCACAGAGACAAACATGGCAGCAAGATTGGACATTGCTAATGCAATGATCAGAAGAATTGTAAACCAAGAAATTGACCTTGGTCTCATCTGGTTTTCAGATGAGGCACACTTTTGGCTTGATGGGTTTGTGAACAGGCAGAACGGGCGAATATGGGGATCAGAAAATCTACATGTTTCTGTTACCTCAAGTCTTTACCTAAAATGTGTGACTGTGTGGTGTGCCTGGTCAAAAGTTGGCATTTTTGGACCTGTTTTTACTTAGGGGACTGTATCTGCACTGAGATATTGAAACTTACTTGAAAACAATTACATCTCAATACAGTCGCTGAGGAGAGCCCATTGTACTCTTGATATGAAGTGATCGAATATTCTGCCAGTTCTTCTTCAGAAGAGAGACCAAGAAATTGATAGCCAAATTAATATTATGTGCCAACTCATCTGGAGACATTTTCACATGACCCACAGCTACAGCAAGGCAAAGAACTTTTTTCATCTGAAACTTAATTGTATCTTTCACTTCATCTATCTTAGACATCATGGATTCATTGTGGGTAAGAAGAGTTGGAAATTTGCCTGCTTTGTTGAGACCTGGTCCAAGAAGCCTAGGTATCTGTTTAATCAAAGATTCAGATGCCAAAAATGCATCGTACTTTTTTGCTAACTTTTTTACAAGCTTTTTATTCTTGTTTAACTTTTTTAGAGCTTCAGCATCTATGAACTGCAAGTTATTAGCTTTAGCTTCATCACAGTGTTGTTGATCACCCAGAATGCAAACTGTGAACTTCGGTCGTGGTATATTCTTTAGTTTTACAGTGCCAGAAAATCTTTTATCTTTTTGAGGATCATAGTTTTTAAGTGCAATCTGTAATTCAGCAGTCTCAACAAACTTTCTTGGCCTCTTCTGTGAATTCTCTAATGTAGCATTCACACATTCATAGAGGGTATCTCTACTTACTTTGGAACTAATTTCGATTCTAAACCTACTTAAACGTTAACACACAAGACACAATAACAGAGACATGTTTCCAAATTAACTGATATCAGAGACACTGTACGCAGAAGTAAATTGATCGTATCGGTAGCTTTGCTGCGGGCGCAAAATCGCGAATGTTCTAATGCAATATACAAAATTTTAATGGATGCAACTGAAGTAGAAAATTTGCGATACTTTTGTACTTTGGCTGATGAAAAGATGATAAGTGAAATACTTATTTTATTTTCAATGGTTATTCGTCATCCGGCCTTTACATTTGAACAGAAAGCAACCTTAAGTAATCGTGTTAATACGATGGAACAACTTAAAAATACACCACCCACTCCTCCACAACTAGAGAAACAGGTAATACCTGATGGACTTCTGCAAAACAAATGTGGAAACTCATTGTCTACATCAACTATACCTTCAGCAGCTTCATTGCCTAAACTGGTAACACAAGCATCTATAGCAACAACTGTTGCCATTACACCTACCACAACTACATCGCATCATCAACAAGGAGATTCAGGTGTAAAAAGTTCAGAAAGACCAAAAATTGTTGATTTGGAGCCGAAAGGAACATCTAAGAAGAGGTCATATAGAATACAGGTAGTTTGGTCTAATGGAAAACAGGCTGAAGTGCAGAAAACATACAAGGAGATGAGTAATTTTCACAGAAGGTTAGCACATTTATCTCCAGAAGAAGCAAGAGGTAACATGCCTGACAAGTATATTCCTTCATTGCCAAGTTTCACAGCAGGTAATAATAGTCGTGGAGAAATTGCCAAAGATCAAACAACCCAGATGGCAGAATACGTAAAGAATCTGGTTCATCATTTGCCACTTCACATCTTGAATAGCAATTTGGTGTTTACTTTCTTCCAGCCTTTGTCCGGTGGTCGTCCACCTCCTGTATTAGTTGGCAGGACCACTACTCCAAGTACCTTATACTGTAATACATCAGTTAACAGTCTTCCATGGCATCTTCTGAATCTTTGCAATTCTCAAGTAGCTGTGAACTCTACTGCATCCTCTGAAGAACGGTGTTTTACTCGTAATAACAGGAATGTGCCATTTAATGCAAAGCAGAACAACAGTATTTCTTCTGCTCAGAACAGGTGGCCAGCTGGTGCTACATCTCAGACATCCTCTATGTCTTCCAAGTCATCTTCTCCTCAAGTATCACCACCTGAATCATATAATAATTCTCGATCTGGATCCCCATGGACTCAACCTCCAACAAATACAGACTGTTTACAATTCGAGCAGCTAAATATCCTTGGCCTTGAAAACAATTGCATTCCTTTTCTTCTGGGCTTCTATGGTTCTTGTCCTCACAGGTCACTTTTTCATGCAAGGTGGTGCTTGTCCCCATCGCATTGAATCCATTTTCCAGCTTCTGAATGAACATTTCCATGGGAATGTCATTGCTTTGGAATATCAAAGCAGTACGAAAGCGGAATTGACTGGCCACCTTATTCACCTTTGGATTTTTTTTTTTTTTAGTGGGGGACATCTCATGTATCAGAACAATCCAAAGACTTTGGAGGAGCTAAAGTCATCTATCAAGCGTGATACCTTGGCTATTCCAACAGACGTCCTCCACAAGATGTACAATTTTGTGATATGATTGCATAAGATCGTCTAGGTTGAAGGTAAACATGTTGAACATGTAATATAAATGGCATAAAATGTAAACCTTAATACACTTTGGATGAGATTCGTATGCCTCCTCGTTCAGAAAAATACAGCATTGAATTTGGTAGGTACAATTTGGACCACCCTGTATATTATCCATGCAGAAATGAGGAAAGAATAAATGAAAGAATGGAAGTGGATAAACTTGGAGGTCTTATAGATGTTGCAAAGGCTCATGAAAATACACAATAGCAATGAATGGTATATCAGTATATTCCATTGCATAAGGATGATGCCAAAAATGCTGGCAGCAGATTACAGGCCAGTTAAAATTGGTCAGTTAGGAGCATTTAAAGTCTGGAAGGTTAGTTAAGATCAGAATTTAGGAATGGGTACATGGAGATATTAAGATATTTGTACATGAATAACATTGTAAAGGATTTAAATGGATATATATATATATATATATACAGGGTGTTCGGGATAAATTTGACATATTTATAATTAATTATATTTTTCCGTAAGTTACATGTATTAACACACACTTCTCTTCATTTAAAAGTTTGGACCCTTCTTCATTCATATACAGGATGTCAGAAAGGATGGATAGCTGGAACCCACCTGAATCATGGAAGAGAATAACTTGTATCATGATGATTCGTGCCCGCCATCAAAATAAGGATATTACGACTGCTGCCCAATGCTCCCTGAATACAGTAAAAACAATCAGGCATGAACTAGAGACTTGCAATGGTGACTACGAGGATGTAGCAAGAAGAAAGATCCCTAGCAGACGATCTGATTGCGTTCGTACAGCAGAATTCCTCGCAAATCTGCAGGAACAGGTGTTGAAGAACCCTGGCATTGGAATTCGGGCTTTGTTCGTGGAGTTGCTAACTGTAGTCAAGCCCTGGATAACAAGGGTAGCCAATGGTAGGCCGTATGTATGGCAGCAGGATTCGGCCCCTTGCCACACCTCTGGGAAAAGTCAAAAATGGTTGTCTGAAAATTTCTACGACTTCACCAGTCCAAATGTTTGGCCTCCAAACTCCCCAGACCTTAACCCCATGGATTATTTTGTATGGGGCGCAGTTGAAAAAGACACCAATCGCACTTCCAGTAATACAAAAGCCCAGTTAATGGATAAAATTAAAACAGTTTTTGCGGCCCTTCCCAGGGAGACTGTAGCATCAGCTTGTTCGAGGTTCCGAAGCAGAATTGAAGCTGTGATCGATGCTAATGGTGGTTATTTTGAGTAAATCTTGTTGATAGTATTGTAATTAACTCTGCCTGTAATGTTTTTTTGTCAATTCATTAAATTTAATAGATACAAAGAAGATTTTCTTTTTCCTTACGAAACTGTCAAATTTATCCCGAACACCCTGTATATATATATATATATATATACACACATACAGTTGTTTGCAGATGATATAAAGTTGGGGAAAGTTATGAGAAGTAGAGCAGATGTTGTACTTTGCAAGATGACCTAAATAGACTGTCTGAATGGGTGAGTGTGTTTGGCAGGGGGGGGATCAGTTTAATGTTGCAAAAGTGTAGGGTTTTAAAATTTGGGATGCAGAGTACAGGATTGGTGGGGGATATTTTGGAGGAGGTGAAGGATTTGGGGGGGGGGGGGGTTGTGGCAGAACGACTTGAAATTTCGTGGGAATTTTGCTGAAATTGTGAGAATGGCACTGGGTTATGGGAATGATGAGGAGAACACTGACATGTAGAAGTAAGGATGCTTTGATTCCATTGTACAAGACTGATTAGGATACAAATGGATTACTATGCTCGGATTTGGTTCCCAGGTTTTCAAAAGAATGATGAGATGTTGGAGAGGGTTCACAGACAACACTGATGATTGACTAAGTTGGTTTCTTAGAATGTGGAATAAGAACAGATTGAGAGAATGCAAAGTTCAGAGCCTAGCAGATAGAAGGAAGAGGGGGGGTGACATGATCGAGATGTATAAGTTGATGAGGGATAATTACCAGATTAGCATGGATGAGATTTTTCATAAAATATCTAGAGACTGTAAGAATGAGAGGCCATCCCTGGAAGCTGTATAAGGTATGTGTGAGAGCAAGGGGATGAGGAGTAGATTTTTTTGCATGAAGAGTGGCAGGTGATCGGAATGCATTGCCTGAGAATGTGGTGAATGGATTTAAGTTAAGGTACAATGAACTGTACATGTGAGAGTAGGATCTCCCATGATAGTCTCTTGATTTCTATGTAGGTCTGTTGATGATGTCTTCAATCTAGATCACCTTTATTATTTTCATTTCTTCTATTAAGATGATTTTATTATTTTTTTTTTGAAAGTGATTGCGATATTGCATTGACATGTTTGTTGTATGTGCCAGTGCAGACTATCTTTCATAATAGCTCTAATAGTCAGTTTGTTCAATTCATAAGTGCATGCAATGTCTGCAAACTTATCTTTTTCATGTCATTTAATAAAATCCACTTTAGTCTCCATTGTTACCATGCACCTCTTCTTACCATGAATGCATGTATTTATATTCTCATCACTTTTACATTTCTCAGGCATATTTAGAGTTTATATTTTGTTTTCAGTTAATACTTGCATAGGTTCACTGACAAGGCACTCAAGGTAGAAACAGAATGTCAATGGCTATGATTCGGCTGCACATCATCTTACCAAGAAATTCATCTGTTAACGCTTGATAGATGGCATTGGTAGTCTAAGGTGAAGTATTACAGCTGCATATCCATAAATCTGTGTAACTCGAATAAGTGTACATCAAGGACTTACTAGCACCATAGCTACATAAAGTCTGAAACTAATTAAACCACTTAGCCTGACCTCTTGTGGTCAGGCTAAGTGGTTTAATTAGTTTTAATAAAAATAATAAATGAAATAAACCAAAACTCAACATCAAATTAATTAATAAATAATTATATCAGCCAATCAGAAAATTTTTATTTTTGATATTTGCTTATGTTACTTTTAGTCTTGATACTTTATATTACTGCATTCAGTCAACGGTTGGTGTTGTATTTAGCCTCAAGTCCTTAAAACTGCACTAGTTCGACCAGCTGATTTTCTTTATTAAAGCTACTTCGACTTTCAAGTAGCCATTAGCTGATGCTATTATTTATTTATTTATCATTATTATTATTTTTACAGTTTATAAAACAGAAGTTTTTACAGTTTATTTTTACAGAAGATAACACACCAAAGTGTTATAAGTGTTAACTTCAGTGTGGTACTCTGAGGCTAGGCAATCTGAGAATATGCATTCTTGTCAGGGTTGTATATATGTGGACTAAAACTTGGTGATTATAACACCATCATTTTTTGTTTAAATGTGATTGTCAAAGGTCACAGGCCTTTTTAAATTTTCTTTTGTACCAGATTCTTGTGTAATTAAAATGTTGTGTGGCTTTCTAATCAGTTTTTATTGGGGGGGGGGGTGTCTGGTGCATGGTTGGAAAAAAGACCTGTTTTTCTCATGTTGGATTAGACAGATATAGTTCGTGTTTTTTTGTTTTTTTTCCTGATATCTACTGATCAGAAAGTATAGTTTGTGCATATAAACTCCTCTCACCACATGCAAAAACTAGGGATTATAAATATCCTCCAAAAAAGTGAGTGGTAACAATGTGCTCAAATGATACTGATCTAAAAAAAAAAAAAAAATCGATATAATAAAAAGAAAATTGTCATTATATAGTACGCCCACAGATAGGAGATCCTTCCATGCTTCTGCACATGTCAAAAGAAGGAGAATCTATTCCAATAATAGGGTAATCAATCCATACTGTGGGGTGAGTGTTTATTATTACATGCCAGAAAATTAACTTCTCTTTAATGATCATTGTAGTTTTTAAAGTGGTAACTATTTTGCTTGTATAACAGTTGGCATTTACATATAAAGCACGTGATTTTGCGTGTTGGTGACCAATTCATACATCGCCTTATTTCTTTCTCCCCTTCAACATGAATTGACTCTTCTTGGCAGTCTGCCAACTTGAGCTCTCACTTCTGTGGTCGGACAAGAAGATAACACACCAAAACAAAAATTATATCAGCAAAGCTATATGTTTCTCTTATATTAAAGGTCTGTTGGGAAAAAAAAGGCAGAAATCTAAGGAAGTACAACATAAAAACTACCTTTAAACATCCTACAAAATTAAAGTGCTTTATTTCTAACCTAACTCTCAGATCCATAACTTAAAACTGGTTTAAACACTGTTTTGTATACCGCTAGTTTGGTGTTTTTTATAATTACTCTCTTATTCCATATAAATTTATTCTGTTGGCTGCCCACCATATCAGCTTTGCTTATTCTGTTGTCTATTTCCAGACTTAACCTGCCATTTTCACTAAAATGTGTGCACGTAAATAGCTGCAATATTTTACTTGTTGTGTAGGATCTCTAATCAGAATGCAGCTGAAGTTTTCTATGTTTCTGCCTATTTTCATAGTTTTGGTTTTTTATTGCTGATTTACATGTCAAATTTGTTACAGCTGTTATTCAATTTAGTTAGAGAATTCTGGAGACTTTAGAAGTACCATCATCTACATGAAGCAAAGAGCTGATTTTGATATCACTGGTTCTAATATCAGGCCTAATGTCACTTTCTTTCATAATGTGATTCATATAGAAGATAAATAAGAGGAAATAATGTGCATCCTTCTCTTACCCCTGATTGTACATCAAATCATGCATCTGTATTTCCTTCAATTCTAACTGCTGACTGACAACTTAAATATAGACTGTATTGCTCCATATAATGTTCCATTCACTCCATATAATTTTACTGTTTTGAAAAGCTTTTCTCTGGATCCTTGTAATATGCCTTTTCCAGATCTACAAAACTTAAGTACAGATCCTTGTCACATTCCCATGATTTCTCAACTATATGTTGTAAAGTGAAAATCTGATCTTGACGATCTCTATTTCACCTGAATCCATCTTGTTCTTGTCCAAGTTTCTCTTCTGTAATCTTTCTCAAATTCTTTTCAAGTATGTTTACATAAATCTTATCTGGAACACTTAGTAGAGAAATTCCTCTGTGACTCTCACATACAAATTTATTCTCTTTTTTAGGAACTGTGAGAGCTCTAGTCCTGACCAGGCCCTCTGAATTACGCAATGTGGCCACTGCAAAACTTTTATACCTTCATACCTCCTCTGTTATATAGATGATATTTCTGGTCAAATATCATCTACCTCAGCTGCCTTTCTACATTTCTAGTTTTTGATAACTTTTTCTATATTGATATGTACTCCTCTTTGCATTCCTCTTGAACATTTTGTAGTACGGTTCTGTCACTTTTTGTTTCATTTAACAATCTTTCAAAGTAATTAATCCGGATATCTATGATATCCTTATCTTTAGTTTTCCTGTCACCATTATCATCTTTGATTCCTTTCTTTCCTCTATTTTCTGAGCTTTTTCAATAGCCTCCAGAACATTTTGCCATCTTCCTGATATTTATTTTACATACTCTTACTAAACAAAGTCATGGGAACATGACTTTGTTTAGTAAGAGTATCAATGTTTTCAATGTTTTCTTCAGAGTTTGCCACTGAGACTCTGAGTTTTGGTTTTTATTTTCAATCTGTTTCATTTTCTTCTTCAATAATGTTTGTATAGTCGAGTCCACATCTTACCTGTAAAAGCGGCTCAACTTGAATTCTTTTTAAAACTTTCTTACGTTGTATTGTTTTCAGTGTAATGTTCATTTTTATTCTGTTTTGGTCACTTCCAGTATCAAATCCTCTGTACTCTCTTGTATTATCCTGAACCAGTATGAAGATACGAGGGTGGTTCCATAAGTATCCTGCCTGAATGACTTTTAGAAGTGATGGAAAGAAAACATCTGTGTCACTTTTCAGCATAATCTACCTTTACTTCAACATGCTTTTCACATCTTTGAATTAAAATTTCTGCCCTTGAAAAAATAATCTGTACTTTTGTCTGCAAAATTGCCTAAAACTGCATCTTTCGCCTCATTGTTATCTGCAAATTTCCTTACTCAAAGGCCTTTTTTCAGTTTCGTGAAGAGTTAGTAGTCATTGGGTGCTAGATCTAGGCTGTTGGATGGGTATTCGATCTCCTGGAAGCCACATCCTTCACTGCAGCATTTGCATCAGTAGCCATATGAACTGGAGCATTGTCGTGAAGCAGGCAAATACCATGACTCAACATTCCTCATCTCTTCTTTATGTCATGCAGTTTGTGCAGGAGTGAAGCATAATATTTCCCCAGTAATCCCAAAAGATTATTGTTATGATCCTCTTAGTGGACTGAGTGACCTCGGCTTTTCTTGGTAGTGCTTTGCTTGGTTTGCCACTCCATTGATTCCCTTTTTGGAAAGAGGATCATAATAAAGGACCATGGTTCCATCCCCCGGTGACAATGGATTCCAGCACTTCTCTCTGATTCCCTTGAAAAAACTCAAAAAACTTGGGAGAACAGGTCACACAATGCTCCTTCTGAATTGAAGAGAGAAGTCAGGGCACTCACTTTGTACTAACCTTCATCATGTGAAGAATGCAAAAGACAGTTGTTATAGAAATCCCTAACAGATTTCGTTGAGCTTCATCCATCTGTCATTGAGCAGTTCCTCCTCAACTAGAGAGACATTTTCCTCAGTCATCACTTCCACAGGCCACCGACCATCACAAGGCTCATTTTGATGCTCTCTCTTCCTAGGCAAAATGTTTAGCCCATTCCTTCATGGTAGAATATGAAGAAGAAGCTTCCCCATAAACATCATAAACATAAAGTTTTGGTGAAAAACTTTATCACAGCGCAGTACTCAATTTTTAACATTACACCCACTTAACGTGCCACCACGTCTTAGTCAAACGGGTGCCTCCAACTGAATAACGCAGGCAGAGAGTTGAAATTGGCACACTAACCTTATAGATCAGTGTTTCTCAACTGCTTGGCCGTGGCCCAGTACTGGGCCCTGGCATCCTGCAATTTATCATTTTAGTTTTCTAAGCATTTTTCATGAATAACTATTTTATAGTGGAAATATTCTGAGGAGAATAATATTCATGAATGTGTTGAAAAGCTCAGACCCAAAATGCCTAAATAACATCTGTGTAGCAAATGTTAGTGACCAAGCCACGTATTTTTAAACATGGCAGTTTCATGAATTATCGTTAATTTTCACACATTGAAATCTTTCAACATTCCGGAAAGGGAATACCACTGTTTATGACTGGTCATAAAAATTGCCTGCAAGCTGATTACAACAATAGGCGACGTATCCTCTGTTCTCAAAACTGAACAAAATAACATTTGTTTTGCAAATGTCAGTGACTAATCAGCAAGGAAGTATAAACAAAATTTTTCCACTGAAATTGAAGATCAAGGTAGTCTGTATCCTGTTCTCAAATTTAGTAATACTGAATTCTGTTTCTTTGAAAGTTCATATTGCAGCATGTAAGTGCTTGTTTCGAAACCAGAATGCCGTGATTTTTTGAAAGTAATAGGCCTACAGATTTAAATTTTAAGTTGAATAAGAGATAAGGGACTTTGTTTAATTTTGGTGTTAAGAAATCTTGTATTGAAGATGCTTGTGATGTAACAAATAGTGATTCATCCACCTCAAGCCTACAGAGCGATCACCAGGATGTACAAAAGGAGAGGAAAACTACCAGCACACAGAATAAAAAAAAGTCTGCATTCACTCGTAAGTACATGGACAGCTATTTAAAATTTGGTTTCATACAATGCTCTGACACTGACCAATTGCCATGACCTCAACGTGTCATTTCTGCTACTGTTCTGGGAAATGAAGCTATGAAGCCATTGCGACTTACCCGACATCTTGACACAGAAACATTCTGATCTAGTCAACAAACCCATTGAGTTCTTTATGCATAAAAGAGATGCACTTAAAATTGAAAAGAATATTATTTCCCAAACTTCAATCACTGCCACCTCACTTTTGATGGCATCCTATTTAATTTCATTACAGATAGCTAAATGTAAAAAACCGCATTCCACTGGCAAAATAACTCATTAAGCCTTCTTTGATTGCTTCTTTTAATGAAGTATTAGGCCAGTCTGCGGCAAGTAAAATAAAAGACAACCTATTGTCAAATGATACAGTTGAAAAGCAGATATCTGATATGGCAGAAGATACAGAAACGCAATCGTTTAAAAAATTAAAAAATCGAAATTGTTTGCATTACAACTGGATGAATCAACAGATATTCAGAACAACAGCATTTTTCTTATGTATATACAATATATTAATCATAATGAAAGTGACATGAAGAAAGACATTTTAAGTGTTTCTGAATTACCTACGCACACTACCAGCAGTGAAATTTTCAAAGTTTTAAATGGTTTCATTGAAGAGGACGGTCTCAAATAGAAAAATTGTGTTGGAGTTTGTACTGGCAGTGCTGCCTAGTTTTTGATCAGGTAAAAGCCTGATCAAAAACTGGAGACCACAGATATGAAGGTTTCGAGAAAAATTAGGGGAGTGAACTGATGACATCAATAGCAGAATCATGTTAAAAATGAAAATATTAGGAAGGAACTTGATATTGCTAGCATTCAAGAATGTGTCAGCAGAGCTAATCTAAGGTGGTAGGGCTACTTAAATAGAATGAGTGAAGAAAGGTTAGCAAAACAGGTGTTTGATGCCAAGATGGCAGGAAAGAGACTCGGAGAAAAACCAAGGTCGATTAATTCAATCAGAAGTGCCTTTGATGCATGGAATGTTAGATATGACAGTATTGGAGTGCTCACAAGTAATGGATTGATTTTGAGGAAAATTGTTGATAGGAGATTTATAATAATGTAAACTTAATCATGTAGTGCTCTCATTGTAAACTGAACACTCTTGGGTACATATCAGGAAAATGATGACGATGACAACAACATTAGTGGTGATACATTGTGTAGTGTACATACACCACTTTCTTTGTGCTGTCTAATTGCTTCCAATCCCTGAATATCTCTGTGATAGATGAAATAGTGAAAGCATTAAATTACATTTAATTTTATCCTCCGATGTGCATGACCTGTATAATGAGATTGTTTAGATCTATCATTATTTGTCACATATCTAGGTCAGGCTTACAGTGAGTGTACCTTTAATCATTATTACTTTTCTTTGTGAGCAGACTTACTTGATGAGGAATATTTTCAATGCTCATTCCAGTGACCAGCAGATTCTACAAAACACAACCTACATTACTAGTTCTGCAAAATTTGCATTGATAAATGTGTTCCGTTGCATTGCCATAAACAGATATGATCCATTGTATCTGTCCACTTTGAGATGGGAGGTTTGCGTTCTATCAGTCTTTGTTAGGCAAGTGCATTTCATTCAGGAATGGCCTCTTGCCTCTTCTTTTTGTTCCACCCTTTGCAATGTCCCCTTAAGTATCTATCTAGTATTTTTTGACATGTCTCACTCTATCATTACATGCTTTCTTCCTTCTCTTCTTCACCAGAAATCTGCAGATTACATAGTCTATTCTCATAGCTGATATTGAATAGTATACTGACATCTTTCTGCTTACTTCTGCCTTGAATTTCCTCATCTCCTCAAAAAATCTAGTGACCAGTTCTGTACATTGTGTGATCAGGATTTGTCTCAGTATTTGTTTTGCTGTCTTAGACCACTTTGCAGTTCAGTGTCTCCTGAACTTCATCTTTCTGTTGTCTTTCAAGATGTCTTGCTGCCTCTGCTTCTTCCAGTATAATCATACCACTGTACTTGCTGTGTGCCTTGCCAGTAGAATATACATGCCCCATCTCTGAATCACCAAGTTTAAAACACCTCCCCCCTACTGTATTAAACTGTGATCCCTACTAATTTGTCCACTCTTCATTCTATTCAGATCCTTGTGAAAAGCTAGAATATTAGTACCATTCCTAATAATTTTCTTCAGATTCAGATATGCAAACAACTGAATATCTCCCCTGCAATCTGTTCACAGTATTGTTAACATAAAACCATTAAGAGTAATGGCTCTGCTACTGCATCTTAGGGCATCTCCAGTTGTCACATTTCTCCTCCTTATTATTGCTTGCTATTTGATATATCAGATTGCCAATCTGCTGGCTGATTATCTAAATCTATTCACTGCAGCTTAAAAAATCAACTTGTCATATGGCATCCTGTCAAAATACTTTTGTATAATCCATAGTTTATGCATTCTTCCCATCAATCATTCTTTTTTACAATGATTTTAAAATGTTAACAACTAAAATTAGACGGGCCTTAAACAGATCCATGCTATCTTCTATGCAGATACTCATCCCATCTGTATGCAAGCCCTTAATTCATTTTTCCTAAATATTAACTGCCACAAAAAATATAAACAGATTTATGATTAACAGATTAACTCTTCTAGTTACAACATTTGAGATAAACAGGCAGGTCAGTAGTGCTGTCAGTTCCATAGCTCAGAGTGCGATTTCACCCAGTCCCCATTGTTTTATTTAACATCTCTATACTGTATTATACAATGAAACCTGTGGAGAATTCATGACTAAACAAATACACGTAATAACCACAGCAATAAGTTTTAATAAGTAAATATTTCATCCTAAGTATCTTAGGACATCATCAGTACAGTTAATTCAAACAATACTAGGAATAAATTACAGTTAGGGCGCATGATTACAATGGAATCCCAATATGTGTGCAGTAGCATGTTATAGAATTAAATTAAAATATATATGGAGAAAAAAAAACATTAAAATAAGATAACATATATAAAAATTATTTTACACAATTTTGTATGTATAAAATAAATTTTATATATGTTATCGTATTTTAATGTTTTTTTTTATTTCTCCAGATATATTTTAATTTAATTCTATAACACGCTACTGCACGCATATTGGGATTCCATTGTAATCATGTGTCCTAACTGTATGTTATTCCTAGTATTGTTTGAATTAACTGTACTGATGATGTCCTAAGATACTTGGGATGAAATATTTATTTAATGATTAAGTTATTTTTGACCAAAAGAACTATGGAAAGGATTGACTTCAATTGGGTTTATATAGTCAAATTTATTTGAAACTAAGTAAGAAATACCAACAAGTTTCGCAAACTTGGCTGTTTGGCTTCTTCAGGGTAAAAAATAATAGATACAAAACAACTTAAACACTAAAACTGTCAGTTGTATTTGGTTCTTCTCATCATGAACAGTTTTAGTGTTTAAGTTGTTTTGTATCTATTATTTTTTACCCTGAAGAAGCCAAACAGCTAAATGGCAAAACTTGTAGGTATTTCTTACTTAGTTTCAAATAAATTTAACCTATATAAACCCAATTGAAGTCAATCCTTTCCATCGAAATATTTACTTATTAAAACTTATTACTGTGGGTATTAGAATTTCTGGAGTATTTTTTTTCTGCTAAATTTACACTACAGTATGAACCTGTAGAGACCAAAGAGAATAGTTTGTTGAAGCATGACAGACTTTTTTTTGGGGGGGGGGAATCATCTTCCCCAGACTACTTTTCTGGAATAAGCACCCTCTAACATACTGAAATTTGGAATACAGTATAGAGATGACTAAACAAACACTATACTGTATTCCAAATTTCAGTCACTTTCACTTACTCAAGCCTTCTCCTTGATGTGAAAATGACAACCTGTTTCACCAGAATGAAATATCTTGAAGTGATCACTAACCAGCTCTGTGTCATCTGGACCAGTCAATCTGATGCCTTCATCTAGCAAGGTCATTCGTGTATAATCTTTCTCCTCTTACTAATCATAGAAGAAGAAATGAAAGGATTCAAAGGAAATTTTATCTGTAATCTACACTGATTGTAGATTACAGATGTCATCTGCAATCGTCATTGTTAAATAATAAAGCGACATTAGATACAGATATTTTATAATCTTTACACCACTGAATTTTTTTTTAGCATTTCATTTAATATTTTTAACTTGATTCTCAAACATTATCATTACTTGTTATTTTTCAATACAGCCATGATCACATAGAAATCCTTGTTGGGGCCAATGGGGAGCTCTTGTTTTTTCGGCAGAGAGAAGGACTGTATCTTCCTACATTAAGGCTTCTTCATAAATGTGAGTATGAACATCGGAACTGTTGGAAATTGTGTCCATTTTAATTGCTTTCATTAAAATATATATTAGAATGAAATCTTTATAAAATAATGCAAAAATACTGTTTTCTGGAGATTTCTTTGTTCTGATCTTTATTAGCCTTTCAAAATACTGATGCTGTTTTCTTTACTCTTAATCTGATTACTATATTAGCACACACAAAAAAAAAAGCACCTCTGTTGTGTTTGATAATAGAAGTGCCTTCTATCAATAACAGAAATGTCTTTCTGTACTGATAGAAGACTTTCTGGAGAATTTTTTTTCTGCTAAATTCACACTATAGTATAAACCTGTAGAGACCAAAGAGAATAGCTTGTCATGCTTCAACAAGCTATTCTCTGTAGAGACCAAAGAGAATAGCTTGTCGAAGCATGACAGACTTTTTTTTTGGGGGGGGGGGATCATCTTCCCCAGACTACTACTCTAGAATAAGTACCCTCTAATGTACTGACATTTGCTTGGGTAACTCCCACTGTTTTTCTTCTCTGCAGTAAGCTTTTATTGGATCTCTTTAGAACTTGATACATCTTTCTCCTCTTCTAAAGTACCTTTCAATTGGGCCACCTCTAAAAGCAGTGATCCTGTTTTTAGGATTTTTACCAGTCCTTGTTTTGGACTATTGTGTTGACAGAAATGTAGACACAGTTCAGATCATGTATCTGAGGACTATTGTTTGTGTTTAGATCTGCTGCTTTTGCTATTGCTGGGAAATAGATTTTTTATCATATTATCATAGAGTTGCTGGATTGAAGTAATGCTGCATGAAAAAAATAATGCAAATAATGCCATATGATTATTATTTCATTTTATTGTTAATAAATTTTAAAATATAATCACTGGAACATTTAATCAGTTTTATTATTGATAACAGTAATAGGAGGGAGAGCTGAAAGTTTTGATAAACTGCTAGAACAAAAATGATATTAAAGCAACTGATATAACCACAAGAAAGAACATATCTTAAAATCCTTTAACCCCAATGTTTCATCAAATTGTAATAATTTGTTCTTTTTCTTTTAGGATATATAAGAAGACATTTCTGAGGTTTTGAAGAAATTCGAAGACAGAGGTGCAGGCCATCATCAAATTTTTCGTGTTGCAAGAAAAGTTCACAACTGAGATTCGCCAAACTTTGTGCGAGAGACTGTGCCCCAGTATATCCAACAGTTGCCAGATGGATAGCTAAGTTTAAAACTGAGTATTCTGAGATAACAGATTCCCCCCAGGTCAGAAAGACCTTTCACAGCAATCACAGCCGAAAACATCGATGCAGTGCATACCATGATAGACAAATACTAGCCAAAAACATTGCAAAGACTCTGTGGATATCTGGACATGCAGAAGTTCTCAGCAAAGTGGATCCTCAAATGTTTGAATGCTGACCAAAAGAGACAACGTTTGTTGTCATCTGAAGGAATTTTGGGTCATTTTTGAGAAATCAGGTGCAAATTTTTTTTCTCATATTGTGATTGTTGATGAAACATAGCTTCATCACTATGATCCAGAGACCAAACAACAGTGAATGGAGTGGAGACACAAAGGTTCTCCACGGCCAAATAAGTTCTGAATCCAAAATTCAGCAGGGAAGATTCTTGCCATTGTCTTTTGGGATATGGATGGTGTAATCCTTACTATGTACCCCAAAAATGGTGAAACTGTTACAGCAGCAGCTTATTCAACAGCTCTGAAGGAATTGAAGGAGGTACTGAAGGAAAAATGCTGTGGGGAAACTGGCAGAGGCACGTTACTTTTTGCAGGACAATGCACTTGCTTGCATTGCTCATGAAACCCAACAGACAATACACAACTTGAGCTTTCAATGTCTGCCTCACCCACCTTATTTGCCAGACCTGGTCCTATCTGACTATTTCCTGTTTCCAGATTTAAAGAAACACTTGAAAGGAACAAAATCTGCAGCTGAGAACTGGTTTGTGTAACAAGGGAAAGACTTTTTTTCTCAAAGGATTGCAAATGATGCAGGAGCATTATAAGAAGTGTATAACACTTTGTGGGGAATATGTAGAATGTAAGTTATGGTTCTACCGCAATTCTTTCATAGTGATTATCACAACTTTTCAGCACACCCTCGTGCATACTATAACCTCAGAAATTATTAGTAAAAAAAAAAAAATGGTGTAATGGCTTAAATAAGCCAATAAGAGAGAAAAGCATACTTCTTGACAATATTGATAAACTATTTCTGATAATTGGCAGGAAGAAAGTTAATCGCAACAAACTATAAACAAAAATTTATTTTCATTTTAGATTTTGTCTGTTTCTAGTGTTCATCTCACATTTAACCTCCACTTATCCTACCTCACATGGCTTGGAGGCAAATGGGTGAGTTGACAAAGTATACGAGAAGTGTATGCCTCCAGAAAGGCCACCCTAGGTATGAAGGTTATATCGATATACCCAGCCAACACAGGAGATGTTCTCTTGTGTTGGTTAGTAGCTCACTAGAGAATGCTTGAAAAAAAACAGTTGTTGAAAGAAATAAGAGTTTAAAAGACAGAATGGCTATATCAGAACTGATCCAGAACAGAATATGGAAAGTAAAATGAAAAGAGGAAATAATGAGAATTGGCACTTGGAATATAAGATCGCTGACAGGAAAAGAAGAATTAATTAAAGAAACTTGAAAATGATAACATTAAACTTCATGCAGCATCAGAGACAAAGAAAAAAAGACAAAGGGATAAAGCAAGTTGAATAACTATCTGTTAAAACATAATGAAGTAGAAAAACATGAAAAAACAACTAAAGGAGTTGGGATAATGATACTTAAGGATATAAGAAAATAAAGTTATTAAATATCATTAGTGTATATACTCCAGAGACAGGGAAACCAAAACTAGAAATAGAAGAATTTTATGAAGATCTTCAAAATGTAGTTTTAGGATTGTAAGGTTATTACTTCAAAATGTAATAGATAAAATAAATAATAATAAAAAAATATGTAATAATAGTTGGAGATTTAAATGCAATAATTGGCAATGTGGCTATTTGAGGCATATGCCAAAGATTAGGCAAAAAACCCAATTAAAAAAAAATGGAAACAATATTTTCAAAATATATACACTGAAAAGAATAAAAGATAATGATGTTTATGAGGAGGTAACTTTTGAAATAATGGAAAAAGATAGTGACCATTTAATGAAAATGGAATAAATTTGTTGTAGTTTTGTATGAATAATGGACTAAGATAAATAATACATACAAGAGGGCAAATATTAAATGTATTCTAACTAATAGAGAAATCATGCCAAAAAATTATTGATATAAGAGTTCTAACATCAGTAAAGACATCAAAGAATAAAACATAACACAATGTACAGAGCAGAACTATACCGGAAAAGATTATTACATAAAATGGAAGGAATAATAAGACAAAAACAAAAAAAAAAAAGTAAAAAAAAAAAAAAAAAGAATAGCTTTTAAATATACATACAGCAGCAGAAAAAGTATTAGGCAAAAAACCCAATTAGCAAAAAAAAAAAAAAATGGAAAGAATATTTTCAAAATATATACACTGAAAAGAATAAAAGATAATGTTGTTTACGAGGAGGTAACTTTTGAAATAATGGAAAAAGATAATGACCAAACTCTTAGAGAACTAAAAAATAGAAAATAAGCCGGAATAGATAAGATACAGAATGAACTGTAAAATATGGAGGGAAACAATTAGTCAGAGAATTATGTGATATTCTAAATACAGTACATAAAGAAAAATACCAATGACTAGCAGAAGCACCTAACAGATAGCACCAGCAATAACATTAAAATTATGCACAAACAATTGGAAATATATATATACTAATTTGATTGAATTATTAATGAGCAACAAGGATTTTTGAAAAATAGAACCATAGATTCCATCAATGGTTCTAGTATTTATATTAAAGCAAATAATAGAGAAATCATTAGACTACAACAGACCTCTCGATATGTGTTTTATCAATTTCACTACAGCATTTGAATGAAGACAGTAGTTAAGACATAGCCTTAAAAATTAGAAAAATTATAATACCAACACAAAAAAAAAACATTTTTGAACTAATTAAGAATATACACCCTATGTCTAAAATGAAACCGAACTTTTCGAAAATAGAAGGAACTAGTGGTGCCACCTGTTCTATCTTTTTGTTGTCGAAAGTGGCTACCTTCATTAGTATTGTGTCAACTGTTTATGACATTTGTTTCATTAGAAGCCAAGTTATGGTGCCAAGAGTGACAGTGTGTTTTGAAGAACAGTCGGAAAATGAATTTCAAACAGAGAACTGTGATTGACTTTTGTGTTAAACTTGGTAAAAGTTTTACCGAAATGCTTCACAAAGCATACGGTGATGAATGCTTATCCCGTACTCATGAAATCACATGTGATAATCCTTCTTTACATTGTACAAAAATTCTACTTTATGGTGGATATGACTTCCCATTGAAATGCACTAAATAAGAAACTACAGGGAAAGGAAAATACAGCAGTTTTGCTTTTAGAAGAAGTGATTTCATTTGAACAAAAATTATATTTGTTTGCGACAGACTTAGAGAAAGGCACATTATTACATTTTCCTACGTTGAAGAAATATCAACAATAACAAGCTGATAATAATTCCATAAATGTAACCTTTTTCAAAGAAATTGTGGTAAATATGCGATCTGCATTTAATGGGAGATTTGAGGAATTTAGAAAGAACAAGGCAACTATGTCATTTTTATTGCAACCACTTGAAATTAATCCTGCCGAATTAAATTTTTCACCTTTTGCTGGAATTGATGAGGCTGCATTTCAACTTCAGTTAGACGACCTGAAAACTCAGGATTTGTGGAATTCAAAATTTAGAAATCTTAAAGTTGACCTGGAGGAGTTGGAAAGACTTGCAATACAAAAAAAAAAAAAAATGGTCTGAAATAGAAGATCTTAAAAAGCAAGATTAGATTGTATTTGATACGTGGAATTGTTTACTGGACACTTACATTCAGTGATTTCAAACATATGCATTTGGACTTCTATCGATTTTCAGATCGACATATTTCTGTGAGCAAATATTTTCTAATATGAATTTTATTAAAAGTAAGTTGAGAAACCTACTAAACAAAATGAGTCTTTCATCATGTTTGAAAATGAAAATTATGGCATATTCGCTGCATATTGAGAAACTATCCCAAGCAGTTCAACAGCAGAAGTCATACTAAGATATTTTAAATTTAAAAAAATTAAAGAAATAGATATGTTATTGGATTTTATACATATGTTTTTGTAAGGAGGAGCAAATCTTTGTTTTATTATTTAATATTTAAAAATATCATATAATTTCATGCGACATGCCACCCCTGTGTTTTACAAGTATGATAACATGTAACTGTAAAAAATAATAAATAATTTAATTATAATATTTTTCAATGTAGTTTCTAAATTTAAAGCAGTGATGAGCAATTAAACAGTAAATCAAATACTCGGTTCGATCCACATAAAGAATATTTTCTTTTTCTTTGATAAGAAAGTATTAATTTATTTTCCATTATTTAGCTATATTTTAATTTTTTAACCTGCACAAATAAATCCACATGTAAAAATCAACATTCATAAAATAGATTTTTAATTAAAATATACTAATTCTGCTGAGGGGTGCTTAAGGGTCAAAGCTGTATAACTGAGAGGAGACCTCCACATAGCCTTTAAAGGAATGCGGAGAACCGACCAGGGCTTCTGACCTAATGTCCAATCCTCACCTTCTCGTGGTGCATCCTGTTGGGTATCTACTTTGATACTGAACGAACGAGGATGGGCTGGCAATTTGGGATTTAGCCGACCAAATTGTATTCTTATTGGTTAAACCAAAATAAAAAATGATGGTACAACATGACAAAATTTCATGCCGGCTGGGGCGTCGCCCGGTTAAACAAGGCCCCCGTTGTTTTCGCCAGGGAACCAGGGCGAACAGCGAAAAGTCAGCTACTGGAACAAATCTGAAAACAAACCCCAACTCAACATCACCAGAGTTAAAGATCGGTACTATCAACGTAAGAAGCCTGAATGGCAAAGAAATGGAGCTAGCTGAGGAATTAGATAAGTACCAGATCGACATAATAGGGGTGACTGAAACAAAAAAGACCAAAACTGGTGAGATCTTTCTGAGCAATAAATACAAAATGTTATATTCAGGCAATAACAATCAAGGAAAAGAAGGAGTAGCCATAGTATTCAACACAAAATACGAGGCTAATCTTCTTGAATGGCAGTCAGTCTCAAGTAGAGTAATGTGGGCAAATATGAGAATGGGGAACTGGACAATGAGACTTATTTGTGCCTATGGTCCCACAGAAGGTTCTACTAAGGTAGAAGTGGAGGAATTTTTTGAGGCTTTAGAAAAAGCAACTGACACAATGAAAAAAGAAAAGTTGGTCCTTGTTGGGGATCTAAATAGTAGAGTAGGAAATGATTGTGAGACATACAAAAATATTTTGGGAAAATTTGGAGAAAAGAGCAAAGCTAATAATAATGGCAAATATCTGTTGGATTTCTGCTCAGGACATGGACTGGTTATTACTAACACCATGTTCCAACATAAAAATGTGCACAAATTCACATGGAGAGAAGAGGCTAGGAATAAGAAAAGTCTCATTAACTATGTTATTGTTGATAGTGATGTTTTCTCCCTGGTGCAGGACACCAGAGTGTACAGAGGATTTGAAATTGGAAGTGATCACTATTTAATCTTGAGCAGGATAAAATTGAATTTCATATTGAAAAGAATAACATGTAAGAAAGTTTTAAAGCGAATAAAAGTTGAGCAGCTCTCAGATGTAAACTGTAGACTAAAATACAGAAATATTATTGAAAAGAAAATGAAAGAGTTTGAGAACAGGAATCAAACCTTGGAGATTCAGTGGCAAACTCTGAAGGAAACATTGATTGATTCTGCCAGAGAGGCATGTGGTGAGGTTGTGTGCAAAGATAAAAAAATCAGAACTCCCTGGTGGACACAGGAAGTTAAAGAGGCAGTGAAGGAAAAGAAGAAAGCATATCAAAAGTTCCTGGCAAATAAGTCAGCTTTTACTCTTACAGAATACAGAGACAAATGTAAGAAAGCTAAACAGTGTGTAAAACTAGCTAAACAAAAGTCATGGGAGGACTTTGGCAAGAATATAGAAAATAAATATCAAGAAGGTGGCAAAATATTCTGGAGGTTGTTGAAGAAGCTTAAGAATGGAGGAAAGAGTGCTGTAAAAGGAATTAGAGATGATAAAGGTGAAATGAAAACAGGAGAAAAAGATATCCTTGAAGTATGGAGTAATTACTTTGAAAAACTGCTAAATGAAACAAGCAGTGATGACAGCACAGTGATAAAAAACACTGACCAGGCATGCAGTCAGGAATACATATCCATACTTGAAGTAGAAAAAGCCATCAAAGGCTTGAAATGTGGAAAGGCAGCAGGAGTAGATGATATTCGACTAGAAATGCTGAAGTATGGTGGTATAAGAGTCTTACAGTGGCTGCACTGCATAGTTCAGAAAGCCTGGACAGAGGGACGAATTCCCGATGATTGGAGTAGAGCTCTCATAGTACCCATATATAAAAAGGGAAATAAAACTGAATGTGAGAATTACAGAGGTATTTCCCTACTGAGTGTTCCTGGCAAGATCTATGCAAGTATACTTGAGAAACGGTTGAGAAGAATTGTGGAAGAAAAGCTTGGTGAAGAACAAGCTGGATTCAGGCCAAATAGAGGCTGTCAGGATCAGATCTTCACTTTACGACAAATAGTCGAGAAAGCATGGGAATATAACAAAGATCTGTATTTAAGTTTTGTCGATTTGGAAAAGGCATATGACAAGGTGCCAAGAGAGAAGCTATTCAATACGCTGCAGTTATATGGTGTCAATGGGGCATTATATCAAGCAATACTTAGTCTTTATTTGAGTTGTGAGTCAGCAGTTAGAATTGAAGGAAGTACAGGAAGATGGTTTAATGTTAAATCTGGTGTGAGACAAGGATGTACATTATCCCCTCTGTTATTCATTATCTATATGGATCACATTATGAAGGAATGTGGTATTAAACCTGATATCAAAATTGGAGATGTTAATGTCAGCTCTTTGCTTTATGCAGATGATGTTATACTTCTAAATAAATCCGCTACAAGTCTGCAAGCTTCTCTGACTAAATTGAATAGCTGTTGTAATAGATATGGTATGAAGGTCAGCAATAAAAAGACAAAGACAATGAAAATAGGCAGAATCATTGAAAATGTCAACTGTGTTGTGAATGGAGAACCTGTGGAACAAGTAAAACATTTCAGCTACTTAGGCACAATTTTTACTGAAAATGGTAAACTAAATATAGAAATAGACAACAGAATCAGCAAAGCTGGTATCGTGGGAAGTCAATTGAATAAATTCATATGGAATAAGAAAGAAATTAGTCGGAACACTAAATTAGCTGTATACAAGACTGTGTTCAAACCAATTTTAACTTATGGATCTGAGAGCTGGGTCAGAAGTAAAACACTTGACAAAAGACTAGAGACCGCAGATATGAGAGTCCTGAGAAAGATTAGAGGCGTGAACAGATGGCATCAATGGCAATATCATATTAAAAATGAGGATATTAGGAAAGAACTTGACATTGTCAGCATCCAGGAATGCGTTAGCAGAGCTAATCTCAGATGGTATGGTCACTTAAATAGAATGGGAGATGAAAGATTAGCAAAACAAGTGTTCTCTGCCAGGTTGGCAGGAAAACGACCCAAAGGAAGACCAAGATATAGGTGGATTGATACGGTACAAAGTGCCTTAGACGATAGAAATATAAGATCTGATGAAGTTGGAGTCTTGACAAGTAACAGACTGATTTGGAGGAAAATTGTAGATAGTAAGTTAGTAATGATGTAAATTTTTTCATGTAGTACTGTCATATCCTGTACACCCCTTGAGGGTACATGGCAGGAATTTGATGATGATGATGATGATGATAATTCTGCCGTACAAAACGGACACTGTGGACCACACAAAAAACCTGAGAGGGCCGCATGCAACCCGTGGACCATTGGTTACTCATCACTGCGTGTGGCTCCCTAAATTTTTTTTTAACAGATATAATTTCAAAAATGGCTCTTCAATCCGAAAAGGTTGCCAACCCCTGCTATAGACTATCAGTATATCCATACAGATGTGCTGCAGACTTTTGTTTGTGTAAATTAGTGTAAACTTAAATATTCTGTTTCAGATTACCATTTTCGGTTGTTAATGCACTTATTTTGTGAGAACTGTATGATTAATTGCTTGTTTAGCATTTTATGAAGTATATGTAGTAGAAGATTTGCTTATATACTGTATCCAAAAATAGAATTATAATTTAAAGTTTAGCTATGTTTAAAATACATAAGTTAAAAAAGACTTACTTAGTTGGTCTAAACTCTGAGTTTTTACTGCTTTCAAGCAAAGCAGCATAAAGATAATGTGTAATGGCAACAACTTCTCTCATGACTGAAACAGAACAGGAAGTATCGTGCACACTGGATCATTTACGAGTGAAAAGAATATGAGTAAACAGCTGGATAGAGCTGCAGTAGTGAGAAAGACATACAGACACATATCTGTATCTGGAACAAATGAGAAAAAAGTTCCTTTAGTAGTGGTCTTTCAGAAAGAAAGATGGTTTGAAAGCTTGTTTGTTGAGCTGTTATTATATTATAGAAGTAAATGGAATAACAGTTGTGGAAGAATATAGGAATTTTAGAACTAGATAAATAAAGTTTCTCATATAGGAAGAGAAATGTTTATCAGATATTAGGTTCCATCAGTGCAGTAATATTTTAATGGTTGTTTCGAAGGATAAAACAAGTTGATACTTGAGTGTTCAGTCATTTTTCTTAGTAATCACTTATACAGAAGAGGAAAAAGTTCTTGAAGATGACAGTAGAAAGAAGAAACTTTTTTTGTGGGATTTTTCTAGAAGGCATTAAATGAGGAATGCTAGACAGTGTTTGAATTTGAAGATTTTATTTATTGGCAAGTCTGAACTTTTCGCATCACTAACTAAGAATAGGAAATCTACAGTTATTTTCAAGATAAAGTGGTTTTAAGAGAAGAACAACTCACTAATTGTCTCTATAAGATCACTGGTCTGGTTGGCCAAGTAGTTAGCACCTCTTCTCTTCAGCCGAGAGGCTGTGGGTTTGAATCCTGCCAGGGGTATGGATGTTTGTGATTGTCCTACTAACCGTTTACCACATGTACTGCTGTAACCTGTGTCTTAGCACAGTATAACCTTTGATGTCTTTATACAAGTTATTCAGAGTATAACATCTGCTTAAAAATATCTCTGATTTTGATGCCTGGTGTAATACTTGATTTCTTCGTGATGTGTTTCAAAGATGAATAACAGTGGAAATAGAATGCCATTAGGAAGTAAAGAGTGGACATAGAGTCAGAAGTTTAGTCTCTTCTCCACATTTCATGAGAATTATGTGGAGATTTTCTTTCAGCTTACTTTGCCCCTTTAGCAACTTCTGTCATTTAAGTGCACTCTAAAAATTTCGTTTATCTAAAAATAAAATCCTTTCTTGGCCTAGGGTGGTCAGGTGATCAATATGGTTTTCCAAAGTTTCTTCCATTTGTCTCTGTGGTATGCATAGAGAGGTTATACAAGTTCTTGGCATTATATTAATCATTCTGTCTGCCTACAGTATCTTCTATCTTGGCAACAACTTTGCTGTGCTTCCTCTCACTTGTACCAGTTAAGGAACTGCTCTTTAACACACAAAGCAGGCACTTTCATTTCTCACTACTATACAGATTCAGGAACCTAGTCATCTGTTAGATCAGTATAATTATTCATTTTGAACTCAAACACACACACATAAATGAATAAATAAATAAAATTCAAAAAATAACTACTAAAGATGTGTGTCTTCATAGACTTTCTGGTTTCTGGAGCACATATGGTTTCTTATTTCCATCTGCATCCAGTATTTTTTTTTTATTTGACCCATGTCACAAAGCTGCAACTGTTATGGAATAGTATGAAGAGATGGGTATTAAACTACTGCCCTGGCCTGAACAGAGTCCTGACCTCAACCCCATTGAACACCTATGGGATGAACTGGAGCAGCGGTTGAGACCCAGAGCAGCATGTCTTCGATCTGTCGCTGAACTCAGTGCTGCTTTGATGGAGGAATGGAGACAAATTCCATCTGATGTCTTCCTCAAAGGGTGCAGGAGGTGATTAAAGACAAAGGTGGACATACCTTAGGGTTCGCCTGCTGGTATCAATTGTAAATTGCTAAAGTGTCTGGACAGTTATTGGTAGATAGTGTAGATACTAAACAGGTGAGAAGAAAGTAGACATCCTTGCATAACTCCCTTTCCAATCTGAAGCCAATACATGTTCTTACTGTGGCTTCTTGCTCACTGTACAAGATAGCTATCAACATGATAATGTGTTGAGGAAAACCCATTATTTTCTACTTTCACAATTTCATATGCTGAACACATTGAAAAGCTTTAGAGTAGTCTGAAACACATTACCATAGGTAATCTAAATGCTTTATATTTTTCTATGATCTGTCAAAGGCAAAGGATCTGATCTCTGGTACCCTTACCTTTTCCTAAAACCTGCTTGTTCCTCAGGCATCTCTGCCTCAACTTTGGCCTCAATCCTATTTAGAATGATCTTTAATAAAATCTTGCTTGCATGAGAGATTAAACTAATAGTTCTTTAGTTTTTGCAATCCTTCATATTTCCCTTCTTATGTAGTGGTTTGAAAACAGACTTCTTCCAGTCGCTCAGCCATGATCCTGTCTCCCATATCCTCGTAATCAATCTATGAAACACTCTTTTCCCTCCATCCCCTGTGGCCTTATCTCTGCTGGAATTCCATCTGCACCCATGGTCTTAACTGCTCTTTCAACCTCATACCTAAGTGGAGGAGGTTCCAAATCAAAATTTTCATGGTGAGAGGGCTCTTTCTTTGCTGTACAGTCTTCATAGTATTCTTTCCATCTGTTTTTCATGAAATCTCAATAATATAAAATCCTTATGTCTATATATATATATATATATATATATATATATATATATATATATATATATATATATAACTACATTAATGCATTTTTGAATTTTGAGTGGTCTTGAAACGCTGTTGGATGAAGAGGGCAGTGATGTCATGTGACACAGTGGCAACTCAGAAAACGATCAAACATTTAAGTTGGAATTAATATAAAGAAATATTTGGAGAAAATAAATACTTTTTTCTCGGCTTTCAAGTTTTACTATCCACCATTAAGTAATTCTGCACATTCCATTACTGGGTAAGAAATAAGCTGTTATTGTTGCCCACCATGTATTTATTTTAGCTATTTTATTTAAAAAAAAAAAAAAAATCCATTACCATCCCTTACTTCCAGGGTGCATCAGGTAAAAAATAAATAATGATAATCTCTAGTTCTTCAGGAATGTACGAGGGACACCGAGAAAGTAAGCTCCAATGGACTGTGAGAGAAACAAAAATATACTTACAAAAAAAATTTTTACTGAAAATTAAAGCTGCTTTTCCACATAATTTCCGGCATTGTTCAGGCACTTATCATAACGGGCACCAAGAGTTGTATACCTTCGTCATAGAAGGTTGCTGGCTGTGATGCAAACCACATATTGACTGCTTCTTCTTGAAACCGTTGGCCACCAAGGAAAGATTTCAGATGGTTGAATAAGTGAAAGTCACTTGGCACGAGGTCAAGACTATATAGGGGATGATGGAATTGTTCCCAGCTGAAGGTGGCGAGAAGTTGTGTTATAGCGGCTGTGTGTGGGCAGGCTTATTATGAATCAAAACAACGCCCCCTGGTAAGCATGCCATGTTGTTTATTCTGGATCGCACGACGCAGTTTCTTAAGGGTTTAGCAGTACATACTCGCGTTGATTGTGGAGCCTTGAAGCCTTGACCCAAGAAGTCTACCAGCAAAATTTCTTGTCTGTCCCAAAACACAGTGCACATGATTTTATGAGTGGAAACCATTTTCTTCAATTTCGTCTTGACTGGTGATGAGGTGTGCCTCCACTCCATGGACTGTTGTTTGGATTCAGGAGTGGGCGATTCGATTTTGCATGCGGTGTGCTATTCGATTTTCTTTATAAACACATACCAAGAAGCATACACACTGCGAGAATGTCTGAAAATGGCACTAACGGGATGCTAACGAATCAACAAACTCAGCACGTATGTGCACCGTTGCAATTGCAGCGCTGCAGTGAAAATATTTAAAAATGGAATTTACTTTCTGTACGTCCCTCGTAATATTCAGACACTTTCAAACATTATTAAAAATTAGCTACCCTTATCTGCTACATATGTCTGAAACATTTTTAGTGCACCTCAATACCCCCCCCCCCCCAAGGTTGTGTGCCCATGGTACTAATGCATTATGAAAGATTACTCTACCAAAAGATTCTCTCTATTACTTAAATTTTCATCTTGGCATCTATAGTATTCCCTGTTCCTGTAAATTGGCATATTTTGATTAAACTGGAAGAGCTGCCAACACTTGTATAGAGCAATTTAAAAATATGTCCAATATTCAGGAGGTGGCTACTGTGTAAATATGAATAAAGAGAGTTCTCCCAGATAATCGCATTCATTGCATGTGTGGGATGGAGGGAGAACTCTCTTTATTCATAATACAGATGCAGATTTAAATCTGAGACTGTTTTTAGATTCCTTCACACTCTTCAGCAATTTCTAATCTTACAAAAAATCTGGGAGTCTTATTAGGAGAGTGTTAGCCCAATATATCGATCTTAACTATCATTTAAGACGCTATTGTTCTTACTTTCATGCATGCATGCATTTTTTTATGTGACTTCTATCCATAAAAGGTTGTCAGCTTCTAGTGCATTAGTAGCATGGATGCAGTAAGATTTTTTTTTTTTTTTTTTTTTTTACATAATTTAGAAACCTTGCTTTAGAATACAAACCTGGAATTTTTCAAGCCACTTCAGGCCTTCAGTAAAAATACACATATGCAAATTCTTATTTTTGTATCTATGAAAATGGCTTGGTGACAAAGGTGAAATATTGGCTTAACATTTCAAATTAAAACTGTTTATTGTAAGTTTAATTTACTATTATTGAATGGTATTTGTAGATTTCATGCTCTTTGGTTTATTCTTGGCAATATCCTAAATCACCTTTTCTAAGAAGAAACATACTCAGATGATCTTGATGGTTGTCCAGAGAATCACTTCTGTGGTTGGAGGAGTGTTTTTCTTTTCTTTTTTATATAAAAACTGTTATCTTTTTAAAAAAGAGTTACATTTTCAGTTATATCCAAGAATGTATAAAAATACATTCTTAGAGTTTCTGGACTATACTGAATATTTGTATTTCGATTACTTCAAATACAATAAAACTTATAAATATAAAAAAAAAATTTTGCTTAACAGGTTTCAAATATTTTTTATTTTTTCAGATCCTTTTATCTGTCCTTGGGAACAGGTTGATAAAGGTGCTATTCGATTTGTGCTTAGTGGAGCTAATATCATGTGCCCAGGTTTGACCTCTCCTGGAGCCAAAATGACTTCGGTACCAAAAGAAACTGTTGTTGTATCCTTAATTATGTTGAAAAAATGTATTAATAAGTTTAAGAAGTATACACCTGATTTCAAAAAGCTTTTGGAACACCTGAACACGATTACCTGAGTTACAAATGTAGAAGCGACTAACTAGGTAGAGTTCCGATATAAGCGGTACTGCACAATGCACCTCATTCATCTTCACTCATGATGTCATGAGGGGCACTGCTCGGTGGATTTGGATAGTGGATAGATGGTGGGATGCTCTGTCCACTATTGGAACATGGACTTAACTCACAATGCCATATAAAAACAAAATAGATGAAATAATTTATTAATGATAAGTTATGGGGTCTACTGCTATGTTAAGAATAATTATTTTAATTTCCTGAAATTTCAACCTTCATATTAAGATCATCATCATCTGAAGTATACACATGTAATGTACCTTGTCTCTGTATATACATTTCAAACAGTATGCCAGAGTGACAATGATTTGATCAACTGCTATTCTACTGGACTAACCTCTAGTGAAAAAAAACTTACATCAAAGCTATATTCTATTTATAACATGTTTAGAGAACAAATTCATATTAATACTTTAAATACAGCAATAATGGTGGCCTAATCAATAATTTAATGTAAGCGTTTGTTATATTAAGTGCAATGTTATATTAAGTACAAACTAAGGCTAAGACTCTACCTGGAATAAATACTGCAGTCCTAATTATAATGAATTCTTATAACAAAACGTTATGTAAGTAGAATATATGTTATCCATATTCTTGGGATTTTACCATCATTATTGTTAAGATTAGGCTGGTTCTTTAAATTCCTGCTCATACTGCATTTTGGTGTGATGTTGTTATATTATGGATGTCTGTGTGACTATGTGACTGCCTTATTGTTATATCTCTAACTGTCCTTTTCTTTAGCCTTACAGTTAACATAAATTTTTGTATCACTTAATATCAGATATTCGTTTGCCGACAAATTTGTATTAATTAAAGACTGCGCCAGCCGGCAACTAAACTCTGATACATTATCCAAGAATACTTAAAGAAAATGTAGGGATCATGAGGCATGCAGTCGTGGTCCCAATTCTTCTATCGCTAATGGTTTCCCCTTAAATGCACGTACAAAATTTTCCAAACGGTAGCTCAAATCCGCAGAAAGGATGACAAACTCATTTGATTATATTTTAAGAAACACATTTATTATTGCACAAAGACAAGTATACATTGTTAATCAAATCCTTAATCTTAAAAGAGTCTGGGTTCCCTTTACTTAATTAATCACAAACAAAACTTCTATACTATAGTCCCTTACTTGACATAAATTCCTCACTTCTAAACGTACATCTGTTCTCAGACTCTTATAACTAAGTTACCTAATATTATCACACATGTAATATTTCATATATGCACAAGACAACTCATTACTTCTGACATGAATTTTTCTAGGATAATACTTCTTAATCTTACTTAATCCCCCCTCCAAAATTTTAGTTAACAATTAGTTACGTTCTGACCATATAACATTACTGTTCTTAAATCACACAAACAGTTCGGACCTTGGCCTCCTGTTCAGCTGGAGCCTAATATGCTTCCTTCTCAACTGTAAACAAAAGTGTCCAAATCGCAGACTGTTCCTATAACACTACACAGAAATAGTATGCTTCCTTAACTTCTGTTTCCCTACTCTTCGGTTACTTTAATTCAACATTTAACATAAGAAAATCTTCCGCTTACCGTTCTTGCCTTGAACTGGATACTTTGGGCGGCTTACTGTACCTTCACTGATGGCGGTCTTGCTATTCCTTTGTTTCCATACGAACCGAAAAACACTCATACACAGATTTGAATACTGACGTTGACTTTATCAGTGGCTCTTTCTTCTTATGGATCTGAATACATTGTAGTTGCAGCCTTGGCCCACGTAGCACACATAGCAAGGGGGGGATTCTTGCTACACGTGGCGGCAAGCTCTACACAGCTCTCCGACAGGACTAGGTGCCGACGAAACCCGGAGACGAGAGAAGAGAACGATTCGAATCCCCGCCGAAACCTTTATACCTCAGAACAGCTCCCTCACTCGGCGGTGTCGTCACGCATACGGCGGCTGCTGATTGGACGGCGTGGCTACGAACTGCTTTTACATGGCTTAAAGTTTGCTCTAGCTTATACACATTTACTTGGCAATTTATACATGATTTTATATTTTAATTCATTTAGAATTATTCTCTATTAAACTCATGGGTTATTTTAACATTGTTTAGAGCTTACACATTTGGATATTTACATGTACTTGATTGTAAAAAGGCACATTCTCTGTCTGGAGGCATAAGCATGTCCTTATGAGGTAACTTAGTGTTGGGTGGGAAAAAGGATGACTCATCATCTTTTTCCGACACAACAATGTAATGAACAGGTGCCTTTCCAGTCAATTCTGTGTAAAGTTTTCAGGGCATAATCAGAAAGTCCAGATTTACAATAGTTATTAAATTTAACGTGTCATTTATGTTCCTTTTTAACCTGCAAAATTAAAGAACTTATTGAACTCCTCTGAGGATCCCCTTCCTCCCCCAGACCTGCCCTGGAGTATACTGTATTCAATGCACCTGTAACTTGCCTTAAATAGGCAAGTTACAGATGCCTTGATCTTCATTTTATGACAAATAGTTGAAAAAGCATTGGAATATAACAAAGATATTTAAGTTTTGTCGATCTGGAAAAGGCATATGACAAGGTGTCAAGAGAGAAGCTATTCAATATACGCTACAGTTATATGTTGTCAATGGGGCATTATATCAAACAATACTTAGTCTTTATTTGAGTTGCAAGTCAGCAGTTAGAATTGAAGGAAGTACAGGAAGATGGTTTAATGTTAAATCTGGTGTGAGACAAGGATGTACATTATTCCCTCTGTTATTCATTATCTATGTCGATCACATTATGAAGGAAAGTGGTATTAAACATGATATCAGAATTGGAGATGTTAATGTCAGCTCTTTGCTTTATGCGGACGATGTTATACTTCTAAATAAATCCGCTACAAATTTGCAAGATTCTCTGACTAAATTGAATAACTGTTGTAATAGATATGGTATGAAGGTCAGTAATAAAAAGACAAAGACAATGAAAATAGGTAGAATTATTGAAAATGTCAACTGTGTTTTGAACGGAGAACCAGTGGAACAAGTAAAACATTTCAGCTACTTAGGCATGATTTTTAGTGAAGATGGTAAATTAAATATGAAAATAGACAACAGAATCAACAAAGCTGGTATGGTAGGAAGTCAATTGAATAAATTCATATGGAATAAGAGAGAAATTAGTCGGAACACTAAATTAGCTGTATACAAGACAGTGTTCGAACCAGTTTTAACTTATGGATCTGAGAGCTGGGTCAGAAGTAAAACACTTGACCAAAGACTAGAGACCGCTGATATGAGAGTCCTGAGAAAGATTAGAGGAGTGAACAGATGGCATCAATGGCAATATCATATTAAAAACGAGGATATTAGGAAAGAACTTGACATTGTCGGATCCAGGAGTGTGTTAGCAGAGCTAATCTCAGGTGATATGGTCACTTAAACAGAATGGGCGAGGAAAGATTAGCAAAACAAGCGTTCTCTGCCAGGTTGGCAGGAAAACGACCCAGAGGAAGACCAAGATATAGGTGGACTGATATGGTACAAAGTGCCTTAGACGATAGTAATATAAGATCTGATAATGTTGGAGTCTTGACAAGTAACAGACTGATTTGGAGGAAAATTGTGGATAGGAAGTTAGTAATGATGTAAATTTTTCATGTAGTACTATCATATCCTGTACACCCCTTGAGGGTACATGTCAGTAATTTGATGATGATGATAATATAACAAACACTTAGGTTAAATTATTGATTAGGTCACCATAATCACTGTACTAAAAGTATTAATATGAATTTGCTCTCTGACCATGTTATAAATAGGATATAACTTGGAAATAATATAAATAGGAAATATCCTGAAAGGAAATATTCAGTTGTTTGCTGATGATACAAAATTAGGTAGTATTGGTTAATCAATTTAAATAGGCTGTCAGTATGGGCAAAAGTTAATGGGTGTCAGTTTAATGTTGAGAAATGTCAAGTTTTGCACTTTGGGATAAATAGATTACAAGCTGCTTATTACATTAATGGCACTGCACTCCAGGAAATAGACAAAACTAGAGATTTAGGAGTGGTGGTAGACAGAGAGTTAAAGTTTAGAGGACATATTGCTAAGGTAGCACATGAGATCACTTGACTAATGAAGAACACATTAACAAGTAGAGATAAAAAAGCTGTTATTCTTCTTTATAATATGCCATCTGGATTACTGTGCTCAAATTATGCCTTGATATGTCCACACCTGGATTACTGTGCTCAAGTCTAGTCCCCTGGGTTTCTTGGAGATGTGGAAGCAGTGGAGAGGATTCAGAGGTAAGTGGCCTGCGGAAGGTGCCCTATGAGGATAGATTGCAGAAGTTGGTTGATAGGAGAAAAAGAGGAGATATGATAGAAACATTTAAATTGCTTAAAGGGTTTTATAGGATAGATGTAGGGGACATGTTTCAGCATTTGGCTAGAGGGACCAGAACAAGGGGTCATCCCTGGAAGTTGAATAAAGCTGTGGTCAGTAGGCATGTGAGGACTAGATTTTTTGCTTAGAGAGTGGTGAATGATTGGAATGGGTTTCCAGATTCAGTTATGAGCCCTTTTTCTGTTAATAGGTTCAAGGAAATATGATAGATTATGTGGATAGATTGGGTCTTCCGTGATGAGTCTTTGGACTCCATGGAGGTACTTGTATAATAATAATAATAACTTTGATGTAAGTTTTTCACTAGAGATAAGGCCAGTAGAATAATGATTGATCAAATCATTGTCACTTTAGAATACTGTTTGTCCCTCTTTCTATGCTTGCATGTGTGCTCCGGATATGACGGTCAACATTTTGACCTTCATATGAAGGTCAAAATATTGAGAAATTGAAGTAATCATTCTTAACATGGTAGCAGTCTCCATATTTATCAAAAATGAATGCTGATCACTGTGCAGTATGAAATTAAGCTGCTGATATTTTCTGGTTTCAGACTAGTGTCTGAAGTATTTGTCACATATCGCAAGATGCTGCAATTAAATGACAGTGGAAACAACTCAGAATTAAGGAAAGAGTCCTGGCATGCATTTTATGAAACTTAATACAGCCATATGATGAAATTATGGGAGTGCTTCATTGCTGATGCTGACCTCCAAAAATAGCCATTTTAGTAATGGTTTTTATCTAGTGCCTTCATTTTCTTCAATTTAATCCAGCATTTAAGGGTTATTCGCTGCATGGTCTGTTAGTTCTCACTTGTCATAATAATGTTGGTGGATATATATATTGCTTATGTTCTCCACCTTTGAACATATTACTAATGTAAATTACAGATGCCAGGAAATTATATTCTTTTTTTAATCCTTTATCCAAGTGTAAGCAAACAAAGTTTGCACCTGAAGTAACTTCAGGACTGGCAACTCGTATATAGAAGCTAATGATTTCACATCACTTGCCTTAGTGTCCCATAATGCAAAGCACATATCCTTATGGACATGTATAATGCTATGCATTATGGGGAAGGGTCACCACCCAGACTGCTTTCAACCTTTATTTAGGTCTCATCAGTGGAAGCCAGACCAGAAGTGATACCAAGGTTGAAGTAATGCACAAGTCATATTTCCATATATGAATAACCAAAAGGTGCCTTATTATTAAAATTCTCTGGATTAGAGATAGATGTTGGAAGTTTTTCCACTTGGTTATACTATAAATTAAAGATGCCAGGAAATTGGAAGATGCCTGCAAGTGATGTGAAGTCATTAGCCTCTATATATGAGTTGCCCAGTCTTGAAGTTACTTCAGGTGCATACTTTGTTTGCTTACACTTGGATAAAGGATTAAACTAAGAATATAATTTCCTGGCATCTTTAATTTATAGTATAACCAAGTAGAAAAACTTGCAACATATTACTAATGTTTTTCAAGGTGGAGGTTAACAGTTCTTTCTCACTCTTCATATTAGAATCGTTTCATTCATATGACACTATACATTCTGGACATGTTAAAGGATGGTTTTGTCTCTGTAGAACAGATAAGGATTGTTTCAGTTTCATGTGTTTTAAATGTAGTATGAAGAACATATTTATATAGGATTTTAACTGTGCTTTGAGATATAGGGGATGGGAATAGATATGCTAAGATTTTGTGTTATGGGATGGGGGCATATAGCATTCTATTTATTTTTAGGGATTATAACCATTGGCTAAAAACAGTGTGCTGCTTTTAGCCAATGGCTGTAATCAGTGGTGAGCTACAAGGGGCTTGCGCCAGCCCTTTGTTAAATTTTTCTCAAATTTGCGATCCCCATGTTCTCCTTTTACTTTTTTATTTTTTCAAAAAAAAACAACAAAAAAAAACATAATTTTTTAAAATATATTAAGCAACAAACTCATATGGTAATCTAACAAAAATTAGTCTATTCGGCATGTATAGATTCTTTGGAATTATTGTTTCAACTCTTCTATAACGAATACGCCCAATTTTGAAAATAAAATAAGGCGCATGCGCTATCTTTTACCCTTCTCCCATCTGGTAGCCAGTCGTATGGTAAAACTGTTGATTATCACTTCAAGTATAAAAACGAAAGAGAAATATAATGTATTTCAATATGATTGTTTTTAGATAACATTTATTAATTATTTATAGATTGATTGTCATAAAAACTTCTATCGCAAACAAAACAAATTTATTTTGTTTATAAAAAATGTTGACTATTGCATCATGTCCTGGCTTGTCAGGTGTCTTCTCCCTCCAGGAAATTGACTACCATGTGTCTCCACCATGTCCTATTCTGCGCCTCTCTGCTGCATTCCTCATATGAGAGATAGGTCCAGTCTTCTATATTTTTCATCCATGCCAGTCTTTGTCTTCCTCTCTGTCTCTTTCCCTCAATAGTTCCTTCGAGAAGTGTCCTCTGTAGGCAGTTATGTCTCAGAATATGTCCAAAATATCTGAGTTTTCTCTTTTTAATTTCTTTCACCAGGCTCCTGTTTACGCCTACCATCTGTAGTACCTCTTCATTTGTCATTTTGTCTTTCCATGATATTCTCATAATTCTTCGCAGCATCCACATTTCAAAGGCCTCCAGTTTTTTCACACTCAGATTGGAGAGTGTCCATGTCTCTACTCCATATAATAATGTAGACCATATGTAGCATTTGGAGATTCTTAGTCTTGTTTTCAGATTTAATTCTCTAGATGTTAGTAGATTTTTCATCCTGTTGAAAGTTGACCTTGCAATTTCAACCCTTTTTCTAATTTCATCTTCTGTCCTGGCATTCTCTGTGATCAAGTGTCCGAGGTATATGTATTTTTGCACCTGTTCTATTTTATTTCCTTTTATATTGATGCATATTTTTGGTATTTTCTTTTCTCTTGAAATTATCATGATTTTTGTCTTTTTAAAGTTGAAACTGAGGCCATACTGTTCGCTATACTTGAAGGCTTCATCTATAAGAGTTTTGAGGCATATTTGTTTTCAGCTAGAAGAACCGTGTCATCTTAGATTATTACAGGTTAAAGAGAATCGGAGAAAAGACACAGCCTTGTCTCGCACCTTTCTGAACTGGGAATTCTTCTGAGGTCTCTCTATTTATTCTCAAAGATGCAGTCTATTCCCAGTAAAGATTAGTTAATAGCCTAATGTCTTTTCCATCCATGCCTATTTTTGAAAGGATTTCAATTAATTGTTCATGTTGGACATTGTCGAATGCCTTTTTGTAATCTATGAAGCAGAGGTACACATCTTTTTGTTTTTCTAGATATCTTTCTATGATGGTTCTGACGTTGAAAATACCTTCTCTTGTACCTACATTTTCCTTGAAGCCACTTTGTGTGTCATTTATTTCTATGTTTATTTTTCTTTTATTTCTTTTAAGAATAACGTATAGGAGGACTTTTGATACTTGACTGATGAGGCTGATTGTCCTGAACTCTTCACATCGTGTAGCTTTTGTTTTTTTGGGAATTGGAACGAAAATTGAGTGATTAATATCTTTGGGTAGAAATCCAGTCTCATATATTTTATTGCATAATTTTATTAGAAATTTCAGTCCTCCTTCATCGAGAGTCCTCAACCATTCTGCCAAGATGTTATCTATTCCTGCAGCTTTATGTGGTTTTAGTTTTCTGACGGCATTTTCAACTTCATAGTGTAAAATGGATGGTCCTTCTAAATCAGTCTGTTCAGGAATATCATTTCTTTGTTGTTCATATCATTTCTTTGTTGTTCATATAATTTCCTTGTGTATTCAGTCCATCTTTCCATGATTTCTTTTTTATCCATTAGAATATGGTCTCTTGAATCTCTAATGACACTTGCATGGTTTGCTATACATTTCTATTTAATCCATCCTCTTTGGCTTTCCTGCATTCTTTTTTTATTTCTTTATTCATGCTTTTATATTCAGGTTTGTTCTTTAACTTTTTTCTTTGTTCCATCAACGTCAGTATTTTTTCATTCATCCAAGGTTTATTCCTTTTCCTTTTTAATTGTGGGAGTGTATTTTTGGCTGCTTCATTGATGCTATTCTTGAATGTTTGTCAGTTCATGTTAATTTCATCAGCTGGTGTTCTATTTTCTGTGTGAGTTGTGGTGTCAGACTTGTTAAGGGATTTTGTGAATTATTTTATAAAGCAGTCTTTAACTTCTTGGTTGTTAAGTGAGTCTGAATTATAAGTTTCTCTTATGAATGGTTGACTTAGTATCTTAAGTTTTATTTTGATTTTTGCAATCACTGGGTTGTAGTTCGATCCTATGTCTGCTCCAGGATATGTTTTTGTTTGTGTTATTGCATTTCGGAATCTTTTGCTTATTATTATATAGTCAATTTAGTTTCTATAGATGTCCCCAGGACTTTTCCAGGTATATAGTCTTCTGGGAGGATGTTTAAACAGTATGTTGGCAATTATTAGGTCATTGGTTTCACAGAATTGAATTAATCTTTCACCTCTTTCATTTCTGATTCCAAGCCCTTGGTTTCCCATGCAAAATGAGATTTTTTTTCTGAGCCCACTTTTGCATTTAGGTTGCCCATCATTATAATAATATCATCTGACTTAGCACTGGAGATTGCAGTTTGGATGTCTTCATAAAATTGTTCCAACTCTTCATCTAGGTGATCTTGGGTTGGTGCATATGCTTGGATAATATACAGGTTGAATGGTTGTGCAGTTATTTTGGCTGTTATGATTCTGTCATTTATGGGCCAATATCCCTGTAGAGATTTCACAATTCTAAAATATTTAGGACAAGCGCTACTCCATTAAGGTGTAAGTCACTACTAGAGTAGATTATAATGTGATTTTTTCTTCTTATTATGCCTGTATCTGTCCACCTCACTTCACTGATACCTGCAATATCGGCCTTCATCACTTCTAATTCCTGGAGTAGGTTATCTAATTTGCCTGCCTCGTAGAGTGTTCTGACGTTCCATGTTACTATTTTCAAGAGATTGCTCCTGGTTTTCAGACAAGGGACATCTGAGAATATCCTCCCTTGAGGGTTTGGGATATTATCTTCATACACTACCTTAGTAGTTCTTGTCTTACAAGTCCCGGTTTCAAGCTCTTCTTCCCTGGACTATTGCATATGTGCGATTATAAAAGATGTCATTCGTATTATATTTTGATAGTTAAAAAATGTTTTTCTTATAAGATAAATTAACACAGATGATTGTGTGCAAATATTTCATGTTTAGATCATGAAATATTTGTTTACAAATGATAACCTTTACAGGTTGATTATCCTCTCATACTTTTTGATTGGCATTTGTACACAAGCTGTACTAATAAAAGTTTTTGTGTGAAATACTTTTTTTTTTTTGCTCAACAATGTGAGCCCTTTGTTTAAATTTCCATAGCTCACCACTGGCTGTAATCCCAACGAAATTGAGGTCATTGGTAAGAGCTGTATTAGAAGTGGTTGGTCATTAGTGGTAAGAGATGTCATGTTAGTGTTTTTACATCTATCTCCAGTATTGTTTGGCTGAGTGATGATGCCATGACATAGCTCTTACCACTCAACTTAGTTTTTCCCACTGTGTTTCCTAGAAACAGTAGAACAGCAAATGAAAGTGATTTGCATAAATCTGTCAAAAGATGCAGTTAACTAATGGAAGTCAGACAGTTGTATGATTGTTTTTTTATAATGAATTATATTTACTGGTTGTTTATATACACTAATAATCTATATATGTGTATGTGTCACATGTCCAAATAGCCAACACATCAGCATGATGCAGCCTGACTACAGGTTTGGATATCACTGTTTTGAGGATTTGGTCTCTAACTCTATATAGAAATTGGCTAAAAGGAGGAATAGTAACTTGTGGCAGTCCCATCTAATTGCTGCATCATCATCAATTTCCTGATATGTACTCTCAAGGGGTGTTCAGGCTACTAGGACAGCACTACATGATTATATTTACATTATCATTCATCTCCTATCAACAATTTTCTTCCAAATTAGTCCATTATTTGTCCAATATTGTCGTATATAACATTTTGTTCTTCTAAGTTACTTTTGACTGAATCAATCCACCTAGATCTTGGTCTTCCTCTGGGTCTCTGCTCTTCCATGCTATTCTTGAGATCAATGCCAGCCTGGTTGGTCAAGTGGTTAGCGTATCTGCTCTCCTGCCAAGAGGCTGTAGGTTTGAATCCTGCCAAGGGCCTGGATGTTTGTGATTGTCCTACTAACTAATTACCGTATGTACTGCTGTGACCTGTGTCCTAATGCAATATGACCCTTGATGTCTTTGCGCCATAAAAATCAAATAAAAATAACAAATCTTGTAATCAAACACTGGTTTTGTTAGCCTTTCTTCTCCCATTTTGTTTAAGAAATTATGCCATTTTAGATGAGCTCTGCTCACATATTCTTGAATGGAAACAACTCGTTCCTTTTTGATATCTTCATTTTTAATAAAATTCTGCCATCTCTTCTCTCCCTTAATTTGTCTCAGAACTTTCATATCTCTGGTCTCTAATCTTGGATCAAGTGCTTTGTTTATAATACATCTCTCAGATCCATAACTTAAAACTGGTTTGAATGCTGTATTGTATACCAAAACATGAAACATGCTAGTTTCATGTTTTGGCTAATTTCTCTCTTATTCCTTATAAATTTATTCAACTGCTCTCCACCACACCACCTTTGCTTATTCTGTCTATCTCCAAATTTAATTTGCCATCTTCACTAAAAACCTCTGCCTAAATAGCTGAAATATTATACTTATTCTATAGTTTCTCCACTGAGAATGCACCTGAAGTTTTTTTATGTTCTTGCCTATTTTCCTATTTTTGGTCTTTTTAATGATGATTTTTATGCCATATTTGTTACAGCTGTTATGCAATTTAGTTAGAGTTAATCCTGAGACTTTTCCTGGATGTATTTAAGAGCATATTATCTGATATTTCCAATTTCAATATCAGGTTCAATACCACTTTCTTTCATAATGCAATCCATCTAGTCGATGATGAGTAAGAGTAGAGATAATGTGCATCTTTGTCTTACCCCTGATTTTATATCGACCCATTTCCTGTATTTCCATCAATTCTAACTGCTGACTTTCAAGTTAAATTTAGACTTTATTATTTTGCATCAGGTAACCAAAAAAGTTTGTGCGGTTTTTCATAATAAAAATTAAACAACTGCAGAATTTTCATAAAATGTTTTATTAATTAAAATAAGCTCTTTCACAATCAACAACTCTTTCCCAATGAGATATAAGTTTGTAAATTCCGTTTTTATTTAGAAGTAATAAACCTAGAAACCTCCACTTCGTTCTCTGTTTTATTGTAGAACGGTCTATTCTGCATGTGAGGGTCTAGCACCAAAAAAAGGTGATAATTGCTGTGAGAAATTGTTATTATTATTATTATTACGTGACACCTCCAGGGAGTCCAAAGACTCATCAAGGGAGGGCACCTACTCTACAACTCATTGCCTTCACCACTCTATCCACCATCTACAACAAACTGCAATTACCATCATCTACACCAATGCCATCTGCCGCCCACCACTAGTATTTTCGCAATCACAAACATCCATGCCCTTGGCAGGAAAGCAGATACGCTAACCACTTGGCCAACCAGGCCAGTGATGTCAGGAGAATATGAAGGATGAGGGAGTATCTCCCATCCTAAAGCACAAATTTTCCATTAGTAAGTTTTGCATTATCCTGTAAGAATAGCACTTTCTTCTAATTAACTAGTCCTGGCTGTTTCTGAAGCAATGCATCCTGTACACTCTTGAGTTGCATTGACTAGGTCTTGGGCAGAAAGAAATTTGTAGTGGACAATCCCCGAAAGCATAATCTTCTGGGGATGAAGCAGTGCCTTTGAAGTGTGCACTACTGACCAATGATAAGTTTGCTTCTGTGCAAAATGGATTTTGTTCTAGAGAAGAAGATCCATTTTTCATCACAAGTGAGCAAGTCGAACAAAAATGGCTCGTTTTTATGACATGAAAGAAGTGAAGAAAAAATTAATAATCTTCGAAGTTTATTGTCATCTGATAATACATATGGGACTCATTTGCTTAGCTTCCATGATTTTACTAGTTGATGCAAGTGTAAATGAATTGTTTCACCACTCGCGTTAAACATTTGTGAAAATTCTTGACATGTTAACCTAGAATTATTTTCAACAGTGTCACATAATTCTTCATTATCAATAATGGAGGGTCTTGCTGAATGTGGTGCATTTCAAGTGATTCATTACCAGAAACAACTTTTTTAAACCATTTCTACACAGTACGTTCTGTTACCACATTTTTTCAAATGCTACACATATCTTACAGGATGCTTCTTTACACAGAACAGAGTTTAAATTCATAAAGCAAACAAGCCCTAATTACACCAGGTTCAACTGACATTTTAAAAGGGTTCAAAGTCACAGAAAAAGAGTACACTCCAAGATAGATTACACCAATTGACTTATGCATACCTGTTCCTTATGATGCACGTAAAAAATTGCACTCTGCAAACCACTACAAAATAAAACAAGTCATTGCAGCAAACTCTACTGCAAAAACTTTTTTTTTGGTTACCTGATATAATGTTCTATTGACCTCATGCAATTGTAGTGTTTTGAAAGCTTTTCTCTAGGTACCTTGCTCTATGGCTTTTCCAGATCTACAAAACTTAAATACAAATCATTGTCATATTCCCCATAATTTCAGAACTATTTCTTGTAAAGTGAAAATCTGATCTTGACAACCTCCATTTGGACTGAAACTGATCTTGCTCTTCTCCAGGTTTCTCTTCTGTAATCTTTCTCAACTCTTTTCAAGAATCCTTGCATAAATCTTATCTGGAACACTCAGTAGAGAAATACCTCTGTAATTCTTACATTCGGCTTTATCTCATCTCATCTTCTTTATACCTTCTTTTACCTTGCGGTGTCGAGGGTTTATTAATCATCGGACCTCAAATTGTTCACAGGATAAGGTGGTCAGCCCTACACCCCTAGTGTATCTTATGTCCTGTAGTGTTGAGTTCTCGAGGCTGGTTTGTCTGCTTTGCGGGAAGAAAAACCACAGTATAAACTGGGGGAAAAACCCTACTGTCCACACCCAAGACTGGCTAACTTGGCTATGGCTGAGGAAGAGCCTTCAGCTCCTGACATCACCGACGGGAATCGAACCTAGGACACTCCTTCCCCAGGCATATGGTTGTGAAGCACACAGCCACTAGGCAGCTAACCACGCAGACTTTGGCTTTATTCCCTTTTTTTATATTCTGACCAGGCTCCCCCTCAATTTTTTAGTATAGTGGCTGCACTACAGCCTCCCTTCCAAATTTGAAGATGTTGATAACTTTTTCTACCTCAGGTATTGATATCTACTACTGTTTGCATTCCTCTTGAAAATTTTCTACTACTATTCTGTCACTGTTTATTTCATTTGAGTCTTTTAAATTCATTGCTCCAGACATTTAGTATAGTCTTATTTTCAGTTTTCATGTCTCCTTTATCGTCTTCAATTCCTTTTACAATACTCTTTTCTCCATTTCCAAAATTTTCAGTAGGCCTTCAATGCAATTAATTGTAGGATATATTTAAATACTTTAAATTATCAATTCATTGTAACCAAATCTGCTTGGAGTGTAGGACAATGTGTTGTTTTAAGATATATTTGGAAAACTATAATGATGGAGAATGCTATATTTGGTTGGTATATTTAAATTACTCAAAGGTGTAAATATATTAGTAAATTTGGAAGAGGAGGATGAGGCTTATTTCCTTTGACTATAATCATACAGTTCAGAAAAGCTCTGACAGAAAAATGGGACGTTCAGCAGATTGTCAACACTGTTTCCCATTGTAAATATGGGCAAAAAAGTTATAAATTATTTATAAAAAATTATATATTAATAAGTTGTCTATGTCGGTGTCCTAAACCTGTCACTGCACACTTCATGCATGCAAAACAGATGAAAACAGTAACTCATGACAAATGACAACATTCAAGTGGATTGGTTGACTCACAGTGCACATCCTGCCTTGCCTTCTGGGTGGTTAAAATTGAATGCTAAGAATTTGACGCATGGTGCCATCTGTATGTCTGTTCAAAGGTCTCAGAGGTGTCTGTATTTGTGACTGCGCAACTGGGCTCTTAATGCGACTGTGATGAAATGTTTATGCATCATAAAGTTCTCTCCTCATAAAGAATTAGTATATTGTGTTTAATTTTAGGAATCACTCAAAAGCCATGAAACAACTAGGGGAATCTTTAACAGGAACAAATGCTATTGCTATTCTGTGGGTGTGCACTGCACACCTAGCCCACCCTGAGTATACGTCCGTGATATCTATATATATATATATATATATATATATATATATATATATATATATATATATATATATATTTGTGATTTCCTGATTTTGAATGTATGTGTGTTACATTTTTATGTATAGTGGAATATGTATGCTCAAAAACACCTTGATTAAGGTCTATGAAAGAAAATGTCTCAAAGAAAAAAGGACAAACTTGACACTTTGTGAAGTCTGAAAAGTTTATATGGGGGACCAAGTAAGAATTTTTATGAGAGATACTCTTGATAGGTGACTATAAAGCAAAAATTTGTTCCATTCTGTCATTTTCATCGTTTCAGCTTAGACAACCTTTAGAAAATGAAGAAAACTGCAATTTTTTATTTCATCTTTGAGCATATTTATTACATCTGCTTATCAAGACATTTTTTAGGACCTTCTGAGTAAGCGAATTACATGTTGAGAGTTTTTATATATCACCAACATTAACATAAACGATTTTCAATGTGCTGACCTTTCTTGTGTACAACAAATTGCATCCAGTGTGCGACATGCTCTACAGCTGAGATAAAGATTGGATGTTCATAACAGCCTGTTTTATGTTCTCTTTCAAGACATGCAAGTTGGGAATGCCACCAACATACACAACGGATTTCAAATACTCCCACAGCCAAAAGTCACGTGCAGTGATGTCCGGGGATCGAGGCAGCCATGCCGTCAGAAAGAAATGACCGATAACCCTCTCATTACTGAAATACTGACATAAAAGGCACTGTAATGAACGTTCAATGTGCGGCCGTGCTCCATCTTGCAAAAAAATTAGGGAGTCCAAACAGTGTCTTTGCAGGAATGACAAAATTTTCCAGCATTCGTCGATAAATCTCTCCAGTAATGGAGCAGGTTACAGGACCTGTAGGGAGTAATATGCTGAAAAAAGTATGGTCCTATTATGAAATCGGCTGTGAAGCCACATCACAGTTAGTTTTGGAGAATGCCGTGGTAATTGCTGGATCGCTTGGGGATGTTCAGATGCCCAAATTCTGCAGTTGTCAGTGTTGACTGACCCATTCATATAAAAATGAGCCTCATCACCCCACAATATTCTGCAAGGCCAGTCATTGTTGACCTCCATTTGGACAAGAAACGTTAGTGCGAAGGTCATGTGCTTATCATAATCTGCGGTAGTTAGTGCTTGCACACGACTGAACTCCTAGTGATCCAGTTTCTTCAAACTTTTTTAATCATAGCTCTCAGTGACAGCTGACATAGGACCTGTATGCAGGTTATGAAGCCTTCTAAATTCCCGAAGGGCCACTACAGCATTGCACTGTTTAAGGTAAAACAACTTAACAAGTAAAGCACGCTGTGGCAAGGTAGGATGCATATTGAGCACAATTCGTCAGTCATTCGAATAACTGCCCGAATGTTACCAATCCCTTTTTAAGTGGAATTGGTGGCACTGCTTGGAACGTATGCACAGTAAAATTTGCATAATCCTTTTTATCTGCATTTACTGCAAAAATTTGACTGCTTTCAGCTCTGCCAGCGCCAAAATTTCCCCTATTGGCGACTTTTGGTACTAAATCTCTTTTTTGCGGAATTCATCTCCGCATGCCTTCGAAAGTCTCAATATAAAATGTGGTCCCATTCCGTGTATTAGTTTTAGCTACAGATACCTCCAAAGAGGGAAAGTTAATTTATGACCACCCTGTAAAATAAAACATAATAGTATATATATATTTTTATTTTTATAACAGTAACTTAGCTATACAGGCAATATAATTGCATATCATCAGGATTTTGTAGAGAAAATGGTTAAAAATAGAAAAATTTTTTCCATTTTTAACCATATTTCTTTTGCTAGGTGATAAGGAAAAAAAAAAAAAATAGTACTCATCACCTTTCCCTGTGTTGGAGTGGCTAGTAGAATACCCCCCACCCCCCAACCGCACTCCTGCGTATCGTAAGAGGCGATAAATGGAGACACAGTCCCCAGGGGTCTAGCTGGATCCCCTTCAGGGGTTGGGCGAAGGGCTAATTACCCCCTCCCTGTAAAAATTATCTGATTACGGAAACTGCAAATCTGGATGAACAAATGCTCCTGGCAACAGACATAACTTGTGAGACCCCGGAAAACTGTTATCTAGCCTGGTCTGATGTGGATAACGTATATATGACACACCAAAAGGAAAGCCTTTCGGAACCTTTGTTGTTGAAAGAGTCACTTATGAAACCACAAAAAATTTTAAAGATTGGATCATGGAATGTCAGAACACTGTACCTGGTAGGAAAAACTAGGCAGGTAACAAATGAAATGGACAATAACAAGTTAGAAAGAAAACTTTCTCCAAGTCAATAGATGAGAAGATTTGCCTAAGAAGATGGAAATGGACCAGACATGTTCTTCCATGGTGATAAACAGAATTCCCCAAGTAGCACTGAGTTTGGCTCCAGAAGGGAGATGCTCTAGAGGTCATCCAAAATTAACTTGGAGAAGAATGATGGAATCCGAAATGAAGGAGGCAAGATGGGCGAGTTGGGCAGAAGCAACTGCGAGAGACAGGGGCAGATGGAAAACCAGCATTGCAGCTTTATGTGCCAGTAGGCACGAAAAGACTTGGGGAAAGCAACTGTATATATATAAATTCAGTTGATTTCTGAGTTCTAAAAACGGTCTTTCTTTTTTTTAATTTACGATGGTGGAGCATGGTGTTTTTTTCTCCAGGAGATCCTGTGGGTTGTATCCAAAACATGGTCTGCAAGGCCAGATTCACCATAGTCATGATTGCAAATGTATGCTTTGTGTTCTTCTGTACGGATGATTGCTGATCTACCTGTCTGTCCGAAGTAAGCCAGCTTGCAGGAAAAAAGAGTACTATTCCTGCAACTCCAGTCACTGAGAAAGGAGGGAGCTGATCTTTGGTAGAACAGATAAGGGTAGCAAGTTACGGTGGGGCTTAAAAGCTGTGTGGAGGTTGTACTTTTTTATAAACTAGTTATTTTATAATTTAATTCTGTAATCGCTATAGCCATTGGAAAGGAAGGTGTTATGTATGTGGTTGAGTTCAGTTGAAAGGGAGGTTTCACTGGAACAAAGATTGTGGGCGCTATTGGTTACAATTTTAATACTGCCATATTGTTGAGGAGTGGCGGTGGGAGAGTTTGTGAATGTATCTGCCTATGTGAGTAGGTTTTCTATATTCAGTGAAGGAAAGGTTACCATTAGGAAGGCATGCTACTAAGGTGTCTATGAATGGTAAACTATTGTTATTTTCCTTTTCCAGGTATTTTTCTCCATCTAATCCTATGTAAAGGAGTATCAAGAGCATGGTCTGTCAGTCTCACCTTGTATACAGATGAACTCGGATGTAATTTTTGTGTTCTTCAAGGCGGATGTTAACTGATCTGCCAGTTGTCCAAATTAGGCTAAACTGCAGGCACAAACAACTTTATACATTCCGGAATGTTTAAGAGGATGTAGTTGATCTTTAGGAGACTGCATGAACATGGCTAACTGAATAAAAGGTTTGAAAGTAGTAAAGTAGTATGGAGATCATATTTGTAGAGAACTTTGGTTATTTTTTTTCTTAACATATGGGTTGGGAATGGTTTTGCTCTGATTTTGTGTATTGGGTGTAGGAGGGATGGGGGGGTGAATGTAATATTTTTTATTTATTTTATATGAGTTGTAGTTATTGGCTAAAATGGTGTTGCAGAGGTCCCTGAGCTCAGTTTCATGGGTTGTGTCATTTGAATAAATAGTCCTGGCTCAGTGAGTAAGTGTTTTGAGGATGTCATGCTGTTGGGAAGTGTGGAGGTGGTGTGATTGTTTATGGCAGATTATTACTGGAGGAAAAATAACAGTTTGAAAATAAATCCCCAAATCTTAGTGAGCTAAAAATCTGTAGAAAATATTAATTCAACCAGGGAGACAAGGCAAAATTTTCTACAAAGAGGAAGTCCTCTAAAAGAAAATAAATCATGTTGAAAGTTCCAGGACTTCCTCAATCAAACCAGCAGGTTTGTGAAAGGAATAAGAAAAATTATAAGAAAGCTGGCTAAAAGCCAGCTAAGTTATACACGCCAAGAAATTATACTTGTGTTTAATCCTTTACCAAAGTGTAAGCAAACAAAGTTTGCATGTGAAGTATCTTCATGACTAAGGCTACTTGTATATAGAGGCTATTGACTTTACATCATTTGCCTCATTATCCAATAATGTAAAGCATACATCCTTTCAGGAATGGTATATTACTATGCATTATTGGATAGGTCACTAACCAGACTTGTTTTGATCTCTGTGGAGGTCTCATCAGTGGTAGCCAGACCCTAGAAAGATTCCAGGGTTGAATTAATGCAGAAGTCATATCTTGCTCACATGTGGGTAAAGGTCATCATCATCATGAGGCTTCACTCCAAAAAGGTCGGCAACCTTTTTGGAGTGAAGAGCCATTTTTAAAATTATATCTGTTAAAAAAAAAATTAGGGAGCTGCACACAGTGATGAGCAACCAATGGTCTGCAGGCTGCATGCGGCCCTCTCAGGTTTTTCGTGCGGTCCACGGTGTTCGTTTGTATGGCAGAATTAGTATATTTTAATTAAAAATCTATTTTATGAATGTGGATTTATTTGTGCAGGTTAAAAAATTAAAATATACCTAAATAATGGAAAATAAATTAATACTTTCTTATCAAAGAAAAAGAAAATATTCTTTATGCGGATCGAACCGAGTATTTGATTTACTATTTAATTACTCATTACTGCTTTAAATTTAGAAACTACATTGAAAAATATTATAATTAAATTATTTATTCAGTTTTTTTTTATGGTAACACGTTATCATACTTGTAAAACACAGGGGTGGCAAGTCGCACGAGATTATTATGATATTTTTAAATATTAAATAATAAAAATTAGGGAGCCGCACACATTGATGAGCAACCAATGGTCTGCTGGCTGCATGCGGCGCTCTCAAGTTTTCCCAATCAAAGATTTCCTCCTCCTTACAAAAGCATATATATAAAATCCAATAACATACCTATTTCTTTAATTTTTTTAATTTAAAATATCTTCTTAGTGCGACTTTTGCTGTTGAACTTCTTGGGATAGTTTCTCAATATATGGCGAATAAGCCGTAATTTTCATTTTCAAACATAACGAAAGACTCAAGTTGTTTAGCTGGTTTCTCATCTTACTTATAGCAATCTCAACTTACTTAAATAAAATTCATATTAGAAAATATTTGCTCACAGAAATATGTCGATCTGAAAATCGATAGAAGTCCAAACGAGTATGTTTTTAACTGAATGTAAGTGTCCAGTAAACAATTCCATGGGTCAAATACAATCTGATCTTGCTTTTTAAGATCTTCTATTTCAGACCATTTCTGTTGTATTGCAAGGGTAGATTTTTGTCTTTCCAACTCCTCCAGGTCAGCTTCACGATTTCTAAATTTTGAATTCCAGAAATCCTTAGTTTTCAGGTCCTCTAACTGAAGTTGAAATGCAGCCTCATCATTTCCAGCAAAAGGTGAAAAATTTAAATTGGCAGGATTAATTTCAAGTGGGCACAATAAAAATGACATAATTGCCTTGTTCTTTCTAAACTCCTCAAATCTCCCATTAAATTCAGATCACATATTTATCACAATTTCTTTGAAAAAGGTTAAATTTATGGAATTATTATCAGCTTGTTCTTGTTGATATTTCTTCAACGTAAGAAAATGTAATAATGTGCCTTTCTCTAAGTCTGTCGCAGACAAATATAATTTTGTGCAAATCCCTTCTAAAAGCAAAACTGCTGTATTTCCCTTTCCCTGTAGTTTCTTATTTAGTGTGTTTAAATGGGAAGTCATATCCACCATAAAGTAGAATATTTGTAACCAATGAGTATCTTCTAACTGTGCATATTCAAGGTCCTTTTTTTTCTTAGAAACAACTTAACCTCTCCAAGGTAGGTGGCAAATTGCATCAACACAGCACCTCTGGAAAGCCATCTTATTCTGTTATGCAAAAGAAGATCGGAATATTCGCAATTGATTTCTTTAAGAAGTTCACAAAATTGCCGATGATGTAGCGGTCTTGCCATTATTTTGTTAACAGTTTCTACAACCAAATTCATCACTACTGTTATCTCTTTTGGAAAAGTTTGTGCACAAAGTATCTCTTGATGGATTATGCAGTGAATGGAAAACACGTCATGCAAAATTTGTTTTTTAAATAAAGAAACAAAGCCTTTATTTGTACCTTTCATGCTCAGCACCTCATCGGTCGCAATAGATATTATTTTGTTAATATTAACACCCTTACTTTTCAAGCAAGTGGTAACAACAGATTCAATGTCTTCTCCACGAGTTTGTCCTGTAAGTGGCAGTATATTGAGTAATTCTTCCTGAGGTTCCTGAGAGTTTACGTATCTACAAATAAGTACAATCTGTGCAATGTCATCCACATCACATGATTCGTCACAGGCAATGGGGAATCCTGGTGTTAAATTTAGATCTGTAATCTGCTGATTTGTTATATCTTCTGCCATTCGTATAGTTCTGTCCCTTACAATCTTAGCAGATAATGGCATGTCTTTTATTTTTGTAATTATTTCCGCTTTGTTTTTAAACTCGCAAAAGAGAAATTCAGACATTTTAATAAAACATTCTTTCACATATTTGCCATCCGTAAAAGGTTTTCCTCGTTTAACAACTTCTTGAGCGGCCATAAAACTAGCAATAGTTGTATTTCTTGATGCTTTTATCCATTTGGAAAATGAACATTTAGTTAGGTTTACTTTGTGTTGCAGCTCTTCTACTGCCTTTTTTCTTTCATCTCCCAGTGGATATGCTTTGTCAAATGTATCGTGTTTATTTAAAAAATGTCTTAGTATATTTGATTTTTTATTGTTCAAAAGCTTTTCATGGCAAATTAAACACATCAGAAATCCTGCTGTATTTGCTACAAATGCGTAGGTTTCGGTCCATTCACTTTTAAACTCCCAATTTTCTTGTTCTATCTTTTTCTTCTTTGCTGATGTTTTAAATACTATAAAAATATTTTTATTTTGTTAATATTTAATTTGATGTTACAATATTCATGTTACCTAACACAATCACCAGTAAATGAAAGCACTGCAACGTCCACTACAAAACTTTTACTTATTTTAACAAAGTGAGCAGATTTACAGACCACACCTGTACTATATGCGAAGACAATGGGCGTGTTCAGACAGACAAGCGCTACATGTGCTAGCCTAGCGTGACGTATTTGGTTTAATAAATTAAAACAACATAAAACATAACTTAAGTAATTTTAATTAGCATGAATAATTAAAACAAATATTTGACAAATCAGTGGGTTTATGAATTCTTGCATTATCCATGATAATCAAAGACAAATGTAAAGAAGGATTATCGCGTATGATTTCAAAGAGTTCAAACATGAAAGTATTAAATTTTACAACATCGCATGTATTCAATTGTAAAATATCTTTGACTTAATGTAAAATGTCCTTGATTAAATGTAAAATGTCCTGAATTTATTGCAAATGCTATATTTAAGGTTTTTAGTTTCTAATTTAATAAATAACATTCATTTTGCATTATTAAAAAATAGATTGTTTAATAACGAAAAGAGCCACAATTATTCATTCAAAGAGCCGTATGCGGCTGCGGAGCCACACGTTGCCAACCCCCTGATCATGCGTATCAAGGATTTAGGCCTAGTGTGGCCTGTTCTGGCCTTAGAAGTCATCGTTGAATTGTTTAAGAGGACGTCCTGGTTTTCTTTTTCCTAATGGCTTGTACTTTAAGGCTCTCGGGGGGGGGGGGGGGGGGGGGGATCCTATAACCCCTAGAGAGTGTGTTCCCTGGGTGGCGGATAGGGGAGCTCACCATGTGTGTGTGTGTGTATATGGTGGGGTGGTCCAAATATACTGAATAAGGACTCGTGAACCAACAGGGCCATAAGGGGCAATCATCTTGATTGTAAGGGAGTAGCACTCCCATGGACCCCTAGCTGGATCTATCCTCTTCTTCTACTTTGAGGAAGATCCACTCACTTTAATCTTTCCTATAAGGCCTATTCAGCCAACTCTTCTTATTTTATGACCCTTATGCTATTAGAATACTCGAGGGCCATGGGGTCTTTCCATTTCTGGCCTTAAAACTATGTCCCCTCTATAAACCTTTATTATAATTCTACTCTATTCTCCTATAATCTACTCTTTCCCCTTCAATATACCCTATTCCTCTTATGGGTTTAAATTTGGAAGAAGGCTAGTTCAGAAGCCTTAAGGTAGCAGCCCTACCACTGAACTATTCCATCATCAGGCTAGTCACCTAATATGGAAAACATAATTCTACTTTTAAGCTGACAGAAAAAAGTAATCGGAATGAATCTATGGAAAACGACCCTGGAATGGAAAAGGTAAAACAAAAATGGAAACGACAAAATATAATACATGTAGCAAACTGGAATGTAAGAGGAATAGCATATAAAGAAATTATGCTATTAGAATACTCGAGGGCCATGGGGTCTTTCCATTTCTGGCCTTAAAACTATGTCCCCTCTATAAACCTTTATTATAATTCTACTCTATTCTCCTATAATCTACTCTTTCCCCTTCAATATACCCTATTCCTCTTATGGGTTTAAATTTGGAAGAAGGCTAGTTCAGAAGCCTTAAGGTAGCAGCCCTACCACTGAACTATTCCATCATCAGGCTAGTCACCTAATATGGAAAACATAATTCTACTTTTAAGCTGACAGAAAAAAGTAATCGGAATGAATCTATGGAAAATGACCCTGGAATGGAAAAGGTAAAACAAAAATGGAAACGACAAAATATAATACATGTAGCAAACTGGAATGTAAGAGGAATAGCATATAAAGAAATAGAATTAGACTAAATATTAAATGAAAGAAATTTTAAAATAGCAGTAATCACTGAAACAAAAAAAGAAATTAAAAGGAACCATGAGAACTGAAAATTTTAATGTGATATACAGTGGAGTTGAGAGAGACCAAAGAGCACAAGCAGGAGTCATGATTTGGATTCATAATTCCCTTTCAAAACAGTTAAAACATTATAAATTATGGAATGAAAGAATAATAGAAGCTAGAATAAAAATAGATAGAGGCTATTTAACAATAATTGATTGATATGCCCCAGAAGAAGGAAGAGAATAGGATAATATTGAATTTTATAATCAGCTACAAAATATATATAATAAAATAAATAAAAATGATTATGTAATTTTAGCAGGAGACTTAAATGCAAGAATTGGAAACATGAAAATTAATAATAACATAGGAATATATGGAGAACATACTCTAAATAGGAATGGTAAAAAATTGATTGACTTTGTAGTTTATAATAACCTAAAAATAATGAATTCTTTCTATAAGCATAAAGACATACATAAATATACTTGCGCAGCAAGAGGATGGAAAACAATATTAGATTATTTTATCTTAAATGAAAAGACATCAAAGTTTTCGTTAGATGTTAGATTTCACAGAGGATATGAAATAAGCAGTGGTAAAGGTACATCATGAAAATGATGGAACAACTACCATGTTAGAGTAAAACGTTAGTTAAATATAAACCAAAATAAATGCTCAGCGTTTAGACTTTCACGTTAAGGTCATCATTTGGAGTATACACATATATATACAAAGAAACAATCTGCACTACAATCTACATGGTATACTAAAGTTACCGATCAACCGTTAAAACTACTGGCTTGACCTGTAGTGGAAAGAAAAAAAACCTTGCTACATCCAAGCTAGAGTCCTGTTGTTATTATTATTATTATTAAGAGAGACCTCCAGGGAGTCAGAGACTCATCGAGGGAGGCCACATACTACCACACACACCAGCTATCATACTTATTCTTGAATTCATTCACACGGCTTGCACTCGCGACATCCAATGGCAATCCATTCAAATCATGCACCATCCTGTGAGAGAAAAATCTAGTCCTCACCCTCCTCCTTAGCGGCCTTCATTCTCGGCTTCCAAGGATGCCTTCTCATCCTTTCCCCACCCTCCATAAATTGAAACATTTCATCAATTGAAATCCTGTATGACCCTTTCAGAAGTTTATAAGTCTCAATCATATCTCCCCTCTTTCTCCTGTCTGCAGTCTACAAATTCTCAATCCGTCTTTATACTCAGTATTCCACAATCCTGATATCATTTTTAACACTCTCCTTTGTACTTTCTCTCCCTCCAGTATATTAGAATCACAATGGAAACCAGGAGACTAGACCTGCGTACAATAGTCCAAGTGAGGTCTTATCAAGGCCTTGTAAAGAGGTAAAATAACATCCTTATCTTTACATGTGAATGTTTGTTTCAGCATTGCAGTTATCTTTTGAGTTGTATTTGCAATCTTTGCCACATGACCCCTGAACTTCAACTTCCTATCCATTAACACCCCAAGATCCCTAGCCTCATCAGTTTCTTCTAGCCTAATCCCACCAATATAATACGACATGGGATATCTAATCACGCTGAAGCAAATGACTTTACATTTACTGACATTGAATTGACACTCATTTTCCCATGCCCACAATTACATTCTATTCAGATCATTCTGCAAGTACTGCAGAATGATTTGAATATATCAGCAGCATTCCTGATTACCCTACCTATCTTTGCATCATCAGCAAATAGCTGTATGTCGCTTGTCAAGTCCTTCCCAATATCATTAATGTACAGATTGAATAAGTGGACCACAAGGATCAGTAGACCAAGCACTGATCTTGTGGTACACCACTAGTTTTTATTAATCTCTCTACTGGTTATGGGCAGTACTACCCTTACATCACGTCCAGACATCTCATTTCAGACTTGATATAGGCCTAAACCTTTACAAGTGTTTTACCCTATACCTGTTCTAGTTATCATTGTAGTCATTCTCTGGTGGCAATGCGATGCCACCGGTGTGCCTATAGCACCCTCAAGGAAAGAACTTTTATATCTTTCTGCATAAGTCCAAGCTGTTTTAAGTCTTTATAGCTATCTGCGCTCCATACGTCATGTAAAGAGATTTTGGAGCTAGTAACCTCGGAGTTACCCCATACTCCTCCCGTAATCTTACAAACTAGATCTTGGTTATTCTTATAATAGTTTACCTTATTATTATGACTATAGGCTAGTGGGCGCCCTGTTCCCACCAGGCATCAACTACCCAAATGTCACCATATCTTTTAATCGCTAAGTCTGGCTTATAGGAACCACATTATAGGACCTCCGCAGGTTGCAAACCTGCGGAGGTCCTATAATGTGGTTCCACTGCAGTCTCCTAACCTTTGTTCTTAAAGCGGTTGTTCAGAATGGAGACCATGGCGTCATGCCTCTGCACTCAGACCCCATGGGTGCGGAAGCAACACTGGGCTATATGAGACAATGTCTTACTGTGGCAGCCAGCCCTACAGTTTGAGTCGCCACTACCCCATCGAGCTGTGCGGGCTCAAGTGGGCAGGCATTGATCCTCGTCCTGATAAGGTCAATATACTCAAACCCAGGGAGGAGTCTGGTGCCATCCCTTACCAATCATTCTGGGGGAGGCACAGATATGACTTTTAAAGGAGCACCATCTACAGAGTAGTGCAGCAGAGATGCCCATCTCTTGTGTTCTGCAGGTGCCGACTCAGTTAAGGTACCTTGATAGGCATAAGGGATCAGCCTTTAGCCTTCCTAAAGTCTTCTTGTATTTTAATGGGCTATAGAAAGCCTCCCTGCAGATAGGGGAAGAAGATAGTTCTAACTTCGCGATTATGGACAGTCGCAGGTGTGGGATCAGCCATCTAAGTAATGGAGCCCTGAGCCTGCCGTCCTTCACCCTTGCTTGGAAATATGCAGTAGGGGTGTCAGGTGGCAGTCAGAGCCATGATCTCATAGCTGAACAGATAGCCCTGTCCACTCGGGACAGTACCGAGATATATGTCTTACCAAGCACCAACTTGTGGTAAGAGTGAGGCAGGAGATAGTGGGAAAGGAGAAACAGTTTTTGCTGGGGCTTGAGAGGAGCTTTCCTCAAAGAAGCGATCCCAGCTTCTAGGAAAGAAGGGACAGAAGACCTTCCCTTTGGGATGAACATGATACCGAGGTATCTCCACTCTTCCAGGATGGGCAAAGCATGCAATGGCCTCCCATGCAGGGAAAACTCTATAGTCTTGACTTTAAGCTTCTTGTCACGACCAGAAGGGATAAGAGCTAAAGAGCAGGACTTCTCTACATTAATAGAAAGGCCGTAAATAGAGAAAAAGTCAACTGCCCGGTCAAGGAGTTCCTGCAAGCCTACCTTAGCAGAGGCTACGAGAATAAGATCGCCCACAAAGACCATAGCATTAAAGGAAGAAGTGCCTAGAGCAGGGGTCATCAAACTTCTTTGACTGTTGACCATTTCAAGAGTTTCTTGACTTTTTATCGACCCCCTCTATTTTACTATTACGTAATTTTAATATTACCTAATATGCATGTTGATGAATTTTAGAACATTAATGCTCACTTATATGTCGATGTGCAAAAATGAGACTGGGTTCGAATAAAGAAGCAACCATGCACATGTTGCAATCTCGCTCCTGCCGCGCCGGCCGGACGGGTGGGAACCACAGACATCCGTTTATTGGTAAATACGTCATTTTGGCCTACTTGATTGGCCTCCGTAACTATTTTCATGACCTTGCTCCATCTTACAGGTCCTATTTATGTCACTGTTCCTACGATTCACTCTTAATTGCGTTGTCATTCAGGATGGAGGTAATCCAAGTTAACTGAATTAAATATTACCCGTACAATGATATCTTATATTTTTCTATCGACCACTTTGGCGACCACTGGCCTAGAGAGTAGCCTATATGGAAGAGAGTGAAGAAACTAATCTATGATGCAGTTAAAGAAGAGGAGAGATAGAGGATCATCCTGGCGAACACTCTGCACTGAGGGAATAGAAGTAGAATGGGACCCAATAGTGATAGAGCTACCCAAGTATAGCTCCATAACATAGGAAAGAAAGGGTTCTGGACATCCAGCAATAGACAGCACCCAAAGGAGAGCAGGAAGGGAGATGTTATCAAAGGCCTCTTGGAGGTCCAGCGATGCCATATATAGAGGTTTATGGTGGCATCGGGAATCAGAGAGAGAGAGAAGAAAGAAGATATATATTCTCCGCACAGCCGTCTGAAGGGACAAAAGCTCTGTCTATAATCATGCTGTATATGTTGCTGAAGTCGTTTAACTGAGATTTTATGATAGTCTAAGTATCACAGGGGAGATCGTAATAGGTCTAAAGTCTGATGCATGGCTTGAAGTTTCTTTCTTCGGAATGAAGATAGTTCTTGAAGCGTGTAGATTTGATGGTATTGCTTTACTGGAAAGGAGAACGTCTCCAATAAGTCTTGAAGAATCTTCAATGGCACCTTCCGAAGCCTAGCTGCAGGAAAGCAATCAAGTCCAGAGGCGGAGAAATTGGATGGAAGAGTTGCTTTGATCTCCTGGATGGAGACAGGCTGGTATATTTGAAGGGCAGGAATGGTCCTCAGTATCTTAGATTGGTCATCATCAGTGAAGTGTGGAGGTGGAGCAGAAAAGACTGTACTCCAGAATTTAACAAAATCATCATGGAAGTCTGGCAGAGATGGAGGGGATGCAATGTCAAGGATGGTCTTGGCACATTGCCCTCTATTCTTTTTATAGAGGGCCTGCATCGCTGCATAGGCCTTCTGCCTCTGCTTCCTATTTGACAAATTCATTGTAGAATGAGACGTAGGCTGATGTTGAAGAGGCATCAAGTGTTTTCGAGAATTCAGCATGGAGGTAGTCATTTAACTGATCTATGATATCCATTCCCAGAAGGTGAGTCCGGATGAGAGATTAAAGAATTTGATGGTTATATTCCAGAACAGAGGATTATCTAGAGATGATGTCAGTCTGAGAATCGAAGCCTCTTCTTCAACAGCAGGATGGTAGCTGGAAGATGGAGAGGCAGGGACAGGAGATACAGAGATATATTACCTGTCCCTACCTGTGACGGATGGGCTGCCAATTCTTGAACTAAGACTTTCCATCTATGACATTTGATGGCATCCAAAGATCTTAACGGGAACACCCTAAATAAAGCCTCATTGATGTTCTTTATCCCTTGAGCCGTCAACTTGATCTCATGAGCGGCGAGGATTTTTTCTTCTTCGGCAGTCCAACATGCTTTGACGCGCTCAGTTCTTACATCTTGCAGACTCACATCCACCGTATACCACTTTTTGATATCTGTCAGTTAGCCATTCTCTTATCCATGCTAATATTCTATAAACTAGACCCATTTTCTCTAATTTATGCAGTAGTCTGCCATGCTGTATTCTGTCAAAAGCCTTAGCCAAAATCAAAAGTATCATGGTGTATCCATTCCCCTTGTCAAGTTGCTAAAACATGACCTTCCCTTAGTAAATCCATGTTGTTCATTGCAAAGTAGAGATTCACTGTCAACCCATTTCTGAATGCAAGCCCTAACCAATTTTCTCAAAATCTTTATCACCACTCTTGAGATACCAATTGGTCGATAATTGAATACATTGGTCTTTGCATCACCCTTGTGCAGTGGAATTACCACACATTCCTGCTATTCCTGCAGAATATTCCTTGTTCTGAGACTCAATAGGGATTGAACGTCCAATTTCCCCAATATAAGGTAAGTTACAGGTGCAATAGACTCCAGGTTGCGCTAATGGGGATCCTTAGAGGAGTTGAATATGTTTTTAATTTCAAAGGTGGTTTAAAAGTGGCATTAAGATTATAATGGTACAGAATTCTATAATTTAATTTTTTCTGATAACCCTTTAATGTGTGGGATAGCTATGGTTTTACTGTAATCTATATTTTTTTTTGATGAAGTTTTATGAAGAACTTTATTAATAGTATTTTTGTTATAGCCATTATTTATAAATGTATTGCTAATTATTTTTAATTCTTGTTTAAGAGCTTGTTCATTAGAGCAAATTGTTATAGCTCTGCTTTTAGAGTGTTAATGACTTACGATTTTGCAAAGGGTGGTGATATGAGCTACCATGTATATAACGGCCAGTATTTGTAGGCTTGTGGTAAACATTGAAAGATAGACTGCCTGAGGAAAACGTGTGACTAGTGTATCCAGGAAAGGAAGCGAGTTCTGATCTTCAGTTTAAATAGTAAATTGTATGCGCTCATGTTGTTTGTTCAGATGGCTAAGGAATGTGTTTAACGTTTGTTATAGCCATTATGTGGCCAGGTAACACAAACATTGTCAACGTATCTAAGCCAAACTGCAGATTTTAAAGTAAAGGGATCGGGAGCATGTTACTCAAAAGCTTCCATATAAAAGTTAGCAATTGGGGGGGGGGGGGTAGTGGTGAGCCCATGGCTGTACCTTCTTTTTGTTAGTAAAAATTATTTTGCCACATGAAGTAACCGGAACGTAGTACATGGACGAAGAGAGCCATAATGTCAGGTAGAAAGTTGTTCTGTAGGAGAAGAATTGTCACTGATTGGGACATTTATGAAAAGGGCAGAAACATCAATATTTTGACGTTTCTGCCAAAATAAATGTTGAGTGTTTATTTAGTTTTATATTAAACTAAAGTTTGACTCTAATGTGGTAGTTTCCATAATTTTCATGATGTATTCTGATCACTGTGTAAGCATGAAAGAAAGGATGTAAGTAAAGGATTAAACAAGAATATAATTTCTTGGTAAGTGTAATTTACTTTGTAACCAATGAAAAAAACTTTCTACAAATAAAAGTAGCTAATTCAAAATAATAGAAAGGCTGTGATAAGAATTGGAAATAAATATTATTATCTGAAATCTCCAGGGAGTGAAAGACTAATTGAGGGAGGCAATATTTCATCCACATGAAGACAGCAAAATATTCTGGAATCTGTTAAAAAAAAAAAATCTTAGAAATGGAGGAAAGAATACTGCGATGTTAATCTGAGATGATAAAGGGCATAAAAATTGAAGATAATGATATCCTAGATGCCTGGAGTAATTAATCTAAAGATTTTAAATAAAATAAGCAGTGACAAAATAGTCTTGCATCTAATGGAATGCCCTGGCTATAAGTTTGTGTTATTTTCTCCTCAGTTTGCATATTTGTAAGGATGGAAAAACCCAAGTTACTCTAACTGCCTCCATATGACACCATATATATTCACCTTCCAATGAAAAGATCTTATGAAGGTTCTTCACATCCTGTATGGAATTCGAACTCCTTTCTTTCCAACTATAGGGCATTGTATCATCATTCCCAGCTTTGGAAATAAAACGAGTAGCCTCTACTTTGATGTAAAATTTGGTAGGATTAGGGCAAAGGTGCATGCCATTTCTACTGCTATTTATGATCTACACAGATCACATTATGAATAAAAGTTGCATTAAGCCATCAAAATAAGAGATATTCAGTTCAGCCTTTTACTGTATACAGATGTTATTATACACCTATGAAAATTGATAGGAACATCGAAAATATCAACTACATTCTTAGTAGAGAACATTATGGAAGTAAAATATTTCAGTTATTTAGGCACAGTTTTTAGTGAAGGTGACACATTGTTTTTTGAAAACAGATAATAGAATAAGCATAGCTGGAATAGTGGGTAGCTGAATAAATATATTTGGAATAGGAGAGAAAGTTATCCAAAACACTAAATTGGCAGTACTCAAAATAGTATTATAACCAGTATTAACTTATGGATCTGAGAGTTAGGTTAGTTGATAAAGAACTGGAACCTGCAGATATGAGACTAATGACAAAAATTAAAGGAAGGAATAGGTGGTCTTTGGTAGCAGAATCATTAAAACTGAATATATTATTAAATGAACCTGTGATTCAAGAATGTGTGGATAGAGCTAATCTGTTGTGGTGAATGACCAAGATCTAGGTGCATTGATATTGTTAATAGTGCCTTAGAAGATGGAAATGTTAGTTTTGATAGTATTGGACACTTCACATATAAAATTTGGAAGAAATTCTCAATATAATGCTAGTTAATAATGCAAACATGAAGGATTTTTTTATCTATTTTTTTTAATGGTATCTATCTTTCTATCTATTCACAGTCTTAATGTACTAGGTTGTACAACCTCTTGTGGATGGGATAGAAAGGTGAGAAGAAAGAATATGTTAACATTGGATTTTGAAGACCTGTAGATTGTATTATTTAGGAAATACATAAGAGGGAAGAGTGTTCCAGAAATAGCAATCAAAGGAATTAATAAAGATGAAGAAAAATTTGTTCTATGATTTTGAAATTGAAAACCAGAAAGGTTTTGAAAGGCTGTTGAATATTTATGGAAAACGGAAATATTTATAGAAAATGCAAACAACAGAAGCTGAACATCCGCATGAAATAGTGGAGTGAATTAGTAGATGGGCTATTATTCATTCTGATTACATTCTTTTGTACTGAGTCGAGTACTTTTGGGAAGTTCTTAGAACTATATCCATATGTGAGAACTGTATTTGGTGGTTGGGTGGATTTGTACAGAGAGCATAGTTCAGAGGTATGGTAGTGCTTTGAGTGAAAGGAAAAACCTCATTAACATATTGCCTCCTCAGCATCCAAGAGAGATTTTAATTTCGAGTAATTCCATCTTGTCTAGAGATTTGGGTGTTGGTAAAAGAAAGCTGAGAAAATGGTATAAAACAGGATTGGGTTTTACTAGCATTAAAATTAACAAGGTCATCAGAGTTCCATTGAAGAATGGAGATCAGAATTTAGGATTATAGGAGCTGATGCTTTGAAAGTTTGGTTGATTTGTCTATTGACAAAGGAAACAGGGGGAATAGTGTACTACAGTAATTCTTTATCCATGGGGGGGGGTATGTTCCAAGACACCCGACAGATACCTGAAACCGCAGATAGTACCAAACCTTAAATATATACTAGATTTTTTCCTATACATATATACTTATAATAAAGTTTAATTTATAAATTAGGCACATTGAGAGATTAAAGATACCAAGAATTTATATACTTGGAAGTTTAACTTGGTTTAATCCTTTATCCAAGTGTAAGCAAACAAAGTTTGCTCCTGAAATATAATCAGGACAGGGCAACTCATATATAGAAGCTACTGACTTCGCGATACGAGTTACCCTGTCCTATTATATTTCAGGCGCAAACTTTGTTTGCTTACACTTGGATAAAGGATTAAATCAAGTATATAAATTCTTGGTATCTTTAATTTATAATATAACCAAGTGGAAAAACTTCTAACATAGAGAGATTAACTACAATAATTTATAATAAAATAGAACAATTATAACAACATACTCAAATAAAAGTTATCTGAATGGAATCTTTTCAACCTCAGCATACGTATTTATTATTATTTTGTGAAGTTGAGAACTTTTACCTTTTTCACTTATAAGGAAGCACTTTACGGCTTCTCTTTGGCATATCCGAATTGTCAGCATCACTACTCTTGCACTTTGGGGCCATTATCAAGTAAAATAAGGGTTACTTGAACAAGTACTGCGAGATCACAACAGTTGATCTGATAATTGAGAACTACTCAGAATGGCACTCAATTTAAAACTTATGAATTTCTATTACTTTACTAATAGAAATTCATAAGAAAGAGCTATATGGCTTCACTTTGTCAATGTAAAATTACTGGGGTTGACCACAGATATCTGAAACCATAGATGGGGAGGAACTACAGTATTAGCAAAACTGTAGTGGATTTGTAGTCAAGTGGTGTAAAACATGGCAGTTAAACTTCCTGTGTGTGATGTCAAATGCCAGTGACCTAGTTGATATAACTGACACATTGCATTTCATTTTCCATCCATGCTAAGTTTAACTGTCTATTAAGTATGGGTCAGTATCAAACCTTGATTCTTATTTCATTGTATTATTACATTGAACTAATAATTTCAGAAGCTTCCTGCAAGATATAAGACCTGGTTGTGTGGGAAGCTACATCTGATTTATGTACTCTGTTTATCTAGACATCTCTAATTTGTTCACCCATTTGGATTTCTCTGTAGAAGCTTCTTTCTTCTAAGTAATTCTCATCCTGAGGTAGCAGACATCAGAGCCAGAAATATACCACCTTATCTCATAAAATAGTAGTTAAATGTGCACTCCAATTCTAAATATAACTTCATAATCTTGGTTTGACCATAATCACAAATAACAACAACCAGTGTTTGTTCTGAATATATGAATTTTGGTAATTTGTGGAGTTCATGCTGTTGCTGCCCTAGGTTGATTTAAGTCTCTTTGCAAAAGAGTTTAATTTTAATATCTCATGTTTGAATATCTGATTTAATACCTCTTTCCTTAATGTAACCCATATGGATTATAATTTTATATATACATATGTATCAGGAGTGAATATTCCGGGTGTGCTAGGTGTGCGGTGCTCATCCAAAATATCAGTATCACCAATATTATATTTTTGCATTTATTCCCATTAAAGACTCCCCCAATTGTTTGCAGACTTTGCATGATTCCTAAAATTTAACACAATATACTGTACTAATGCTTCATGAAGAAGGCGCTTTTTTGCCATGTAAACATTGTGTCACATTCACATTAATAGCCCGGGTGTGCTTTCAAAATGCATACACCTTTGAGCCATTCGAAAAGATGTAAAGAGGATGCAGCATGTCAAATTCTTAGCATTGTGTTATTTTTAAACTGCTGAGAAGGCGTGTCTAGGTGAGCCAACATTTTGAGCTCACTCAGCACCTAGCGGCTGTGATTGGTTATTGTGTCAACCAATCCAATCGAATGTTGTCACTTGTCACTTACTATATCTGATGGCTTTATTACGAACAAATGTTACACTCTGGAACTGAAAATTTGAAAGTGGATGTTAGGAGAAAAATGCTAATTGTTTTTTCTTTTGCTTGTGCAGTAGAACATCTGTTGAGGTTGCAAAGTTTTTTTAATGGTATAGAGACATTTTTATTCTAGTCTTCAGAAACAACAAACAGTAAAAAATATCTATTCCTGAATAAAAATGAATATTCTGTGTGTTATAAGATGTTATTATCTACCACAAAATACCAGCATGTGTGAGATTGATAAGACAGAAGAACCGATGATACTAAAATAAAATAAAAAATAATGAATTTAGGATTCCCGAAAGTATGGATAATTCCGATAATGATCGGATGTTATGCATACTAAGTCTCAGTAAACAAAATAAAATTCTTGGAAAACGGAGCGAAATATACACAAACCAGAGAAGTACACATAACATGTGCAACAAATTTTATGAGATGATTTGCTACTCCATCAAACCATATTTATTCCTGCAATACTCTCTCTCTCATAAGTTTTGTTTTTAAATTATGCCATAATAAATTCAGTTATTCATGTTTAGAATTTATACGATCATGTTATTCGCTCTATCCAGCAACTTATAGGACACACATATCACAAATGATAATTATTAATTATTCTTTACCATTAATGAAAGTGTTTCTACTCACACTTATTCTTTCCTATTCTCACATGTCTTATGAATGATGGTTCACATATTTTCATCTTTGAGTATTTCAAATATACTAACCAAATATAGCATTCTCCTTCATTGTTGTTTTCTAATCAATCCTAAAACAGATTGTTCCCCCACTCTATGCAGAAGTATTCAAAGTTATCCTGCAGTTAATTGCATTGGATGATTGCTGATGTGCTATGCCCTCTCAAAACTTTCATACATCGATAAAATGCAATCACACATTTATGGGCGTCTGCGGGGGGACATTTCCATCATAATCGATTAAAAATTTCCACAAATTATAATCGTAAAATTGATTGAGATATGCAATCTTACACCCTCAACCCTGGGAATGTTTGTCTGTGTTAAAATTTTATTATGGGTTGGCCTGTTGCGGGGTAGCCATAGAACACGTGCTTTATTGCAGCAATAAAACACGTCTTCCTGTTTTTGGTTCATCTTTTTCTAATTTGTGAACAGTGACCGGTTAGTTTGCCTTCTGTGTCTAGTGAGTTACAGAGTGAAGTGTGGATTGTAAATTTAATAAGTGTATGTAATTTAACATTATTTTACTTGTTAGTTTTATGATTTTTTTTGCTTTTAAACTGAAATAATTTATGATTAATTAATTAGTTGATTTTTAATAAAATATGCCGTCAATTTTTAATATATGAAATTGTGCCAAAAACTATTAATTCTGAATACTTTTTTTTCCCAAGAATTAAAGATCATTAAAATCGATGCAAAATGAAAATAATGTATTTATAGTTTACATCGACAAATAATTATATCAAAAAAAGCTAAAGGACGTATATTGATATAATTATTTAATTAAATCAATAATTATAAAAATTTATTGATGTAATTATTTGTCTCCAAGCTTCCCCTCCCCTGGAAAATTTTCTGCAGATGTACGGCCATGCTTACGGTCAAATTGATGTGAAATTTGTAGCGCGGGTTGCATAACCCACATAATAGCACCCCCCAACTGAAATGAGCACACGACGCCACTGATATGTATGTGTGTGTGTGTGTATTTATATGTATCAGGGGCATATATTCAGGGTATCTTAGGTGTGCAGTGCACACCCACTAAATAGCGATATCACTGATATTATATTTTTGCATTTATTCCTGTTAAAGACTCCCCTAATTGTTTCTTGGCTTTGCACGCTTCCTAAACACAATATACTATACTAATGCTTCATGAAGCGGACACTTTTTGACATGCAAACATTGCATCGCATTCAGGTTAATAGCCCTCGTGTGCGGTCACAAATATGGACATGTTTGATCCCTTTAAACAGATGTATAGATGCTGCTGTAGGTCAAATTCTTAGCATTCCAGTGGTTTTTGTGGATTGGTTATTGTGCCAACCAATCCACTTGAACATTGTCATTTGTCATTAATTGCTGTTGTTTTCTGAGTTTCATCTTTTTTTCATGTGTGAATATAAACTGACATGTTTAGGACACTGATATAGACAAGTAATTTTCTATTTATAGAATAAATAATTTATAACTTTTTTTGCCCATATTTATAGTGGGAAACAGTATCAATGATCTACTGAATGTCCTGTTTTCTGCCATAGCCTTCACGGATTGTATGATAATAGTCGAAGGAGGTTAGAACTTGTGTATAAATAAGTAAAACAAGTTATTTCAGCCTTTCTTTGGTTCAATCCAGAAAAATAATAATTTCACAAGCAATTACTTTTTCTGATTTCTGTGCATGTTATATTGCTATTTAAAAATTGTGTCAAAATTCAAATTATCTGTGTCTCGCTCTAATATTTGCCAGTGATAATCTAATCTCACCACAAAGCCGAATTCTTTGTGCTTCTTACATCAACGACTTGCATGAAGCATAGCTATTGTTCATTTGACCTTTATGCTTTCCATATTTAAAATTATATGAATTGATAAATTAAAGTATTTAAAGTTATCCTATAATTAATTTCATTGGACCAATTAAGACGAGTGCTGATGCACTATGCACTCTTAAAACTTTCATACATCAGTAAAAATGCAATCATATGGTCAAATTATTTTGTAAAGGGTAGGTCATGCCTCAGTAACTTGCTCACATTTTATAATACAGTGACAGCTGTATTATAAAATACTGCTGGACTTTGCAAAAGGCCTTTGACAGGATACCATGTGAAATTCTAATCAATTAACTGCAGTACATTGGGGATGGATATATGGTTGACAAGATGGATAGGAGGGTGGATGATGGAGAGATATCAGAGAGTAGTTTATTCATTAGTAGAATCCAAAAGAAGGCCTGTGACTAGTGGTGTGCCACAGGGTTCTGTTCTTGGATCGCTACTGTTTAATTTGTTCATTAACAATATAAGAAAGGATCTAAAAGAAACTGTTCAGTTATTTGCTGATGATGCAAAGTGGATAGAACAATAGTTAATACAGATGTCAAAATTTTGCAAGATGATTTGGATAGATTGGCAGACTGGGCAAAGGAAAATGGATGCCAGTTTAATGTGGCAAAGTGTAAGGTTATGCATTCTGGGGTGAAAAGATTACCAGCTGTATACCACATTAGTGAAACTGTACTCCAGGAAATTGATGAAGCCAGAGGCTTGGGAGTGTTTGTGGATAGGGAGTAAAGTTTAGGGGGCACATAGCAGAAGTGGCTAAAGCAGATCACTTGGTTACTGAAGAATACTTTGACGAGCAGAGATGTCTTATCTTATTTTATGGGGTCTTATCAAGCCTCTTTATCGAGGCTTGATAAGACCCCATCTTGACTACTACTACTGCTGCATGCAAATCGGAGTGCCAGGGTTTCTTGGTGATGAGGGGTGGAGAGGATGAAGCTAGTGACCGAGCGAAGTGCCATGACTATGAATGAGTTCAAAACAAAGTATGATAGACATTGCATAAATGTTGGATAGTTCTTGACACGATGTTTAGGCCCTCCCTCGATGAGTCTAAGGACTCCTTGGAGTTGCATGTAATAATAAACTGATGTGAATTTTGTAGCATAGATTGCATAAGCCACATGACATCACACCCAATCTAAATGGGCACGCAATGCCATTGATATATAGATGTTGAAAGTGTACTTTCACTTTGTGAGAAATTAAATTTTTCAAGAAGTTATATTCTTGTTTAATTCTTTATCCAAGCTAAGCAAACAAAGTCTGCATGTGAAGTATCTTCATGACTGGGCTATTTTTATATAGAGGTTGATGACTTCACATCGATTGCTGTAACATCCCGTAATGTAAAGCACACTTCCTTTAAGAAGTGTATATTGCTGTGCATTACACTTGGATAAAGAATTTTAAACAAGAATATAATTTCTTGGCAACTTTAATTTTTAACCAAGTGAAAAACTCTCAACAATTCCTCTGATCCAGAGTATTTTAATAATAAGGCGATACACCTTTTAACTACATATATTGGAAATATGATTTCTGCATTAATTCAACCCCTGGTATTTCTTCTGGTCTGGCTGTCGCTGATTACACCCCAATGAAGGTTGAAACCAGTCTGAGTAGTATCTTAGCCAGTCCATTGAATGAGCAGTACTCAATTTGTGATTTATACAGAGTTAATAATTGTTCAGAGGTAAAGTACTTCCTCGGGCGAAGGAGGAATCCTAATTTTTTTGATGTCGAGGAGGCAATGGTTTTAATGTGTTTATTCAAGGAGAGAAATCTCATTTTGCTTAGAGATTTGAATGTCAAAGGTAATAAAGCTGGAAGAACATGGATGTTTTTTGTGGGAAATAAGGCCGAACTTTGTTTTGCAGGCATTGAAATCGACAACGCCTGCAAATCTGAGTTCCATTGAAGATGGTTTGGAGATTAGAATTTAAATTTGCAGTGGTTGTTGTAGGATGAAATATATCGTTGGTTGCTGCAGCCTAGGAAATACAGGGTGATTCAAAAAGATGGACTCAATTTTTTATGGCTATATTTCTTGATCTATACCTCTTATGTGAATGATCTACATAACATTTGAAAGAGGAGGTCCTATAATTTGAAATACTACTGCTAGAGTGCTTGCCTAGCGCAGTCATGCAGCAGCATCAGTTGTGAGCAAAATGGCTACTGTGCAGCACAAAATTTTTTTGCATTCATGAGCTCATTAAAACCAAGTTGGCGACTGCTGCAGTGTGCATTTCATCATCGTTTCAACATTAAACCGCCAATGAGGAAGAGCATTTGTTGTCAGAATTATCAATTTGAGCAAACAGGTTGTCTGTGTAAGGGAAAAAGCTCGTGCAGACCTTGTGTATCGGAGGAGAACATGAGACGAATTCAGCTACTGTCTTGATGTTATCCATGCAGCCAGAGGGGGTAGGGCACATTGAACAACTATAAACTTTATTGTGAGTATAATCAAATATACTTTACATCATTGTTTTATGTTTGATATATAGACTTACAAAATTGAGTCCATCTTTTTTAATCAGTCTGTATAAGGAGGAATGTAAATGGCTTGCATTAGCAAATTAGCACAAGAATGTAGGTGAAGTAATTATTATGATAAGATTTTAACCATGGGAACATAGATTGTAAGGAGGAATGGTCACAGGGAGGGAAATAAATAAATTTGTGCAACTGCTAAAAGATAATTACCCAAAACAGCATATGGTTTATATATATATATATATATATATATATATATATATATATTATTAAAATTAGGATTTACTCGGGATGTATACATTTATAAAAATAAATTTAACTGACTAGAACCCGAGAAAGTATAACAAAAACCTTTAATACATCACGACTAGTTTCATCTGTGCTCCGACTTCTTCAGGTGAGAAATAAAAAACATAAGACATAAAAATTCCATGTTTTTTACCTTGTTATTTTTATGTCTTATGTTTTTTATTTCTCACCTGAAGAAGTCGGAGCGCCGATGAAACTAGTCGTGATGTATTAAAGGTTTTTGTTATACTTTCTCGGGTTCTAGTCAGTTAAATTTATTTTTATAAATATATATATATATATATATATATATATATACCTGATCCACACATGAAAGGCCACAAGACCTAGCACATGATTTCTCTGTGTGGGCAAGAAGAATCGAAGAAAGAAGCAATCCCCTTCCTTCTTCTTTCTCATCATAACATCAGAGTATGTAGCATAATAATAATTTCCTATTTTGAAATTTGTCTACATAAATCTGCTAAACTTTTATTCCTTATAGGAGTAAGTGTCCTCTCTAACTTTTGGGGATTGGCAGGGCAGTTCAATCTCCACTGGTAGCCAGTCAGAAATAGCTAGTCCAATACAATCACTAATTATAAATGACATTCGATGATGAGAGGCAGGCAAGTTTCACCATTTTATCGTCGTTAAATTTAACACTATATTATTAGTGGGGGGGAGGTTCTACAGTCAATTTCTTGAGTTTATGAGATGAAAAACCCAAGTTCCTGGGTGAAAAAAACTGCTTACCCATGCCCAAGATGGTCTAGCTCCAGAACCAGTCGAAGAAATGGTTATAAAATGTTCCATTAGTCAGTAACTAGATTCAGACTGAGAATGGCTTTCTTCAGCAGCACCTAGCACTACAGATGCAAATGCCACTTCCAGAACTACACAGGCCTCTTCTTCTGTTCAAGTTTATTACCTAGAATTGTTATTTAGTCCTGTTATTTCAAAAGATATTATCCATTTTGGTCTTAATTTCATGCAATACTAATTATGCCAATATAATAATTTTCTAATTCCTCTGCTTGTTTTTAGGAATTTGTAGAATGGGCAAGATGGAAACCTGGAGAACACTTGCAGTTAATAGGCATCTGGCAGCCTTATTGCTTGCATTAGCAATAATTCCAAATGAACCAAACCGTCACTAAGCCTTCCCCCACCCCTCCTTTTCGGTTGATATTCCTTAAGTTATTGTTTGGAATTATGGCTGAAGTAAAAGCATACATGATGTCCGTGTATTTAGTCTTTTAATTGTGTCCAATTTTCTGGCTGGTTTGTCTGTATCTGTATTATAAAGTGAAAAACCTGAATTTCTGGGAGGGAGAACTTTGCCCATTTGAGACCAGCTCAATCACTTTCATTTGAAAAGCCATTATACAGATCCTTCCTAGACAGGATTTGAACCTAGAACCTAGATTTGAATATATAGCCTTCATATATGCCGAAGTTTGTGAAGGTTGTATCAGTGGCTGACTTGTTTGCTGTGATTTGAACCCTAATGAAAAACAATTCTTTGTTTTACATTTCCTGAAATGAGTTTGTTCTGCAGTAGAGACCAGTAGGACAAACTACACAGTTGGTTGCTACTATAAACTGGGGAGGTGGTGTAAGGGATGATGTGGAAGACATGCACCAGTAAATTAGCACGAGTGCAGATTGTGTAATTATGGGGACTTCATCTACAGAGACATCAATTGGATGGAAAAGAAAGATCGTATGGTAGGAAGGAAATGGAATTTATACACTTACTAAAAGATAATTACTTGAAGCAGCATGTAATGGAAAGGACTTGAAATGTGATAGTGTTGGATCTAATCATCAAATTAGATGACCTGTTCATAACCAAGGTGACTATTGCCTCCAATTGGAGAGAGTGATCATTTGGTCTTGACTTGAGAGGCTGTAAACATGGAATTTTCAGTTAAGAAGATGTGTTTGAACTACAGGGCCACTGGTGATATGATAAGCTTAGAGACAGCTGGAACAGTTCCATTGGCATATGAATCTGCAGGGGAGGGATGCCAGTATATGGAAGATAGTCATGGGGTATTTGAAGGAAGCAGTATCAGACTGTATACCCAATGTCAGGAAGATAAATCACGTAGGAGTTAAATGGATGAGCAGTATTATTAAGTAGGAGCTACAAAGAAAAGAAAAACGTTGCCGAGGGTAAATTAGCAAACTCATTATCAGTATAGTATATGAGGCTTAGGAAAGAAAGGACCAGTATGATGAGAAGCCAAAATCTGATTATGAGAAGAAATTAGCCAAGCAGGCCAAAGGATATTCCAAATAGTTCTTTTGAAATGTGGCAAGTAAAAGAAGAATGACTATTGAAGGATAATTTTAACAAGTGGTGATGGTAGTGAGGTGACAGAAGCAGATCAGATTAAATAGTTGAATTACTGACTATACTTTGCAGGTATCTGTTATCCATGTGAGATTATTGCTGTGACAAATGTACAGGAACTGATGGGAGAGGGCAAACAAAGTCTCACCTGGAAGGTGAGTAAGAGCGTGGTTAACAAGGGTGGGAGCACTAGTTTTTTTTTTGCTTGGAGAATGGTGAATGAGATGAATGGATTGCCAGTCAGTTGTGAGCGCTTTATCAGTTAGTGAGTTAGTGGTATGAGTCTTCAAACTTCATGGAAATGCTCATGCAATAATAATAATAATAATAATATCTCATTACATCAGAAGTTCTGAAGTTTTGGCTCCTTAATATATTGATAAGGCTATTATGGCAGAAGGTAAACAACATGCTTTAGCAGTAGGAATAACATCACTGAGTACAGATGAGATGTAAGTATTTATATGAAGTTTTTGTATGTATTTAAAATTTGTTTAATATGAAAAAAAATAATGTAAAAAAATAATTGAGGCTATAATAATAAATAATATCCTGGATTTAGGGATCAGGCAAATATGAATGTTAAAATAGCATTCTTTAATCAATTTCCTTATCTCTTGAAAGTTAAGGAAAATATCAACCATGTTTCCATAAATTAAGGAACAAAGTAAAATCATAATAACTCGGGAACTGTATGATGAATTTTTATGCAATCCAATGGAAAGCAGTATGATATGACATGTGAAAGAAACACCCACAAAATTGCAAATAGTTTAATTCACTAACAAGTGGGTACATGAAGACAATGGTCAAAAACAAGAGGTCAAAATGAGATTGTCACATTCCTCAATAAGGAATGTGCTTACCCCTCACAGCGGTATAGCACTCACAACAATGTTTCATACTGTTTATAATGGTGTCCAGGAGCTTAGTTGTTAATAACAACCATTGCTCCTGCAAAGCTCTCTTAAGTCCCTCAAAGTTTTGGGAAATGGGATTGAAAGTAGCAGAATGTCTTCCTAGAGCATCCCAGACATACTTGATAGGAGTAAGGTCAGGAGACCTGGTTTTCCAATTCATACATGCATTAATATTTTCTTGTAGATATTGGTCCACGGGCTTTGCTTGATGAGGACAAGCATTATTCTGTAGGATAAATGTCTTTCCTATTACTCCTGCATGCAGATGAACACAGGGGTCCAGGACTTTGTCTCTATGACTTGCAGCATTTGTGGTTGTGCTAGGAAGTAAATGAAGGTCATGCATTCCCAAACATTACCTCCAACATAAATGTCCCTTTCATGGATGTTAGAGGGGATGATAACATGTCCCTTGTTCTCTCCACATCATAGCACACCTGATATTTCTTTGTAGAACAAATCAGGACTTGTCTGTAAACAGTTCCAACCCTAATTGTTCTTGGTTCCAGTTGATGTGGAACTTAGTCAATTTCCAATGTTCCCTCCTGTGGCATGGGAATAGGTGCATGCAGACTACCAGTTGCTTAGAATATAGTCCACCTTTGTGAAAACTTCTCCACACAATGGAAGCAGATACCAATGTTCCTGTAGCCCATGTGAGGTCAGATCGTAGCTGAATTGTGATAGCACTCCTGTTTTGACAAGCAGATAATTGGAGATATCAGTCACTCATTGGTTGCAGCCAGTAGCCTTCCTTCACTGTATCTCTGGGATGCTGTTTGTGACTGTTGGAATTGGTTCCACAGTCTGTGAGCCACTGAATAACTCTCATGCAACTATCTGGCTACCTCCACTTGACTTTGGCTTGCCTCTAGTCTTACAGTGGCTTGCCACCTGAAGTCATCAATTAAATAATGTTTTGCACCCATATCCAAGAATTTTGCTATCACAAAATGTCTTGTTGTCACTCTAGTGTGAAATGGAAAACCACTCCAAATTGCCTGCTTTTATTCCATGGCTTATTTGCATATACTGCTAATAGTGTCAGTCCACGGTATACAATAATCACTCAGCATCACATCTTTACATAATGTACTAACTTTCATACCCCACCCAAGTTAGCTTGATTTTTCTCTTTGTTGCTTAATTTATGGAAACCAGCATATTTAAACTATATTATTATGATTATATTATACTTTTAAGTTCACACATTTTTGTTGCACACAGTTCTTTATTTTTTATTTTGCATATGAAACTACTAGTGCAAAGAATGACTTCTTTTAAAGTAAAGATTTTCTTAATTGTGCATAACAAATATATTGAACAGGCTTGTAATTCTTTAGAATATGCTTTTTTTTATTTTTTATAATAAGTTTCTTTGCATACTAATGCATTTCTATGTTTGATTCAGTGTTTCAATAGGATAATTTATTATTTGTAATTTGTGTTAACTTGCAAATCCAAGTTGCAATAAGGACTTCCATAATGTTAAATCGACAAACCTAGAATCTCCTCTTTTTCATATACTCCCTCAAAATTTCTTTGTTTGTTGTCTCTATCAATTTTTTTGACACAGACAACAAATGATAACCACCCTAGCCATTTTCATTCTTTCTCTTAAGAGATTGATTTTATGCAGTCCACATACCCAAGCAGTGAAATCATTTTCCTTGGGAATGTCAGTGTCCTCAAATAAAATTGGCTGCACTTCTCTATTTCCAGTCTGATCAAGACTGAAAATAATGCCAAGATATTTGCTCTTAGCATGATCTAACACAAATTGTCCATTTATCACCGGAATGCTAGATAGTCTTCACCGTTCTCTAAAATCCTTGGACCTCTTCTTACTTCTCTCTTTCCAGGTAAGTTCCATCTGAGTTTACTCACACATGGTATTGAGGTGCTGTAAGATTGTGACCTTTCGTTTGTAGGTCTGGTATAAAACAAAATAATTTTTTTTTTATTGTGGATGAGACCTTCCATCCATGAAATTATTTTATTTTTATTTATTTTTTGTATTTCTTATGTTGTACTTAGTCTGGAAAACCCTGCTCTAGAGATCAAACATGGAACTTTTTCAAGCTACTTAGGACTTCCACTAAGCTGGACACTGGTCTCACACTACGTAGTGAACTTCATCTCCCACCTTATAGACAATCACAAACATCCGTAGTGGGATTTGAACCTGTTGGTTGGAGAGTGGGCATGTTAATCACTTGGCAAACCAGGTTGACATTTTTATTTATTTTTTGCATAATCAAGAAACCCTGCACTAGAGACTAAACATGAACTTTTTCAACCCCTGCAGACCTCCAGTAAGTTTGGTGGTGATATCATGCTGTGTGATATATGCTGTGAATGTTAGCCAGCTCTAGGTAACTGACCATAACTCACTTTGTTCTCTTAGACGGAACAGCTTTCACCCAGTCATTCTCAGTCTCTTCTCACTCGTGTATCCTTTGGGCACTACAATGGCCAATGAGATGACCGCTAAGATTTCCACGATTTCTACTCCTTTCCAAAGTGTAGTTACTGTTTCTGTTCTCTTGCTTCAAATGTTCTCACCAAATAACTGAAATAATTCTTTCCGGAATGAAGGCTTTCACCCATAATTCTACTCAACCCCCCAACCATTCCACAGCCCTTTGTTCTCCAATATTTGGCTCAAGACAAGTTCAGCTTTACAAGCAGCAGTAAAGTCTTCTGGTCCCTCACCAAGAGTATGGGATGCAGCTGCTATTCTTCTGTGCCTTTCACCTCACATCCAGATGGTGCTATTGTATCATCGCTCACATATAAAGCTAATTTCCTAGCATCAGTCTTAGCAGCAATAAATCATCAAGAGATCACTTCCTTCTTCATCAAGAACATTACTCATATGTCTCTATTCTTTCACCACAAAGACATCAGAAGAATTCTTGAACAGCTTGGATACTACAAGTCCCCTGGTCCTGATGGTATTCCCCATCCCCACCTCACAACACACATACTTGTCAATTTCCAGTGGTGTACCACTATATTTAATTCAGGATATTAGATGTACCAGTAAGCAAATTTATTCTGGAAAAGCGTGATTTGTTGGTCCCAGGGGCAAAATAAGCATTTCTCTACAATACTAGTGATTTATTTAGTTATTTATTATTTTATTCAGATATTTATTGGAGAAACAGATACTCTTTGAATATCTATTCAATGGATTGTTCTGTAAAATGTGTAATTTTTAAAAATTAAAATAATAATGAGTGAATACATAAACAAATTTTTACAAACACATATTCCTGATAATGCTACTCCAGTTCTCAAATAAACTTAGTCAGTAGAATCTATAAATGTAACATTTTTAATTACAGAACTTACATTCTTGTTTCAGTGTGAAGGTTGTTCTTGTTTAGCTAAACACAGCTTCTTAATGTCTCGTTTCAATTGACTTAATTTGAGTCTTAAATCGGGTTCAACATTTAACTTATTCCTGTACTTGTTTTTGATATAAATGAGAGAAGAAAACCCACATTCACAAAGGTAAGTAGTTGCAAACACCAACAGAAATTTTACAGCCTTTTTTGAGATCATTTGATATTCATTTCTTCTTGCCAACCAGAAGTCTGTTAAATCCATCCTCTTGATCGTTTGCCTGAGACTTCCGTCGCAGGAGAGCTCGATTGGTTCATCTTTCTCGGAAGGAGTTAATGTTTCTGGTAAGGTATCATCAATGAAAAACGGCTCTCTAATCCAAAATTCTGAAGCCAGGTTTTCAGGGAAGTATTCCTTGAAATCTGTGTGATTAGACTCCCAAGATACGTCTTTATATTCACTGCCAGTTCACTATGAAGAAGAATTTCATTCTCAGTTAAGAAAGCATCTGACAGTGGAAAGGAGCATGTGTTTCCAGTATTAATGTCTTTAATGATGAAGCCAAGTTTTTTCTTAAGAGCCGCAGTTTTAATCTGTACCAAGAATAAGGTAGTACGTGCACCCTGCAAGCTCGTGTTCAGCTTGTTGAGGTGGCAAAATAAATCTGCCAAGTAAGCCAAGCAGGCAAGCCACAGTTCATCAGTGAAATAATTCAAATCTGAGTTTGAGGATTTGTCAGAGAGAAAAAATTGCACTTCTGAACGAAGTTCAAACAGGCGGCTCAATACATCTCCCCTCGACAGCCACCTAACTTCGATCTGAAGTAAAAGAGAATCATGTTCAGCACCCATTTCATTGCACAAAATGGAAACTAGTCGTGAATTCATAGTTCTGGACTTAATGAAGTTAACAATTCTCACACTTTCATTCAAAACTGTCTTCAGAACAACAGGCATATTTAAGTTTAAGGGAGATGGTAAATCCCGTATTATTCTACAGCCAGGTACGAAACTGATCGAAATCCTAGAGTTTCATGCCGAAAAAACTGTCGGCGAGCCCAAGTGTAAGTAATCACTTGGGTAGTACAACACCGGGGCAACTCGGAGCAAAGGTGGAGCTAGTTCCATCACTATCCCATAATGTAAAACGCAGCTCCTAGGAGATGTTTTACTGTTTTACATTATGAGAAGAGTTCACTACCCAGACTGGTTTCAACCTTTTCTGAGATCTCATCAGTGAGTAGGTAGACCTGGAATATCAAGGTTTTAAGTGAACCGAACTTACACATACCTCTACTAACGAATTGCTAAACTGGTGTACTTATATATTGTCATTACTACAATAACAAACCAAGGGCTATTTTACCGGCAACATAAGTTTAAGGGAGATGGTAAATCCCGTATTATTCTACAGCCGGGTACAAAACTCTGATCGAAATCCATCAAAATCCTAGAGTTTCATGCCGAAAAAACTATCGCTGACCCCAAGTGTAAGTAATCGCTTGGGTAGTGCAACTCGGAGCAAAGGTGTAGCAAGATCCGTCACTATCCTTAATATTCTCTCATAATGTAAAATGCAGCTCCTAGGAGATGTATTACTGTTTTACATTATGAGAAGAGGTCACTACCCGGACCGGTTTCAACCCTTTTTGAGGTCTCATCAAAAAGAAGGATAGTGACTTCATCTCATAATGTAAAACAGTAATACATCTCCTAGGAGCTGCATTTTACATTATGAGAGAATATTAAGGATAGTGACGAAGCTTGCTCCACCTTTGCTCCGAGTTACCCTGGTGTTGTACTACCTAAGTGATTACTTACACTTGGGCTTGCCAATAGTTTTTTTCGGCATGAAACTCTAGGATTTCAATCCGAGTTTCGTACCCGGCTGTAGAATAATACGGGATTTGCCATCTCCCTTAAACTTATGTAAATATTATGAGAGAATATTAAGGATAGTGACGGAGCTTGTTCCACCTTTGCTCCGAGTTGCCCTGGTGTTGTACTACCCAAGTGATTACTTACACTTGCACTCGCCGATAGTTTTTTCGGCATGAAACTCTAGGATTTCGATCCGAGTTTTGTACCCAGCTGTAGAATAATACGGGATTTACCATCTCCCTTAAACTTAAATTATGTCGCTGGTAAAATAGCCTTTTGGCTTGTTATCATAACAGGCATATTTCTTGCGGCTAAAGCCTCACAATGAATACTACAATGTACAAATTTTGCTTGTCGAGCTACTTCTTTAATTTTTGCAACAACGCCACTGTGTTTCCCAATCATTGCACATACTCCATCAGAACAAACACCAACACATTTATTCCATTCTATATCATTCATTTTCATAAATTGATCTAATTTTGAAAATATTTCATTTGAGGTTGTTCGAGCAGGGAGTGGTTCACAAAACAAGAATTCTTCCTTCCCTGTTTTCCCATCTATAAATATAATATATACATAAGAAGATGAGCCATGCTAGTAATGTCAGTAGTTTCATCCAACTGTATGGGAAAATATTTACTAGCCTGAACTTTTTCTGTTAACTGCTCCTTAACATTTGAAGACAAATCTGAAATTCTTCGTGATTCGGTGTCATTGGATAATGGAATCATTTCAAGTTGTTTTTCTGCCTTTTTGCCAAAAAATTATTATAACCATATCTGTAGCTGCTGGTAATATTAATGAAGTTAGTGGCTTCTGACAGAGAAGAATTGTTTCCCCTGTTTACACTCATTTCTCCCTTCAATCTTTTTGAGGACCCCTTTGTTAGCCACTTATTCATGTTCTGGTTTCTATCCTCTGGCACAAACTACATATAAATATGACAATTTCACAAATAAAATCTCGCATTCAATGACAATAATCTAACACCACTACTTTCTTAACTGCAGCTCGCAGCTAAACAAACGACAACAGACAAACTGTTTCCCATTGTTGTCCGATCAAATATATTCAAGTTACTTTCTGTCATTGTCATTTGATTAATACATATTAAATTCAAATTGAACTTCCATATTATTTTTATATATTATTATACAAAAGTTTTTAATGATAATGTAAAATCTAATTGTTTTCATTTAGTTGCACGAAATAGTTTAAGTAGAACTGTTAAATATTTGTGCATACATTTTTAATTCTCAACTCATGTTGCAAGTAAAAAAAATATGTTAATTTACCCTTTTATTTTATACTCTGTTTTTGTACCACCAGTGACATGCATACCATAGGTTGAGAATCCCTGGCCTATACTATATTTTTTTCACAATCTTTCATACTCACTTGCTATTTATCTTATAGAAGAGAAGCAAGCCTATATTCATTTCATTCCAAAAAATGGGATGAAATTGAGTGAAGAAACACGTCTTACCAAGCTATCATGTTATGCCCTTCGTTCAACTTTTTGCGAATGAGCTTACCAGTTTTTTCCTCTGGGTATTCACTACATGTTGTTGTTGTAATGATTGATATCTTCCTTTCTTCACATTTCCTCATCAGTGCTGGAATACTCTGTAATTTTACTCCTGCTCTTTCTCCTATACATAAATGACAACCTCTCACCAACTTTAAATCCTGTCCATGGTTTTTCTGATGACAGTATGCGTCATTCTTATTTTTCCTTGGGCAAACCTTGGTGTGCAAGCATCCCAAGTAACAATATCTTCCATAAGCAGTACTTTTCCATTGTATAACTTTTATTTATTATTATTATTATGTGACACCTCCAGGGAGTCCAAAGACTCCCTATAGGAGTTGCCAAATGGTGCACCACCGGCCTGGCTCCCACTGAGGAGACCTCAATAAAGGTCGAAACTAGTCTGGGTAGTGGCCCTTCCCTTAATGCATAACATTATACATATCTGCAAGGAGATGTGTTTTGCATTATGGGAGATACTGAGATAAGAGTGGTGTTAGCTTGCTCCACCTTTGCAACGAGTTGCCTGGTGTTGTACTACCTTACCCCAGTCCTGAAGATACTTTCAGGTGCAAATTTTGTTTGCTCACACTTGGATAAAGGATTAAACTAAATTTATTATAGTCTAACTAAGTGAAAAATAAACTTTCAACATCTTTCTCTAAATCCAGAGTAATTTAATAAAAAGGTGGCACACCGTTTGGCAACTCCTATAGATAGAGATGACCTTGCTAATTCTTCTGCCTGGTATCTCCACTTGGGCCTGGCTCCCACTGAGGAGACCTCAATAAAGGTCGAAACTAGTCTGGATAGTGGCCCTTCTCTTAATGCATAACATTATACACATCTGCAAGGAGATGTGTTTTGCATTATGGGAGATACTGAGATAGGAGTGATGTTAGCTTGCTCCACCTTTGCAACGAGTTGCCCGGTGTTGTACTACCTTACCCCAGTCCTGAAGATACTTTCAGGCACAAACTTTGTTTGCTCACACTTGGATAAAGGATTAAACTAAATTTATTATATTCTTTGTTTTTGAGTTTTTCAATTCAAAACCTCTTCCTATTGTGCACTGTTTGTTTATTTTAAAATATTTTTACTTTTATGGTAGCTGTTAGGAAAAAGTGATCTGAATATGCTTGACTCCTCTTTTAACTCTGACATCCAGGAGTGATTTCCTCCAATTCCTTGTTATAAGTACATGGTCTGATGCTTCACATCAGACCATGTACTTATAACAAGGAATTCACTTCTGGTGAATTCCTTGATGGATCACTTCTGGTGCTATCCATATCCACTTATGTATTTTTTATGTTGGAAGACACTCCCTCCTGTTACAAGCTGATTGAACATACTAACTAAAGTCTATAAGTTACTCTCCATTTTCATTTATATCTCCTTCTGCATGTTTTCCCATAACAGTTTCTTTATTTGTATTATCATTTCCAACCTTAGCATTAAAGTCTCCAATTATAAGTTGCATATATTTTTTATTTGTTGTTTCTATACTTCTCTGTAGAATGTTATAAAAATTATCCTTTTCTTCCTGGATTGCATCATTTGTTGGTGCATATATAGCAATTATTGTGATGTTCTGCTTGCTGGCTTTAAATCTAGCATTTAGTATTCTTTCAGATTGGGTTCCATTCCATTAGTGCATCATGAGCTTTCTTTGTCATCATTATTGCAACTCCCTGTGTGTGGTCATTTGTATTTTGGTTCCCAGAGTAGATTAAGTAGTGACCAGAGTTTAATTTGATTTTTCCAGTTCCTCTTCATCTTGTTTCGCTTAATCCCATTATTTTTAATCTGTATTTTTGTAGAACTTTCGAGACTTGGTATGTCTTCCCAGTTTCAAACATAGTTCTAACATTCCAACATCCCAGTCTAAGCTTGTCTTTTGGTAAGGTGTCTGTCACTTTCTTCTGCACCTCTGCTTCCCCAGAAGGGCTTTCACAGAGGTGCTTCATGTTTGTGGCAATTCGTGTTCTATTTTCTTCATCCGGTATCACATTTTGGAAGGTTTCAGTTTGCATAGCAAAATTTTTTTTCTTTTCTGAGACCGGGTTGCTAGCCCTGTGCTCAGCCCTTCCCATTTATCCGGGCTTGGGACCAGCATGCCAAGTTTTCACTAAGCATGGCTGGGTTATTGTGGGAATTATCTAGCATGAATACAATCTGGAGTACACGTATCGATCAGTATATGTAGTAAAAAAAAAAAATGCCATTAGAAACCCAAAGTGTGAAAAGGCAGCTGGAGTAAATGATATTCAACTTAAAACGAGGCAATATCATGGTATTAAAGTTTTGCAGTGGCTGCACTGCATAATCAAGAAGGTTTGACTAGCTCTCTTTTCATGCCATTTTAGAAAAAGGAAACAGAACATGAGAATTTTAGAGCAATATCCTTATTGAGTATTCCAGGACAGCTTTATGCAAGTGTACTCTGGAAAAGGCCAAGACAAATTGGTGAAGAAAACAAGGATTTAGGCCAAAAAGTTGCTAGGTCTAGATTGTTACCTTGAGCTAGCATTCCAGAAATCATAATAGTAATTATGATGATTTCTGGATTATAATAAGAATAATGTATCAAGGAAAAGGTGTTCAGAACACTAAATGCATGGTATAAATGAAATCCTGTACAGAGCAATACATAATTTATACTATAGTAAGTTGTAAATCACCATTTGGAATTGAAAGGTGCATACAGGAAGGAAGGTTTGGTGTTAAATACATTTGAAGAAGATCATATGTTTATGATCTTCTTCTTCAAATGTAATCCCTCCCCAGAAGGAGGTTGGCAACCATGTCACGGAACCTTTTTCTTTCTTTTGCTGCTCTGGAACATTTATGGTAATTCAAGCCAGTCCAGTCCTTAATGTCTTCAAACCATATTCTCCTGGGTCTACCTCTCCCTCTTTTTCATCCAGTTTCCCTTCTAATATCAATTTCTGAATGTTAGATGTCCAAAATATTTAAGTTTTCATTCTTTAATTATTGTCATTAATGTTCTTTTCATTTTTACTTTCTTTAAAACATCTTCGTTTTTTATTTTCTCTGTCCATGGTATCTTCAACATTCTTTTGATGGTCTATATTTCGAAAGCTTCTAATTTTTTCTCTGCTTCTTTATGATCTACATGGACCATATCATTAAAGAAAATAGTCTTTAAACTGATATTCAAATAGAAGATATTAAGCATAGTTCTTTACCCTACTCTATACAAATTAGGTTATCCCTTTAAAAGAAATGTGCTACAATACGCTTGAAGACTTTGGCTGAAGACTAATTGCTTTGAAAGAAACTCAGTAAAAAAAAGTCTGCAATTATGAAAATAAGTAAGAAAATAACAAGTATATTTTCAGTAGTGAACCAATGTCAGGTTACACATTTTTTTGTTATTCAGGTACAATTTTTAGTCAAGATGGCAAAATTAAATATGATAATAGTTAATATAATGAGTAAGGTTGGTTAAATCAGTCTTTGGGCTAATTTTAATTTGCACAGTAATTTAAAAAATAATATTTATTAAATCACTGAGAACTACAGATATGGAATCCCTGAGGGAAATTAGAGTAAACAGATGCACTAATGCCAGAAACATATTATTTGGGACCTGTCCCCCCCCCCCCCCCATGGAGTCACAAGACTTATTGTGAGCAGCCCATTCTAGACAACACAGTCTATCATACCACTCCTTGAACTCATTCACCATTTGTGCTCTCACTACTGTATTAGGCAATGCATTTCACTGTTCTGCCACCCTCCATGCAAAGAAACCATTCCTTGCCCTCTTGCTCATGATTTCTTTTTGCAGCATTCAGGAATGGCCCCTTTTCCCCTCATTACAAACAAACTCCCCAGTGTCAACCCTGTAATAACTACTACCTTTCAACAGTTTAAATGTCTCAATCATATCACCTCTCCTTCTATCTACCAAACTTAGCAGTTCCACATTCCCTTATTCTGTCCTTATAATTCACATTGTAACCTGATATCATTTTTTTATCTGCCTCTGTGCTCTTTCCAAGGTTAATTTATCCCCTTCAAATCCTGAAGACCAAATCTGAACACATTAGTCCAGGTGTGGTCTGATCGGGGCTTTATACAATGGAATCACAACTCTTCTGTCTCTGCTGGTCAGCATCCTTCTCAATATTGCAGCAGTCCTTTGGGCTACCTTCACCATTTTTGCAGTATGTCCCCAAAAATTCACGTTTCTATCAATCATCACTCCAAAATCCCTAGGCCCCCCCCCCCCACACACTTTCTCCTGTATAGTTTCTCCAACAAAGTATTCAGCCTACATTTATGTATCCCAAATTTCAAGACTTGACTACATTTATTTGAATTAAACTGTAATCCCATTCATTCATTTTGCCCATCTGTCTGGCTTATTCAAATACTCCTGAAGGGCTTATTCAAATAATAACCTTTCCCAACTTCACATCATCTGCAAACAACTGAATATCTCCCTGCGATCCATTGACAATGTCATTCATATAAAGTTTAAATAATACAGGTCTCTGTGGGACCCTACTTGTAACCTTTTGCTTCCTTGATACTGCTCCCTCATACACAACTCTGGTGGAAATTGACTGCCTGATGGATATCAATCTAATTCACTAACCTGGCATCTAAATCCATGTGCTGTAACTTAAACATCAGTTTATTATGTGTCACCTTATCAAATGCCTTTGTAAAATTTAAAAAAAAAAAAGACAGCATATGCCTTTCCCTTATCAACTGCTCTCAATACTTTATTATAAAAGGCAATCAGATTACTAAAACACTAGTGGCCTTTAAAGAATCCATCCATGCTGACATTCACAGATAACATTACTCCCATCTGCCCAATACTCTTTATGATCTCTCATTAATTTGTCCAAAATCTTAACTACTGATGAAATACAAACTGGTATATAGTTTGACTTTTCCATTCTACTGTCACCCTTATGCAATGGCACTGTCTTACCCTCCTTTCACTCCTCAGGCACTTTTCCCATAGACAGACTCAATGAAAAGCCAAGTCAATGGAGCTGTCAGTTCTTCCGTCCATTTCCTCAAAACCCATGGCAAAATCTCATCCGGTTCCATTGCTTTAACATTCAGAGTACTCAGTATATTTGAACCACATTCTCCTCTTGTACTTCTAAACCCATCGCACCCCTCTAGTATTAAAACCTACTTCTCCAGAATGAAATACCCCAGTAAAGCGTTCATTAAACAACTTTACTATGTCCTCTGTGTCATTCTTCCATTCCTTCTCCTACTGTCCACATAAAAGAATTCCTTAGGATTTTTCTTTGGGTTTTGGGGCCAGTCTCTTCTCGTATTGAAGTTTTGCTTTCGTACCATACTGGTCACTCTCCTGGTTTGAGTCTTATATTCTTCATGTATCTGCTCTCCACTCCTCTCCTTGACTTTTTTTTTTCACCTGCAGTTTCCATTTGATATTGTGCATCATCCATTTGATGCGAAATGGATGATGCACAATATCATCATCCATGCGAAATGGATGATGATATTGTGCATCATCCATTTCGCATCAAATTGTGTTCTCTTCTTCATTTTGAAAATGAAGATATCAGAAAAGAAAACTTGACATTATTTAAACTTATGTAAGCAGAGCTGCACTGAGTTGGTATAGTCGATTAAACAGAATGGTAAGTGAAAGATTAGCAAAGCTTGGAATTTTCGACCAAATATCAGGACAAAAAGACTTGGAAGAATTTTAAACTGTAGTCTGGTTGTTGCACTTGGAGTGGTTTAAAAGATCGATTTGAAAAGAAGTTGATTAGAAACTAGACATGAATTTTATCATTATAGCACTTCTAGGAAGTCCAAGGATTCGTTGAGAGGAGAGTCATTTTAATCACATATGCCTAAATGCCTATAATATCTTTATTTGAATATATTAACTAAGAACACACACACATCCACCAATAGTAGCCTATTCTACACACTCACCACATGCCATGAGAAGAACCTGGATCTCACTTACTTCCTGACCATACTGTTATCTTCTAGGGATGACCTCAAGGTTCCCATCTGCCATATGCTGCAAAATCTCATTTGTATCCAGATCCCCTTACTAACTTTTATGCTTCTGTCATATCTTTTCTTTTTATTCCTCAAAGTAACCATATGCCTTCTATCCTGGTCTTATATGCAATTCCATAGGCCACTTATCATCTTATCTTGGTTACCTACTGCTGGATCTTTTCAATAGTTCCATGAATTTTCATCAAAAACAGTTAATTGAAAGACAGTTTACTGATGGCAATTCATCAAACAACAGTTCATTGAAAAAATAATTCCTTAAATAAACAATTCATTGCAAAAAAGTAGCTGATTGAAAAACAATTCACTGATTATTTTATAAATTCCTTCATAATTCATTGAAAGAGTAATTCTCTTAAGAAATATTGTTTAAAGTATTCAGTAATTCAGTAATTACCTTGTCTGCATCTTGGGTAATTCAGTAATTACCCAAGATGCAGACAACCTAAGTAGGTGGTCATCGAGACATAATAATTTTGTTGTATTTTACAACATTATTCTGTAAGCTTACTTGCTACTTCATTGTGTAGATGGTGATTTATCTGTAGACAAAAAATTTTGTCCTACCTAATTTTTTCACACCAAAAATGGCCAAATGAAAATCAAAACTGATAATTTTTGATATAGATCTTAACTTAAAAATGTTGTTAAATGTTATATTAATATCATTTTGAAACTTCTTTCCCAAAATTCTCCAATAAAAGCGAGTCAGTTGTAACTAAAACTGAATTGCACAGGTAACTTCAAGCGTGTTTCCTAAATCACGAAGTTTATCAGATTCCATTAAATCAAGAGTTATTACAATATATAATTTCGACATGCTGTTCCTTTGTGGCACTGAATATAATTGAACTGAAAATTTATTATTATTACATGACACCTCCAGGGAGTCCAAGGACTCATCGAGGGAGGTGATCACCTATTATACAATTCTCTGTCTCCACCAGCTGCAACTACCATCATCACCATCTACACCAATGCCATCTACCGCCCACAACCACCACTATATTTTCACATACAATCACAAACATCAATGCCCACGGCAGGATTCGAACCTGCAGCCTTTTGACTGGAGAGTGGATATGCTAACCACTCGGCTAACCAGGCCGGAAATTTAGTTCGATAAATTTTTGTAAGGATTTTAAATACCAAATCATCTGATTTGGTATTTAAAATCTTAATTATTATTTATAATTAAGATCATAAAATTATTGATCTTAAAATTCATCTCATAATAACTAGTATACAGGTATCACTTAATAATAATTATTATTATTATTTAATTATGTATCTTTAATTAAGAACTTAAGGGTTCCATGTGATGAGGCATTCAAGCCAATATATTGTTGCTAGTGGACCATCTAGATCGATTATTATTAATGTATTTACACTGCAAATTGCAAATCTTAATATTCTGATGTGTAGGATAAAAAGATGAATTTGTCAAACATGTCCTGATGGTAATCACTCCTAAATTTCAAGGCACTATGTTTTGTACTCAAAAGCGCTTTATCACAATGAATTCTTTTCCATATTAGTTTCTTCCATTAGTTAAATCCAGTTATGGTTAAAGTTTGTTCTTTGTATGGGCATATTGTTGCTTTTATGCTTTATAGTATTTTTGTTTTCATTTATGAATAACTGACTATTTTCTCTTCTGTTCTTTCCTTTTTGCCCCTTATTATATAACTTATTTGTTTTCAAACTCAAGTGACAAAATGAATCTGCAGATTAAATCTACATTGTGTCCCCATGAAATAATTTGCAAAACATCAGGTCATTTCACACCATTACTGAAAAACTAACAAAAAGTATTAAACTGCAAATGCAAATCCCAAGATTCATCGGCACTTTGATTTAAAAAAAATAAAAAATTCTCTCTTGCTCTCTCTCAAAAAAAAAAAAAAAAAAAATCATGGATCAAAATATGAGCTGCATTTTGCCTTTATTCCCTTCACAGCAATTGCCTAGCTGTTAACGGATTAACTGTAACAGAACAACCGTTTGTGTCCAGCAGACTTCAAGTGTACTCTTTTATTTCAAAGTTTCTAAGCACAGGAGGAAAAAAAAACTGGAGGAGGAAAAATGTTATATATTTTTCAAAATGGAATGATTTTATTTATTTCCTTACATATACATACATATAAAGAATATACAGCAATCCCTCGATTAATGCATTCTTTAAAACGGGCGAATTAATTGAAACACACTAATCGACCTTTTTTTTACAAAAGAATTAGGATATGTCTCAGGGCCAAGTTAAAGGAAAACCATGAAGCTGAAAGACAATAAAACCTATACAGAATATAAATTTATTAATCTCTTTCTTAACAAAGAATTGAGTTAACACAGTTTGGCAGGCATTCTGTTTCTTTTTTTCATACAACTGATGGTATGGCTATGTTGCCTCTTCTGCAAATTTTACTGCTTCTCTCTTCATCAGGGTCAGCCTCTAAGCATTGCTGCTTAAAAACTTTGATTGTACAAAAAATATTTTCAAATTGTTTCTGTGAAAAATCTCTTTTGGCTGACTATCCGTGGTTAAATTTTCTTCATATTCTTCAGGATCTTCCCGCTGTGCATCTAAATTTAGCAGGTCAGAATCACTCAATTCCTCAGAATGAGATTTAATTAACTCTGGGACATTATCATTGTCTGTCTCATCAAAACCCAGTTCCTGCCCGATGTTGGCAATTTCCTCAACAACATTATTCATTTCATTTGAAAAGCCTCTAAAATCATTCACACAGTGAGGAAAAATGTGCTTCCTCGCTGTGTGAAAAAATGGCTCGCATATTGCTAGCAGTAATTTCATTCGACTTTGCGACTTAAAGTGATGGAAAAGAAGAAAAATTCCATGCTAGTGCTGGGTGGTTTAAGCATTTCAAAAAGAGAAATAGCCTACAAAATGTTCGAATCACAAGCAAAGCAGCAAGTGCAGATAAGAAGGTGGCTGAAAATTATCCAGAGATTTTTGAAGAAAATTGTGCAAGGGGGGGCTATTGTGACCAACAAATATTTAATGCCGATGAAACCAGTTCTTTTTGGAAGCAAATGCCTTCCAAGACTTTTCTGACCAAATCAGAGAAATCTCATCCTGGTTATATTTACCTATAGGAGTTGCCAACAGGTGTACCACCTTATTATTGAATTACTCTGGATTTAGAGAAAGATGTTGGAAGTTTATTTTTCACTTGGTTAGACAATAATAAATTTAGTTTAATCCTTTATCCAAGTGTATGATGAGAGCTTGGTCCACCTTTGCTCGGAGTTGCCTGGTGTTGCACTACCTTACCTCAGTCCTGAAGATATTTTCAGGTGCAAACTTTGTTTGCTTACACTTGGATAAAGGATTAAACTAAATTTATTATAGTCTAACCAAGTAAAAGATTTCTCCTATTGCTTCTGCCTTAGTATCTCCATTTGGGTCTGCCTCCCACTGACGAGACCTCAATAAAGGTTGAAACTGGTCTGGGTAGTGGCCCTTCCCTTAATGCATAGCAGTATACATGTCTGCAAGGAGATGTACTTTGCATTATGGGAGATATTGAGACAAGGAGTGATGAGCGCTTGGTCCACCTTTGCTTGGAGTTGCCTGGTGTTGCACTACCTTACCTCAGTCCTGAAGATATTTTCAGGTGCAAACTTTTTGCTTACACTTGGATAAAGGATTAAACTAAATGTTCATGTAATGATTTGTAGTTTCAGTGAATTGTGATTTTTCAATTAATTTTGGTTTTCAGTGATTTGTCTTTTTGATGAATTGCTTTTTTGATTAACTGTTGTTTGACAAATTATTTTTGATTAGTTGTTTATTCAATTAATTGCTTTTTTGATGAATTGTCTTTCAGTGAATTTTCTGCATACCATTTTCAATAATTTTCCCACCTCCTTGGAACTAGATAACTTCTGCACACAGTCTACGTGTAGTTTTATACAAAGCATTGTAAAATGGGAAAATAAGGTGTGTGTGTAAAAGTTAGTGTTCTTTTCAACATTTAGCAGTTATCTAATACAGTGTTCACCATTTTAGTGGTGTAGTCCATAAACTTTAAGGAGGCTCTGGCTTCATTCACTACTGGCAGCAAATTCCTATTAACATCTGTCCACAGAATTAGTCTTTTTTTCAGTCAGTGTACAGCATCTCTACAGATATCTCTCTGCATAGCATCATCAGCACATAACTGAATATCACTTCTAGATCAATATCGATATCCCCAATATCATACAAGTTAAATAACAGTGCCCCACTGCAGAACCCTGTGGTACACTACTAGCACTCTCCTTTCCTTCTCTTAGACTTAGCATCTCCATACATCACTTTCTCATTTCTGTCAGTCAGCTACTTTCCAATCTGTTTCAGATGTTTATTTTGTAATACCATCTTTTTGAGTTTGAATAACCTATAATGTAGAATCCTGTCCAATACCTTGGCAGAATCCAGAAGTATCATAGTACATCCATTCCCCTTATCCAACTTAGAACAGGAGTTGACTGGAATAGCAATACCTGCCATTAACAAAACCATGTTATTTCCTCTCTCTCTCTCTATATATATAGAGGATCTATCTGACCACAGCAGCGAAACTGATTAGTCTATAATTTGTTGCATAACTCCTAGCTCTATCTTTGCATAATGGAAAACTGCTCTGCTGTCCTTCCATTCATTAACTCATACACATTGAACTCAAGCTGAACAGTCTGGTCAGCTAATTTCTAATTTTCTTGCATATTCCTTCACCACTAGTGCCACTATGCTATCCAATCCCACTGTAGTATTTAAATCAAGCTCTTGCAAATAGCTCTAATACTTCTGACTCATCTCCCTTTGTTCTTTCATCTTGCTTTCAGCATCCAGACAGCTAATGGATCTGCCTGGAAGGTATACCTTACTAACTTGCTGCTTAATAACTCAACTGTTTCTTCTGTGTCTGACATTTTCCTATTCCTTCTTTTACTTGTTACTTAGTTATAAAATTCTCTTAGATTTACCTTGGCCTGTTTGGCCAACTTTATTTCATTGCCAGTATTATCATCCTCACCATCCCCCATTACTTTCCTAACCTGATCTTTTATATTGCTTGTCTCATCATCATTCTTTTCATCTTCTAATCTTCTCATCCACAACATTCTCTTTTTATGCTCCTGCTTTAAATTGTTATTCATTATTTAACTCCCATATGATTTATTCTCCTAATTCTAAGAATGCAGTCAGATAGCTTCCTTTGAACATTATTTGAATACCTCCAAGACTTTCATATTAAAATTACTTGTCTTAGTCAGTGCTCTCACATTCATTGTCACCTTCCATGTCAGAACTGTATAATCAGTCTTGCCACCTCTGATGTCAAACCTATATTATCAGTTTTGCCACCTCCCATGTCAAAACTGTATGATCAGTCTTGCCAACTGGAGGCATGACAGTCATCTTATTTATACAGATTCTCAGATACTATACAAGATTCGATGTTCTTGTACTGTAAGTACCTTCCATCACATGCTACTTCAGGTAGTTATCCCTTAGTGCAGGGATCGCCAAACTTCTTTGACCGTCGACCCCCCCTTCAAGAGTTTCTTGACTTTTTATCGACCCCCTCTATTTTACTATTACATAATTATGACAGGACAAGCAAAAAAAGATGCTTATGTGAATTTTTAGATTGTTTATTTTATAGTTACAGTGTTTCTCGTATGTATAATATAGTATATTATATGTTTGATTGACTTAACGTCAAAGGGATACGTTTTTGTTTTTGACGTCCTTATTAACATTACATATTTGATAGGAGGGATAAATAATATATAAAATATAAAATTTAATTTAGATAACAAAATAATAATAATACAATCTTCCTATAGGTATATATAGGATGTACCACGGGCGGGAACCACGGACATCCGTTTATTGGTAAATATGTCGTTTTGGCCTACATGATTGGCCTCCGTAACTATTTTCATGACCTTGCTCCATCTTACAGGTCCTATTCATGTCACTGTTCCCACGATTCACTCTTAATTGCGTTGTCATTCAGGATGGAGGTAATCCAAGTTAACCGAATTAAATAATACCCATACAATGATGTCTTATATTTTTCTATCGACCCCTAACAATGTTATTCGATCCCTGGGGGTCGATATCGACCACTTTGGCGACCACTGCCTTAGTGATTCTGTAAATTCTTTTTTCCCTTGTCTTGCATGATTTTCCCTCCTTCAAGTTTATATTCTCCCAATTGAAATCACTTATAATCTGGGTCCAGCAAATTATGCAAAAGCCTCTTTGACATGCAAATAATGTATCGGTTAATGCGTTCTTTAAAACGGGCGCATTAATCAAATATAATAACCTATGGGGAAAAGTATAATTCGTTCCTCAAATTTCTTTTTTAACTCTTAATTTTTTTTTTATCAAAGAATTAGGATATGTCTCAGGGCCTAATTAAAGGGAAACCATGAAGCTTAAAGACAATAAAACATATTCAGAATATCAGTTTATTATTCTGCTTCTTAACAAAGAATTGAGCTAATGTAGTTTGGTAGGCATTCTTTTTCTTTTTTCATACAACAGACTATGGCCCTATTGCTTCTTCTACTCTTCTGTAAATTTTTCTGCTTCTCTCTTCACCAGGGTCAGCCTCTAAGCATTGCTGCTTAAAAACTTCTGTTGCACGAAAAATATTTTTAGTTTGTTTCTGTGAAATCTCTTTGGGCTTGTCAGTGATTAAATTTTCTTCATATTCTTCAGGATCTTCCTGCTGTGCATCTAAATTTATCAGGTTGGAATCATTTAATTTCTCAGAATGAGATTTAACTAACTTAGATTCATTTGAAAAAGCCTCTAAAATCATTTGCACAATGTGGAAGAATGTGCTTCCAAATGGCTTGCATATTGCTATCAGTAATTGCATTCGACTTTATAACCAGGCTGAGATTTCTCTGATTTGGCCAGAAAAGTCTTGGAAGGCATTCGCTTCAAAAAAAAGGCCGGTTTTATCGACATTAAATATTTGTTGGTCATAATAGCCCCTTCTTCCACAATTTTCTTCAAAATCTTTGGATAATTTGCAGCCACCACCTTATCTGCACTTGTATCTTCCCCTGTGATATGAACATTATGTAGGTTATTTCTCTTTTTTGAGATGCTCAAACCACTCAGCAGTAGCATGGAATTCTTCTTTTCCATCATCGATAGCCCTTTCTTTCAAGGTCAGTGCTTAGTGGGATCCGTTTTTGGTTACAATTTTTGATCCATGTAGAAATAAGTCTCTATAATTTAATTATTATAATACTTTGATTTCGAGTGCATGCATGATGAACTTGAAGCAGCCTTACTCCTCTCTCTCTGTATTCTGCAGCTTTGCTTAGAATTGCTCTTATAGTTGATTCACCCATTTTTGTGTTCTTTTCCTATCTTTTCTCTGGACTCGCCTTGTTCATTTTTCTTTATTATTTGAAGTTTTTCTTCCATTGAGATTACTTTTCGAATCATTTTCACACTTCTACTTTTTTGCTCACTAATTCTTTTACTCATGATGAAAGGTTGGGAAAATACTTTAAAATAAAGTATTTTAAAGAGGCACAAGATATGATCAGCAAAATGCTATGTAATTAGCAGACAACATAAATTTTGGCAGTAAATTTGGAATATAATGTACATGGAACTAATGTAGTACTATATGCCATTAAAAAATAACTTTATAAAATGTTTTAAATCAGTAACTAAATTATTTCATCTTGGTGAGTAATTTTTTAAAATAGTTAGCCATAAAAAATGTATAGATAGAAAATTTTTTAAATCTAACATTTATTTTTGCATTTAATAATAGTCAGGACTTGAAAAATGCCTTTGTCTATTTATCCATGACAAGTGAGAATTTTTAGTTGATGAGCTAAAAAAAAAAAAATCAGAAGAGAAGTTTTGGTTTTAATTGTCAGTTTTATTTACATAATGCCAATTCTGTTGTATGTTGTAAATAGTTTTTTTACTTTACTTATTGCATCCTGTTGGAGAATGCTAATCATTACAAAGAGCATAATTGAATACAATCAGTGAGAGGATAGGATATGCATGCATCATTTTATCTCTAGAGAGAGCACTCATTCATACTGTGAGATAATCAGTTAATTGTTGCAACATGGCAACTTAAAAGATACACAACAGAGAGCAGTAATTAACTTATTTATTACCTAGTGATGGAATATGCAGAATATAAAAACCATTAATAGTGAATATTAAAACTTGAAAAGTTGAGAAGAAGTATTTATTTTCCCACAATATTTCATTATATTGATTTCTAACCTAAATGTTTTTCAATCATTTTCCGAGTTGACACTTTATGATAAAACTTTGCTGGTCCTGTTCATCTGACAATGTTTCAGGTATGAGGGATGTCCAGAAAGTAAGTTCCGATGAGCTGTCAGAGAAACAAAAATATACTTACAAAAAAAACTTTGTTGGAAATTAAAGTAGACATCTTTCACTACTTTTCTACATAATTTCCGCCATTGTTCAGGCACTTATCATAATGGGGCACCAAGAGTTGTATACCTTCATCATAGAAGGTTGCCGCCTGTGATGCAAAAACCATGTATTGACTGCTTCTTTGAAGGAAAGATTTCAGATGTTTGAACAGGTGAAAGTCACTTGCCACGAGGTCAGGACTATATGGTGGAGAGTGGAGAGTTGTGAAGGTGGAGAGACGTTGTGTTATGCAAGCTGTGTGTGGGCAGGCATTATCATGAATCAAATCAATGCCCCTGGTAAGCATGCCACATTGTTTATTCTGAATCGCACAACACAGTTTCTTAAGGGTTTGGCAGTACATACATGCATTGATTGTGGAGCTTTGACCCGAGAAGTCTACCAGCAAAATTCCTTGTCTGTCCCAAAACACAGTGTACATGATTTTCCAAATGGAAACCGTTGTCTTCAGTTTCATCTTGACTAGTGATGAGCTGTGCCTCCACTCCATGGACTGTTGTTTGGATTCAAGGGTTGCGTGCGACACCCAAGTCTTGTCCCCGGTGACAAGTTTGCTCAGGAAAGCAAATCCTCATGGTAGTGTGTCAAGAATTCCAATACACTGCCCAGCCAATTCACTTTGTGTTGTTCTGTAAGCAACTTTGGCACCCAGCTTGCACACAATTTCTGATAATTCAGTTTCTCCAACACAATTTCATGAAGACATGAACATGAAACTTCTGATAATTGCAGTGAGAATGACATCATAGTGAATCCCCTATTCTGTTGAATCTTCTCTTCAACTGAATGCACCAAATAGTCAGTCACTAAAGATGGTCGCACACTCCATTCATCATCATGCACACTTGTCCTTCCTTCATTAAAAAATCTTACCCATTTTCATACCATGGAATCACTCATTGCGTGTTCTCCATAAACCTCAATAATTTGCCAATGAATTTCAGCTGCTTTAACATTTCTTGCATTCAAGAAACGGATAACTGACCTAATTTCACATGCGGCAGGTTATTCGATTTTCTTAGACATTATAAACTCATACCAAGAAGTGTATGCACTGCAAGAATATCTGAAAATGGCACCAACACCTTGCTAACGAATCAACAAACTCAGCACACGTGCACCATTGCGATCGCAGCGCTGCAGTGAAAATAGTTAAAAATGGAACTTACTTTTTGGACATTCCTTGTACAATCAGAATCCAAAACTACACTAACATAATTATGTATGTAGCACCTAAGGGTTTTACTTTATTGAGAGTTTTTAGGATACTAAATGTTTTAAACATTTGATTACAAATGATAGAGAAGAAATTGTTTGCTTTTTCCATAAAAGTGAATCACATCAGTGGCAGAAATAAAAGTGTAGCAGAAAATGGTATTATTAATAAAATAATAATAAATGATCTTGTATCACTTATAAAATACATGATTTTTTTCCTTCACAAAATGATAAACTAATACATATGTTGAATTGGATTTAAACGGTATTGATGCAAACACAGATTGATAAGAAAATAACTATTTATTAACTTAAAAGCTAACATTTCGCTGGTATTATATCCAGCATCTTCAGAGCACACAAACAAAGTTTGTTACAAATGCGAGATAACCACAATTCGGTGTAACAGTGGGGCTAGTATAAGTAATTGCAGCGTGCAACACAAGACTAAAGTCCTAATACAGCGCCATCTAAGTTATATGTTTAAAAAAAAAAAAAAAACAGTAGTCCAAAGTTTTAAAAAATATATAGTACTTGAAACTTTTGAAAAATAGTAGTCCAAAGTTTGAAAAAAATAAAATTAAAATAAATAAATTTTAATTTGGTCTTAGGATGACTGTCTCCCAAATCTTTGGTAGATTTATACAGCATACTTGTTAAGGTTTGGAGTATGTTTTAAGGCTTCTGTTGATTCCAGGAACAACCTCTCTGACTTATAGAAGCTTCTGTGCAGTACTTTTGTTTTTTTCCAATTGATCCTGTGTGCTGGGGTATCCAAAGCATGGTCTGCTAGACCTGACTTGCCATAATGAAAGTGCCGGATATATTTTTTGTGTTCGCTGAGGTGGATGTCCACAGTTCTTCCTGTCTGTCCGTAGTAGGCTCAATGACAAGAACAGGGCACTTCATAGACTCCTGAATATGATAAAGGAGTGAATCTTTCCTTAGGTGAATGGATGAGAGTTGCCAATTTCACATAAGGTTTAAATACAGTGTGCAGTTGGTGTTTGTTAAGCATCTAGATATCTTTTCAGATGTGCCTTTAATGTATGGGATGGTGATAGTTTTGTTGTAGTCTTCTGTGGTAGATAGTGGGGGGGGGGATTTCTGGGTAGCATTTAGTAATTTATCTATCTTATGGGGATTATAGCCATTGGTTAGGAAGGTGTGGTGCAGGTGAGAAAGTTCAGCAGTGAGAGCAATGTCATTGGAACAGATTGCTCTAGCTCTATGGGTTAGTGTTTTTAAGATACCATATTGTTGAGAAGGGTGATTGTGTGATTATTTGTGTAAATATTTCCCTGTATGTGGGTTCTCTATAAACCGAAAATGATAAGGAACCTTCTGGAAGACGTGTGATCAGTGTGTCCAGGAAGGGTAGGCAGTCATTGTCTTCTAGTTCCGTTGTGAAGTGGATTTTAGGGTGCTGGCTATTTAGATGCACTAAAAATGTATTCAATGTGTCTGGGCCATGTGGCCAAATAGCAAACGCATCATCAATATTGAAAGTTTATTTTTCACTAGGTTAGACTATAATATATTTAGTTTAATCCTTTATCCCAGTGAGAGCAAACAAAGTTTGTGCCTGAAAATATCTTCAGGACTGAGTAAGATAGTACAACACTATATTCAGTCCTGAAGATATTTTCTGGCGCAAACTTTGTTTGCTCTCACTGGGATAAAGGATTAAACTAAATTTATTATACATCATCAATATAGCGTAGCCAGAGACTAGGTTTGAGAGTGGCTGTGTTGATAGCTAGCTTTTCCAGATGTTCTATGTAGAAGTTGGCTAAGGGAGGAGAAAGGGGGGGGGGAGATCCCATAGCCGTCCCATCTAATTGTTTGTATATTTTCCCTTTCCATTCACTCCTTTATCACATCCAGGAGTCTATGAAGTGCCCTGTTCTTGTCATCAAGCCTACTATGGACAGACAGGAAGAACTGTGGACATCAACCACAAAAAATATATCCGACACTTTCGTTATGGCAAGTCAGGTCTGGCAGACCATGCTTTGGATACCCCAGCATACAGGATCAAAAAAAAAAAAAAAAAGTACTGCAAAGATGCTTTTACAAGTCAGAGAGGTTGTTCTGGAATCAACAGAAGCCTTAAAACATACTCCAAACCTTAACAAGTATGGCTGTATAAATCTACCAAAGATTTGGAAGACAGTCATCCTAAGACCAAATCAAAATTTATTTATTTTAATTTTTTTTTTTTCAAACTTTAGACTACTATTTTTCCAAAGTTTCAAGGACTACTATTTGGACTACTATATTTTTTACAAAACCTTTTTTTTTTTAACTTAGATGGCGCCATATTAGGACTTTAGTCTTGTGTTGCATGCTGCAATTACTTATACTAGCCCGACTGTTATATCGAATTGTGGTTGTCTCGCATTTGTAATGAACTTTGTTTGTGTGCTCTGAAGATGCTGGATATAATACCAACGAAATATTAGCTTTTAAGTTAATAAATAGTTATTTTCTTATCAATCTGTGTTTGCATCAATACCGTTTAAATCCAATTCAACATGTGTGACGAACACATAAGCCTATGCACGCGTTTAAACTAATACATAACTAGTTAACATTTTTGCTTCAACACTGGTAGTTATATGTCACAGCATTAACAGAAGGTTGTAACGTGACCAGATCCAGGAATAAACACATTACTATAATATAATTAGGCAACCGTGGATAGAGTATACCTAGGCTATCACTGACAAGTAAGTTATTTGCCTGACTGGTGAGCCATCACAAAATCAAGCCCTGATGATCATCCTTTTTTTTTTTTTTTTAATATCCATACAATTTATGTTTATTCACGTCACGGACCTCTTCAAATAATCCTGGTCTATAGCAGCCCACAGTTGAGAATTTTATTTCATTAACCTCTATCTTATACCAAAGTCTTGAACTTGTTACTTCTACCACTGGAGATTTCTACTCTGGTTTTAACTGCCAAGCATTAGCAGTACTCTGTTGCCCTGTCAGTGTTATCTGTCCTCCCTGAATACACTGAACCAACTCCCACTAATATTAATAATTTTGGTCTCTTACACTTACCAATTCTAAGAAATCTTCACCTTTATTCCTGAGGCTTCTGGAGTTAGTGGATATTATGCATGAGGACATATCTGATGATTATTCTAGGGGTTTGCATATACATTGGTGCATCATTCACTCACTAATGCCTGTGAGATTTAGACAGTGTAACAGTGACATATCTAGTTGAAAAACTTGTTAAAAATTATTGAATATTTTCAAAATGAAATCAGTTTTCCCATGATTATTATTATTATTTTTTTCATTTGTTGAAATAATTTTAAAAAATGTAAAAACTTGATTTCATTTTAAAAATGTTCATTTTAAACAAACTTTTCAGCTGGATATGGCATTGTTGTATTTTTTTAAATCTGAAAATTACATTGAAAAATAGCATTTTCTTTGAAATAAAATAATAAATAAATTACTTGAATTTCATTTTGAATGTAATTTTTAAATTGGGCTTAGGAAAGTATGGGTTTCTTGATGGGAATTGAATCACTGCTTTTTTTTATTATGTTCTCTTATTTACAATCTGAGTGGTATCTGTATGCACCAGTAATTTTTTTTGCTTCTCTAAAAAAATTTGTAACACTTTTTATGATAAATTTCTATAGGTAATTGGCTAAAGTAAGAAAATGTGTGGAAAAGAAAAATTCAAAAGAAAAAAATAAAATTATAGTTATAAATTTTGCTAGTAGATATTTTTAATGCTCAGACTTTCATTTCTAACAAGAAACATGTTGCATGTTCTTTTCTCTCTCTGTAGTGCTAAAGTAAATAAAGGAATTGGAGTCGAAAATGTTCATTATTTGAATGATGGACTATGGCAGATGAAGCCAGTGAAATGAGCATAGGAAAATAATTAATTAAATGGAGTTGAAAGTGCATTTGCCTTATGTCCAATTTGACTGTTAACAAAATTCTTTTAACTCTTAAGCATTTTGGTAATTTTGTCATAAAAGTTGCTTTATTTGCACTGATTGCTAAATTCCTTTAGGAAGTGATAAACATTCTTGAAAGAAATTTTTGCAGTTCAAGGATTAATTATCAAATACAGGAATGAGAACTTCTTAGATTTGTTACTTGGCCTTTTTATGTCTGTCATTATTGGTTGTTGCTGAGAACTTTTATGTTAAATAAAATGTTCTTAAGAAAAATATTTGTTTATTATTTGCACATAATCACCCTTTTCAGTAATCCATCTTTCTTAAGTATCACCAACTTTTGAAGACATCACAGGAACAACAACTCCAGCCAAATCCTTATAACAATATTTTACTCAAGCAGATATCAATTTTCATTATATTCAAAACATGTATATAAGTATTTCAATCTGAAAGTAAAAGGACAGGAAACCAAAAGAATATCTGTGATATTCTTTTGGTTTAGTCTCAATAATTAAAAATTATTGAGACTAAAGCTGTTAAAATCAAAAATCAGGATATTGTACGTAATGTCTTAGGACACCCGTTAAAATAGACTTTGTATATCAGTTTTTTAATTTTATATGTGGCAGTCTTTTGTCCATGAAAGTTAAATCTACAACACATAACTATTGTAGCTGGTTCAAATTAAATAAACGAAGTAACTGTTTTGCAAGATTAAACATGCTTTCATGCTATTTCTGTCCTCTACAACAGTCAGTGCTTCCCAAACTGTGGGCTGCGGCCCCTTGGGAGCCGTTAGTTTTGTTGAGGGAGACCGTGAAATAATGAAAACAAATTTAAAATGTTTTAAGACTAAATGTGCCATGTCAAATGTGTAGGTAAGATGCTAAAAATGTAATATTTGCATTTGATTTTTGCGATATTCGCTGTGTATGTTTTGTATTGAATATAAATAGAATAAATATTATAATAATATATCTCTGTATTACGAATATTTTTTCGATGGGGGCCACGAAATATTTTAATTTTTCCAAGGGACCTTTACATCCATAAGTTTGGGAAGCACTGCTCTACAACACAGGATTACATACATACATACATAGCTCATGACAAAAACATGATGTTAAAAAAGAGAATCATGATGTCATTATATATTAACAGAATTGAAGAATTTAAAATATTTTAAGTTAAAACTTTGAAGGAAAACACAGATCTAATCCAAGAAATTGGAAAATTAAAATAGAGTTAAAAGCAAAAGTCTTAATATGTTATAATAAGGAAAAGAAACATATCTAAATTCAGATCTATGTTCGTAATCCAGGTCACAGCTTCATGAGCCGCTTGTAAAAAGTCATTCCAGTCATTCTGATAAGCATGGAAGGTGCATTCTTTTACAATATGTTTCATAGTCTGTCATGGAGCACCACAGTCACATTCTGGAGATGTTTGTCTGTTCCATTTATAGAGAGTATCTCCACATAGGCCATGATTTGTCTGAATTCTATTTAGTACCATCCATGTTTTGCGAGGTAGATCTGATCTTGTGATGATTTGATCACCTTTAAAGATGTTATGCAAATGTTCTTTCATATTTTCCTTCCATGTTTCTTCCCACTTTGATAAAGGATTAAAATTATTTAGCACTAGTTCTTCTGCTGCTTGTAGTGATGGATGGCAAGATTTCAATCTATTGACGTTAAGAGTTGGCAGATTCTGATGAATAGGTAGGTTCAGATTACCAGCAATTTTTTGGAATTCACGGACTAAAGAATTCAATCTACGTAGTTCTGTAGGAATAATGCCTGCTAAAAGAGGTAACCAATATGTTGGGGTCGATCTAATAGTGCCTGTAATTAATCTTAAGGTATTGTTCAATTGAGAATTGATAATCCTTGTGTGAAGGCTATTTAGCCACACAGGAGCACAATATTCAGCACTTGAGAATACCAAAGCAAGGGCTGTTGTCGGAAGAGTAGAAGGTCTAGAACCCCAGGTAGTGCCACAGAGTCTCTGTAGGATATTATTATGTGTCCTTAGTTTATATGCTAAGTTTGAAAGATGTTGCCTGAAAGTGAGAGAACGGCCAAGTGTGACTGCCAAGTACTTAGGGAATGTATTATATGGAAGTATAATGTTGTTCAATTCAATTTTTAGTTTCACACTTGCCAAGTTATTATTTAGATGAAAACAAGATATTACTGTTTTGCTCCTATTTAAACAGAGTCTCCATCTTTTAAAATATTCATCCAGAATAGTTAACTCAGCTTTTAGAATTTCTTCTGTATGACTTATGCATTTATGCTGTGTAGTTATCGCTATGTCATCGGCATAACAAAATTTCCTTGATGTAGAGATGGGAAGATCAGATATATACAGATTGAATAATAACGGAGATAAAACAGATCCCTGTGGCAGTCCATTATTTAACTTCCTTTCACTGCTAGTTTTATTACCTATAGTCACTATAAATCTTCTAATATAAATCTTAGCATATTGTTAATAATGTAGACTATTGTTTTACATGGGATAATTTTATATAATTTATATAGAAGGCCTTGTCTCCAAATGGTGTCGAAGGCTGTTGACAAATCAATAAATGCTGCTGATGTTTTTAAACCTTTTTGAAAACCAGCTTCTATGTGAGTCACCAAAGAGAGAACCTGGTCACAACACCCACGATTTGGTCTGAAGCCAGCTTGTTCTATTGGGACATTTTTAAAAATTGTGGAGCTTATTCTATTATAAATAAGCCTTTCAAAGAGTTTATAACAACAACTGAGGAGAGTAATAGGTCGGTAACTTTCCAGTTTATGATTAGGCTTACCAGGCTTTAAAATTGAAAGTACTTTTGCTTTTTTAAAAATAGTGGGAAGTTTACCAGTTAAGAATGTCAGTATAGAACTTTGTTAACCATAATCTTACATTTCTTCCTTGATTAATCAAAAATTCTGGATGAATGTTATCAAAACCAGGAGCCTTACCGGCTTTAATTCCTTTAAGGCTGCTTCAACGTCTTGCTGCGTGAAAGGTGTGCAAAATTTGAAGTTGTAGGTGAAGACTTACTAAATTCTTTTAATTTTCTCTTTATATATCTTGTATGCTTTTTATTGATTGGGATACGTGATATATTAATATGTATAGCTAGTTGATCTGGGGTGATTCTTGGTTGTTCTTTAATCAAAGGAGCATTACCACCTAGTTTCCTAAGAAGGCTCCAAGCTTTACGGCTGGAATGAGTAAAGTCTATACCTTCAACTGTATTTACCCATTTTTTCCTTCAGGATATATTCAAGTTTTCTAGGAGTTCGTTTGCTGTTTTTGGGTCGTTGTTTATCTGATATTCATTATAAAGTAATTCACATTCTTCGCTCCAACCATGTATATAGTTATGTCTAATACCTCTAGGAATACTTTTCTTGGCAGCAAGCAGGACTACACTTATAAATCGATAAAAATTACTACTTATTGGAGATATCCAGCGAATACATTTGTCAAGTTCATTTGCGTATTTATTCCAGTCAGCCTTTTTAAAATTCCGGCGTGGGATAGGCTTTGATCTTACAAATGGAATGGAAATGCCAATGTCAATTAATACTGGTCTATGTTGACTATGAGGAAAGTCAGTTAAGACCCTTCTCAGATTTTGCATAGGGTGACCTGAATTATTTTTGCTCACAAGACATAAATCAGGGTTATAGTCTCTTTTCCAGGCTGCAGATCTAAAAGTGCCTTTGGCATCAAAGACTAAGTGAAGATTATTTAGTTCGATCTAATCAACAAGTTTTTCGCCACATTCGTTGTTTCGAGCATAATTCCACTGTTCATGGTGACTATTAAAGTCCCCAATATAAATTGCGGGATGTTCAGCAATAGGAATAATTTTTTCCGGCCAAGGTGATCCAGGTGGCTTATAAATATTCGTAATTGTAATATCTTGAACTTTTATCACTACTGTATGTATGTTTTCTACAATATTTTGAGATAGAAGAAAAACTTCTTTAAGACGATTTCGCACATACGTTGCTATTCCATATACTTCATGATAAGTTGCACCAATAGCAGTGTAACTTGGAATGTGACCTCTTTTAAGGAGCTGTTCAGGATCAGCAGCACGTGTTTCCTGGACAGCAATCGCATCAACATTGTTGGTTAACAATAATTTCGATAAATAATCGCATTTGGCTCTGCTAATAGATTCAATATTTAATTGACAAATACGTAATGTAGGGCCAATGTTTCTAAATTCTAGTTTCTGCAAGTCACTATATTCAATAAATTCAGTAGACATCATGAAATTGGCCAGGAGATCCTTAGGACGGACTGACTGCCTACCTATCGCTGTTGCTCATTTAGCGCCACCAGGGGACACGTATAGCTTTAGGATCACTATGGACGCGAGCAACTTTGTCCCCCAACACAGGATTGTGGGGGTGTTATACAAGAAAATGGTATGGTAGGATTTACTACCACAATATGATACTTTTCTACCATCCTATTGGCAGCAGAGCAAAGATGCAGTCCGGTTCCAGCATACCCTAGTGCTGAAAACATCTTTTAAATATATTTTTTTCTTATATTTTTTTAAAGATTTTTTTTAGCATTTTTATTGATTATTTAGTTCTGTGAACATCATCAAAGGGATTGCTTATATGTCAAATTTAGAGAACTGAAAGGAGTTATCCACATAGTAAGGAATGCAGAGAACCAACCAAGACTTCTGACCCAATGTCCATTCCTCATCATCTCATGGTGTGGCCTGTTATTAGGTATTACTTGGATACCAAATAAGAAAGGATGGGCTGGCAATTTGAAATGTAACTGACTGAAATATATTTTGTATTGGACTAATCACAGATTTTTGTTGTCCATAATAATACAACAAAAAGTTGTGTGCTGGTTTGAGGTGCTGCCTAGTTAAATAAGGTTCCTGCTGTTTTCATTAGGAAGGACACTGAAAGTCAACTAATGGAACAACCTCAACAAAATTGAAAGGTAGAGTAAGCAAGCGAATTGCAAAAATACTATGATGATGTATTGGTGTTACTAAGATAGACTAGGTTCAGGTGAGATATAAAGTGATTTATTCAGGCAATAGGAAAAGAAGGAAGTAGTTATATTCTTCATCACTAAATACAGAGATAAGCTTCTTAGCAGTTTCAGGTGCCAATGTGGACAAATTGGAAAAGAAAACTTATTTGTGCCTCTGGACCCACTGAGGATACTAGTATTGAAGGCTGAGAATTTTTTTTTTGAGTCATTAGAGAGCAGCTGAAAGGAAAGGCCAGTTCTTGTTGGAGACAGCAGCCTAGTATGAAATGAATTTCATAGACAGATAAAAATGTTTGTAGCAAATTTGGAGAAAATTTTGAGCAAAGTATGTTGCTAGATTTGAGTTTGAGATGTGGGCTAGTCATTACTAATGCCATGTTCTAACATTAAAGAAGTCTTAGATTTAATGATACCTGCTAGTCAGTGTAAAATACATAAGTTTTTTGAAATTATCAACAAATTGGACTGATTGTCAGAATGGACAAACAAGTAGTAGGTAATCATTTTGGATATTTGCTGCAGATGAGCATCTCTCAAACTTTTGGAATCAAGAGGAAATCTTTCAGATTTAAATTCTAATGGTGTAAGGGACCTCCAAATATGTACTTTAAAGAGACATAGACATTCATATTAAAACTGCTTCTATGAACTGAATAAAGCATTGTTTCAGTGGATGTTGCATTTAGTCTCGGTGTGTGTATATATGAGAGAGAGAGAACCCACTTTTTGAAGTTTAATGTACTTAGTGGAGTACTGATGTCCACTAATTCTTTTCCCATAGACAGGCCAATCTGTCCAAAGTATTAAATTATACTCTTAAGGAATCTGTTAAACATTGGCTGGAGGCCAGTGATTAACAGATTCCATTGTGAACTGTATTGAGACTGTCCTATGATAGCATTTTTTAATGCTATCATAGGACATTTTTTTAATGTCCTATTTTTTTAATGTATCACAGCATTTTTTTAATGATGTAGAATAGAAAATATCATGGTTGATCTCATAGATTTTATAGCTTTAAAACATGTTTCTTTGATATTGTGTAAGTGTTGAAATCTAACTATAAAATATGAGTGGATGCTGTGCTTACAAAAATGTTGTTTACTTGCTAGCGCTAGTGTGAATAGCATGTATTTAAATATTAATAGAATCATATTTATCATTAACTTTATGTTTTTATTTTTACTTTATTGTATATATGTAGTAATGGTGTACATAATTTTGGGAAACTTTTGTTTTAATTTGGTATGTGTCTGTATTAGGTCATATGTTTCTTATTGCAGTTAAAAAGTCTGAAAAACACTGTTGTAAATGTTATGAAGATATTTAAATATGCAACACAGTCAGGACACTGGGAAAATATCTATAAATAGATTGAGGATACAACCATGTGAATCCTCTGTTATCACCTTTAGCTAATTATTATTTAAAGTATCTAGAAGCTGCTTTGTTTTTCACCATTCAGGCACAACAATTCTCCTTCTGGATGGACCATGTAGATGATTTATTTGCCATTTGTCCTCTATCCAAAAGCAAACTAACTAGCCACCTTCCTACATTATATCAACAGTCTACACACATTCAGTTCATTGTGGAAAGCAAGGCGAGAACTGGCTGAAAAAAACTTGGGTAAAGCAAATCAGGTTTGGATAAAATAGTCAGGGTTAGTGTTTTTGATATAACTAATAGTCTAAAAATCTTGGAATATAACAAAAATCTGAGTTTTGTAGGTCAGGATTAGGCACATAGTAAGGTGCCATGAGAAAAGTTCAAAATCTTGTAGTTTATGTAGTATAAATGGGGGTTCTATGCAGAGTTAGCTTTACTTTATACAGGGCAATAGCATTTTTACTTTATGCAAATAAATTTGGTAGAAGTATTCAAGACTCTTTAAATAGAATAACTGCTATTACAAATTTGATATTAAAATCAGCAATAAAAAGACAAAAAGTATGAATAGATAGTGGAAAACAAACTACATTTCCAATGGGAAAACTTGTAGAACAAGTAAATTATTTAGGTAATTTTTTTATTGAAGATGTGAAATTAAATATGGGAATAGATAATATTAAGGAAAGTTGGTGTTAGCCAAAACACTGTATTAGCAGTATACAAGGTAGTCTTCATACCAGGTTTAATTTTTGGATACAAGAATTGAGTTACAAATAAAACAGTTCATCAAAGACTTAAGACCAAACAGACAAGCAAACAGATGGTATCAGTGGTAGAATTATGTTAACAATGAATATATTATAAAGGAATTTGACACTATTAGCATGCAAAAATGTGTAAGTAGAGCTAATCTGAAGTGCTATAGTTACCCAGAAAGAGTGGGCAATAGAAGGTCAGTAAAAAGTATTTGGGATGGCAGAAAATAAAGCTTGGGGAAAAGCTAACATTTAGGTGCATCGATGCAGTTAGTAATGTCTTAAAACATTCAAATATAAAATCTGATAAATAGCAGATTGATTTGGAAGAAAATTGTTAATTCAGGAAGCTGTTTATAATGTAAACTTATGCAAAATAGTATTATCACAGGTCCATCCATTTAAAGTATAAAAACAGGAATTGATAAGAAACATGTTTGATGCTTAATGGAGTGAAACAGCACTAAGAAAGGATTAAATATGTTATTTAATTCTTCCAATATTTCATCTGTCACTGAGACATCATCAGCACAAAGGCAACACAAAACTAAGTGAAGCATGTGGATGAAAAATGGTACCTGTGACCAACAAGTTCCATCTTTGGGCATCTGTTGGTAGCCTAGGATGCTAACTGGGATCTCAAAGTATTCTGTGATGGAGCATGCTGGTCTTTTCCCAGTTGATTTTATGAATTGTATGTAGGTCTGCAAGGCCTGATTGACTATAGTAATGACTGCAGATGTCTTTATTTTTTTTATATATAAATACTGTATATATATATATATTTTAATTCTTCAAAGCAGATAACTGATCTTTTCCTGTCTGTCCATAGTAGACCAACTTGCAGGAACAGGGCACTTTATATATATATACTCCAGGCACAGAGGAGGGAGATGATCTTTATTAGAATGGATAAGGGTAGCAAGCTTTCGGTGGAGCCTGAAAGCTCTTCAGAGATTGTATTTCTTTAAGACTGGCTATTTTTTCTGAAGTATCTTAGACATATGGAATGATAATAACATTACTAAAATCCTTCTGAAGAGAAGGTTGAAGATTGGTTATTATTAATTTTTATTATTTTTTTATACTGTGGGAACTGTAGCCAATAGATAAGGTGTGGTGCATATGATTAAGTTCTGCTGTAAGAGAGCACTCACTGGAACAATGGTTATAGGCTTTATTGGTTAGTGTTTTAATGATACCATGTTGTTGAGAAGGGAAAGGGGGGGGGGTTGTGATGCAATAGTTTGTGAATGTATATCTGCCTATGTGGCTGGGCTTCCTGTGCAATGAAAATTTTAGGCAGGTTACTAAGGTGTCTAGAAAGGCTGAACTATTATTAGTTTCTTTTTCCATGGTGAACTGGATTCTAGGGTGAGAACTATTGAGGTGAGAAAGCAAAGAATCTGATGTGTCTGGGCCATGATACCAAATGGAGAATACATCAACATATCTTAACCAGATAGAAGGTTTGAGAGGGGCTGAGTCAAGAGCTTGTTTTTCAAAATATTCTTTATTAGCAAGAGGGAATGAGAGGGAAGAACCCGTAAAGGTATCCTCTGTTTATACATTTTGTGCTTTCAAGAGAATATCCACAATGGATAGCAAAGGAAAAGAGATCAGTAATATCAGGAAGAAAAAAATTTTTTTTTTAAAGTGTCATTTAAGGGAATATTGGTGAACAGTGAGGATATTGAAGCTGAGTAAAATATCTGTATTATTAATGTTAAATTCTCAGTGGAAGTTTTAAAATGGATAGTTTTTTATATGGGAAGTGATAGTGATATTACGGGCTACTCCATGGAGTCCTTACACTCTTTAAGGTAAGCACTGAACGTTATGTTAATCACTATCTGCCATTTGTGTAGTATCTATCATACTTTGCTTTGAACTCATTCACAATCATGACATCCACAACAGACTGGTCACCCATTTTATTCATTCACCACTCTCTATGCAAAAAAGCTAGTTCTAACACCCTTGCTCAGTTTTCAAGGATGGCTCCCTAGTTCTCCCACCACCAGACCTGTTCTGAAAATTTTCATCAGTATTAATCTTGTAAAAAAAACCTTCAGTAATTTGTATGTCTTAATCATATACCCATTTTTCCGTCTATCAACCAATTAAAAAAAAAAATACCTTCACTATGGGAACTTTCTACTAATTCAAAGCTCAGGTGTAGACTTTACAAACATCCTTACGAGATTCGAACTCGCAACGATCTTCAAAATGACTCCGTAAGATTGAATTAATATATTGTAGAGAAGTTATTTCTATTTATAATTGCCTGGTAAATCCAGCGTATGATTGGTCATATATGTATGTATCTTGAAATAAATACAGTAACTTTCAGTTCTACTTCAAGACTGGATGAAAGATTTTTTTTTTACTTCTTCTCTTTATTGCTGATAGCTTTTATTGCCAAAGCAATTAAAAATTATAAGAATAATTCCTCTTTACCTTGATGAAATTTTACCGAAATTTGATATTTAAGATCGCTAAAAGAAATGTTATTTCAGTGTGTGGAGTCGGACCATTTTAGTTATAGAATTACGGGGGGGGGGGAATGTATCAAAACATGAATCTGGGTTTAATTGTAATTAGAATGGTCTCTCTATATAATTGACAATTGACATTTATGTCTTTAGGGGTGAAGCAAGATGCTTTTCATATTCCCCGCTATCTGTTGTGGTTGCAGTGAAGGTAAAATTTATGAGCAGAATGCTCGCCCTGATTGGGCATGGAGATTATGCATCACTAAAGGAGGCCAATATAGCTTTTGGTCTTCTGTATTTGAATATGTCCGTTGGATCGTATGCTGTAGCTTGTTGAACCAAATCGTTGGGATGTGTGGACGTCTTTAGGAAAAACTTGGTGGCTAAGGATCGTAGAAAAGAGAAGATATAGGGAATATTTGTGTCTCTGTGGAGTTGAATGTTTCTAACATACCACGGAGCATTCAAAATCATTCTCAGGCACTTGTTCTGCACTCGCTGTATTTTGATGATGTTAGCATTAGAGGTGTGGCTCCAGGCCGGAGAGGCATAGGTGATTATAGGACGAATCGTCAACTGGTATAGCTGCAATTTGATTCTGTTGCTGAGCTTGCTATTTCTATTAATTAGCGGATAGATCTGTGCTATGACTTTAGATGCCTTTGTGCATGCAGACTTGGTGTGTTGATTGAAAGATAGCTTTTTGTCGAGAATTACACCCAGGTAATTTGTTTCTGACTGCCAGGGAATTTTAATATTGAATAGTAACAAATCTCCTACAGGAGACATTGGCCTTTTTGAGAAAAGAACGGCTGAGCTTTTCTGGGGGTTGACTTCCAATCTCCATTTAGAGAACCAACCCTCCAGCTTTAGAATGTTTTCTTGAAGCTTTCTGGTAATGAAAAGGGGTCTGAGAGATCTGGTTAGTATTGCCGTATCGTCTGCATATAGGGCCAAAATGGAAGTCATCGGATTGTGTGGGATGTCTGACATGTATACAGAGAACAGCAATGGAGCCAGCAGAGATCCCTGCGGCACTCCAGCAAAGATGTGGCGCTGGGAGGATGTAGAACCGTTGATTTTTACTTGCATTGATCTATTTTGAAGATATGAGTGGATTAAATGAACCATTTTAGGTGAGATGCCGGCTGAGATAAGCTTGTGCAGGAGTCCAAAATGCCAGATTTTGTCAAATGCTTTGGATAAATCTAGGAAAACAGCACCTGTGCACTGGCGCCAGTTGTAGCTGGTTGTGATGTATTCAACAATTCTGTGGATTTGCTGGGTAGTACTATGGCGTTGCCTAAAACCAAACTGTTCTTTTGGAAGGATGTTTAGGTCATTTATTGAGGTTTGAAGTCGTGAGAGGATGACCTTCTCTGCAACCTTACCCAGATTTGAGATGAGACTGATTGGACGATTATTTTGGGGTAGGTGTGAGTCTTTGCCTGGCTTATGTATGGGAATTACGTCAGCCAGTTTCCAGGTGGAAGGAAAATAGTGAAATCTTAAAATTGCATTTATTATACTGGTCAGGTACACTACTGCCCTCCGGGGCAGAAGTTTAATCACACGATTAGTAATGCCGTCTGGTCCAGGAGCTTTTTTGTTCTTTAAATTTTTAATAATGTCATATATCTCAGCAGGTGATGTTGATGCAATATGGTCAGTGCTGGTGATAGGAAGTTTGAGTGAGTGTCTGACCTTGCTGTGAATCTTATGTATGTGGTCAAAGTCAAGGTTTCCATACGAAGGCCTGCATTGCTCTTCTAAGCTGTGCGCTATAACCTCTGCTTTGTCCACATCTGTGTGAGCAAGGCCCTGATCAGTTAATATTGGGGGAAGGGATCTGCCTTTGTTTTTGGTATTTTTCAGTAGTCCCCAGATGGAGTGATCACTAGGTGAAATGGAGGATAACTTTTCATCCCATACATAGTCTCTGTGAGCTTTCAGTGCATCTCTTACTGCCCCATTTAGTCTGTTTAGATTTGTTTTGTCTTGTGGTGCACACGTGTTACGGAATCTCTTTCGAGCTCTGTTTTTATCTCTGATTAAGTTCATGATGTCTTCAGGCAAACGATCTGGCTTGCGGGCAGTTTTGTAGGAGGAAGCTACCTTTATAGCAGAATTAATTTGTTGTGTGAGATTTGTAACTGCAGTTTCTACTTCTTCTTTTGTGCGTATGTGAGGAACAGGTCCAATATGATCCTTGAGTGCGGCTGACAGTCTTTCCCATACAATGTAGGAGTGAGAAGGAGGACACAGGAATTCCTGATTTCCCAGCTGCAGCAGTATTGGATTGTGATCGGATGATAGTTCATCCATAGAAATGATACTGTACTGAAGTTTAATATCCTGCAGGATAGCTATATCCAGGATATCAGCAGTGCCGAACGTACTGAGATGAGTTGGTTCGGTGGGGCCTGCCACAACAGCGTTGCTTGATCCTAAGTAATTGAAAAGGATGCAACCATTCTTGTTTGTGGTTGAACAATTCCAGGCAGGGTGCTTGGAATTCAGATCCCCGGCAATAATGGTGGGCCCTCTGATGCCTAAGATGGCATTTAGATCAGAGTGAAGAAGAGATTTTTGGGGAGGGTTGTAAGCTGAGTAGATTTTCAGTTTGCCAGTGGAGCTGGTGACTACTTCCACTCCTGTGATCTCAAGGTTAGTGGTTGAAGGAATGCTCACAGAGTGGTGCTTAATGTAGTTTTTAATGAAGATGGCAGTGCCACCACCTCTGTAGAGTAGTCTGTCATTTCTGTATAGGTGATAGCCACTTATTGTAGGGTTGTCTGAGGGTCTTAGATGAGTTTCGCTGATTAGAATAACATCTGGCTGATACCTAGATGTGAAGGCACGGAGTTCCAGGATTTTGTTTTTGAGGCCATTTGCGTTCCAAGCAACTATTTGAAGAGATGCTGGAATGAGTTTGTTACTATTCATTTATGAGAGCTGTGAGGATGACCTGTGTTTCACGAAGAAATCTTTTAGTGGAGGTTTCAGTAGGGTTTGATAGGCTAAAATTTTGTAGCATGTTTGCTAGTGAGGCCGTGATAATAGCTGTTAGGTTTTTAGGTGCTCTTGGTTGATTTTGGTCTGGAATTGGCCTAGTTGTACGGGTCACATCGGCATAACTTCTTGTTTGCTTTTGGTTGGAGGTCTCCGACTGTGGTCGATGAGTCTCCGGTTTTGGTGTCTGGGCCGCTGGTGTTCTTGTACTGTAGGAGGAGGGCTGATTGATTGCCTCCATCCGTCTGTTCTTTGGGTGTTGAGTACATCCTTTGTAGTTCGCCGGATGAGGGCCACTGCAGTTGGCACATTTGGCCGAGGTGGTCCTTGGCTTAGTGCAGGTATTGGTTGGGTGGCTGTCTCCACATTTTAAACATCTATATTCTGCTCGGCATAGATTCTGGGCATGGCCAAACTTTTGGCACCTGTGGCACTGCCCAGAAGATGATCTTTTACGGAGTGGTTCCGGTGTGACGATGAGACCACAGACTGTTTTTAAGTTGTAGATATCCTTATATATTTTGTGAATCTCAACAAGGACTAATGGCATGGGAGTTTTGTCTGCTTTGTACATTCTGCTCACTTTGACTGGTGGCAGATCCTGAGAATTTAGGTCAGCAGCGATTTCTGCTGTGTCAATGTCTTCACAGACACCACGAAGGACTACTTTTAAATTTTTTTCTGAACTGAGCGCAAAGGTATGATACTGGATGCCTCTGTTGTCCAGTTCCTTGGTCAACCTTCTGTAGTCTGTCACTGTTGCTGGCTGAATCTTTATGCCTTCATCCATGTTTTTGGCCTTAATGAAGCCAATATGCAGATTGGACATTGTGGATCGTAAAGCTGCCCACTTTTGTTTTTCTCTAAGGATGACCGGAGGCACCTTTTCTTTGGGAGAGGTAGCGGCGTCCGAACCCTGAGAATCCTGTTCCATTACAGTATTGTCATTGTGCGGTTCTTCTGTTGTTCTTCGCTTTTTGCGAGCACGCACTTCTACAAAGTCTGAAGGTGTAGAAGGCATCGACTCTAAATGATCTTCAGCGACGACTTTGTGAGCACGCACTTCTGCAAAGTCTGAAGGAGTAGAAGGCATCGACTCTAAATGATCTTCAGCGACAGCGTCTGAGACACATTCAGGGGGAAACGTGTCATACAGTTTAACCTTTCCCGGCCAGTTATCACTCAGTAGCTTTCCCAGTCTGAGGAATTCCCTGTAGACTTCTTCGAATTGGGTCTCATTTAGAAGTTTTGTCATTTCAAGAAATAAAAATGTGTTGATACACAGATGGAGAAAGAGTAGAGGTCCCTCAGGTGCCCCGAGCAGGCAAAGACAATCCTGTGAACTTTTGAGGGTCCACTAGCAGATCCCGTAGACACTCTTAGGTGTCTACCAGCAATAAAATGTTACTCTATTATATATATATCCCGTAGATCAAATCGATCTACCAGCAACGGTAGCAAATATTTCACCTTAAAAAACCTTAGAAAATGAAGAACACTTACCTCTGTATATATCATTTATCATTCAAAACTATCGCCACTAATTAACAACACAATGACTCAGCTGACTCTTTAATTTCATCATCAATAATACACTACACAAAACACTAACACACGGGCCGCCATTTTTCAATTCCAATCTCTCTATATAAAAATTCTATTACGAAATGTATACCATTCTGTGATTAGACAATCACAGAATGGTATACATTATCAAACCCAATACATGTTTGCATTTATTTGAGTGAATCTATGGATTTTTTAGAGAATTATCGATTTTCCCCCCTTTTAATTTTAAGATAGGCGTGAAATTTCGGTCATAATAATGAAACAGAGAGGAATACAGTGGTATTTCGCTAATCCGAACTAATAAAAACCGGGATTGTTCGGATTAGCGAATTTCCCCCCAAGAGACAACAGTAACTAGTGTTTAAGACGAAAATAATCAGATTCTAATGGTACATCAGTTTAATTCTGTAAATAAATGAAGTAACTGATAGAAAAAAAAAACTACTGTACTGTAATGTAAAACTTAAAAAATAATACAATACACAAGTTTATTTTAGTAAAAAATTTAGTTTGTATGTACCTGTAATGTTGAGGATTCTGATTTAATAAAATTGCATAGTTCAGTACATAACTTCATTTGCGTAAAAAATATCACTTTCTTGTTCACAACACACACACAAAAAAGTTTCACAAAATAACACAAAAAAGTTTTTTTATTTCTTTGTAAAAAAGTCACTGATTTTCTTTTGCTTCTTGGAAACTAAACTTTTTTCGAATGTTTCTTCACAGAGCAGCATTAGCAATAAAATTTTGTGGAATGGCGTATCATTCTGCTTAGCACATTCTATGCACATATTAAAACTGTCAGCCGCCTCTTCATGTTTTACTTTTTTTCCTTCGAGTTCTTTATCGTCTTCTAATTCATTCTGTAGCGTCATATTTATAATTTCAGCATCTGATTTGATTTCGAATTCACTTTCGGTTCGACCTGTAATCCATTCCGTAACATCTGTTTGTGAAATTTCAACATCTGGAATTATATGTTTAACCAAATTATGCAAGTTTTGAATTTCCTCTTTTTGTGTATCACCGTAGTTATCTTGGTAAATTCTAGAAGGCCACAGTTTTTTCCATAACCCTCGAATTGCTTCAGGTTCGATGGCTTCCCAAGCAGCAGCAACTGAGAATGCTACATCCTTCAAGTTTATATTTTTTATTGATGTAAAGTCATAATTTTGGGAAATTACATTTAAAAGCAGTTCGGATTACTGGAGGGTCCGGACTAATGAGGTTCGGATTAGCGACATACCACTATTTTACTTTTATTTTCGTTTCGTGGTTTGAGAAATGCAGGTATAGAAAACGCCTGCAGATTCCTTTGTGTGTTTCCATCCTTTTTTTTTTTTTTTTAAGCGATGAGTTACATTAAATGAGCCTTTCTTACCTCTTTATGAGAAATAGATGACCTTCAGACATTCTGAATCAGTCTACCCGAGTTTGAAATGTTCTATGAAGCTGTTTCTTTCATGTCTTTCCAAGCTGTGAATGTTGTGTGCAAGAATTCTTTTTACAGAGTAGTAAAAACACGAACAAGAAATGCGACAGCACTATCCTCTCGGACAGGTGGAATGTGGGTATCGATCAGACACTCCGACTACTTACGACATTTGGCAATATTTCAAAGGGAAGTTGCCTGACTAAGGCTTTCTGGAATAGCATTGTTTTTAGTTCCGCTTTTCAGTGAAGTAACAACCAAAAGACGGCGATGTTACACCTGCGAATAAACATTTCTGCGTTCGCGCGCGTGTAAAATAAAAACAGGAAGGATGTTTAGTAAAAGAACGTCTGAGTGCCACCAAAATTGTCTAGAAAAATTACATTTTAAGGGAATCCTCTCCTTTCTCTTAAACTTTAAAACTTTTTTTAACGAAAAAAACATACAGGTACTGCCATTATTGCCTTATGCTAAAAGTGAATATCGGTTGTTTAGATTTAGATTTCATCAATGTAATTAAGGCTACGAGATGAGTATATTATGTTCCCGTAAACTGTGTATGACCATTTTATGCTGGATGAAAAACCCGAGATTGCCACAGGGTAAATTCTACCATCTTCCTATGATCAGTTAATTGAAAACCCGTTATTAATATATTAATCTCATACTAACTGAAACTAAATAGATTTAACCAGGATTCTATATGTATCTGCTTATTTATAGTAAAGTACTGATGGAGAAATAAATACATCTTGTGATAGATACTTGTGATAAATACTGCTGCAGTAACCTATCCAGGGTTAAATTTATTTATGCAATCTTGTGACCAATGTTTCTAGTTGCTGACCAAAGGAATTTTTCTTAGCCTTTTATTTCATCCAGTTCTGGAATTTGTCAAAGGCCTGGGTTTTCTCCTGAGAACTCGAGTTTTAAATCTTACAACTCATAAAAATCAGTAGTTAGATTATTTCACATTGTTTCAGACAATACCATTTAATGTTTAGGACGATGGCTGTAGTTGTCTGCTGTCGTATACTATTTTCACTCCGAAGTCTTCAAAATCATTGGTAACTATGAACTCAATTATCTCCGACGATTAAAGTTGGGAGATCGACTGCTCACTGATTTCCAAAAGGAAAAAGTTTGTTAGGGCAATAAAAAAAAGTTCCGCCGATTCCGTCTGAGGTATAAAAGGAGTTAAAGGATGAATTTATTTTATTTATTTTAGAGATGGTGTGCAGTGGAAGGATAGAATGAGTACTAAAACAACGTTTCCTTTATATATACTGTGTGTGTGTGTGTGTGTGTGTGTGTGTGTGTGTGTGTATATATATATCAGAGCCTGTGTAGCTCAGTGGATGTGGCGTTTGCACGCCACCGCGCTTGGCCGCACGAAGGAAGGCTTGGTTTCGAGTCTAGTCGGCGACTAGAGGAAATTTTTCTAAGCCTTTTTTCGACCGGTTCCCGAGTTAGTCGAGGCAAGCAGGTTTTTCCTCCCGGAAACTCGGGTTTTTCGTCCTGTAAACGCAAGAAAATCGACCGTAGAACCCACATTATTTCAGACATTAAATATATTGTGGTAGGATTAGGGACCACGAGATGGCGGCACATTTGAGCCGTCTCTCTTCACTGCGTACCGCTTAATTAGTGATAGCCTTGGGCCATCTGTCTCTGATTGGGTACCAGTGGAGATTGAACTGCCCACTCAGTCTCCAAAAGTTAGATAGGGCTAAATGGCCTCGCCTACTCCCGTATACGGGAATAAAAAGGCGTTAGGCTTATTTTTTTTTCTGATATATATATATAAAAGAGCACTGGCTCCCGCAACAGTATTGCTGTTGTAATATCAGTGAAATAAAGTAGCAATGCTGTAATATTCCTATTGTATTTCTCGGTTGAAATTATGATCTTCAATAATAGGTTACATTTTTTAAAACATTTATCTTAGACCAACATATACTAAAACCAAATAAGAAATGTCTTTTTTTTACCACTCTCAGTCCTTCCTACTAGTTAAACTCCCGACTACCAGGACTGTTTTTGAGGAGCCAGGTTGCTCCATTATCAAAAAAAATCACAAAAAAAAATTCTTATTCTATTTAATTGCTCTTGATAGGAAAGCACATCGTGATTATCTTCGTTTTCCCTGTTTTGAATGGAAAGGACGAGGACGCATATGAATTAGTGCAGTGGGTTTAAATCCCACTTCAGGGTATCAGTGTGGCTGGAATTCCCAGAAAGTCTATATAGTAAACTCGTTTTTTAGGATCAATGAGCTAAGTAGTTGCCATACGAACATCCACCTTTGGGTAGGGTTACACATGGTACGCACTCGACCCTGACTCAGGTTATAAGTCAAAACAACTGTAGTTGAATTTTTTTGAAAACAATAAAAATAGTTACAAGCTAAAAAAAAAAAAAATAGCTTGTAAATAATCTTTCATAAGTTCAGATTCAGATATATATATCATAGATCAGGGTAACTGATGAAGTTTAATGAAACTAATATACATATTTAACCAACTATACACACTCGTACCATCAGGACACAGCATCCATATAGATTCAAATTTTGAAAATTTATTGTTAAAATATAAATCCGCAAGTTTTTGGCAGGTTCAAACTAGCAGTATAATGATGCACATAAGCAAGCGGTATCGAGAGACTAATCATATATGATTTGTTTTCCTGATTGATAGAATAGTGTGATGTTGAAATTTCAGAGTTTTGAAATATTTGGCAAAATGAGTGGGCAGGTTGCTACTTGATAACTTGGAAAGAAAAAAAAAACGAATTGAAGAAAACAGATACTTAATAGAAAATAAAAAATATCATTGACTGCAGTTTAGAAGGACGGTTTTAGAAAAAAAAAAAAAAAAGACAAAATTGCTTCTCCTCAGATTCTCTCTTATGCTTAAAAGCTATCTAAGGAGAAAAACATTTGGAAAAGTTTGAGATACCTGTATGCTGTTGTCCATGGTACTTATAGTGACATCGGCTACACGTTGCCTTCACGGATGAACAGATGATGAATCTTTCTCCAGGCGCTGAAATGGACAAAAGCCCATTTCAATGACTGCGTGATTCCTGTAATAAATTCTCATATAGCCCTACTGAATGGCCCTTAGAGTGTCGAGCAAGTGGTGACTGTTGGCCACATTCCTAAAAGTTGTTTTTTCTTTCCCTGACCTTGCATTATATAAGCCATTTTCTAGTTTCGGCCTTTATTTAAGCCTTATAATTGTATATCCTATTCATTAAGAATAGATTAAAGGTGTTTTTATTAATGGAGCTTGGATCAATAGACTCGTGACAAGCTTACGTTATTATCTGTAGTGGAATGATAAACCTAAAATCAAACTAAAAAGAAAATAGAACAACAAATCATGTTTAGAATTAAATTAAATTTTCATTATAAAAAATCAGGTGATTTTTTATAATGAAATGACTGATTTTAGAACTATTATAATTTTAATTCTGGTAACTAAATAGAGGAATTCTTTCTAGGCTTGTTTTCATCTGATTTCAGAGTGTTTATTTTTACTCAATTTGAATTTTTTCACTAAGGAAATAAACAGGTTTTAATTGTGCTGCTCAACAAAAATCGATCATACAACACATACACATTTTTCATACGGTGATGGAAATACTTTTCTCTCGAAAATACATCCAAACCGGCCAGGAGAAAAACAAACGTTATTAACAACATTAATACATTAGTCTCCTAGCCTTAGTTGCTTTGCCTTATTCCAAAACAACACATATACACATACACGTGAGTGTGTATGTGTACAACCTTGCAAGCTGGAATTTGGCGGTGGCCAAATCCCAGCTTGCAAGGTTGTTTGCTGCCGCCCTCGAGGCAATTTTCGTTTTTATTGTGTTTATCATAAAAGACAAAAATTCATGATACCTATGTAACATTTTTCTCATATATATATATATAATTACATATATGTATTTATATGTCTGCATTTGTATTTAAACTTGTATTATTCTCTTCTATATATAGAAATAATTAAACAATAATTACAACAATAATAACAATAATTAAACATAAATATAGACTATATATATATATGTATAGTCTATATTTATGTTTAATTATTGTTAATAATGAAATTTTTTAGAAAATATCTTGTTGTTCGGGAACATCTGATAAACGTCTTATGTGGCTTTTACTGGGCCATCCCTGCTATACTAGTTAGGATTAAGCACATTGCTTTTCATCGGGTTGAGTGTGTGGGAACACACTCAACCTCGGCAAGATGGGAGTCAAAAGCTCACAGTCCAGCGATTCGGAAGGGGAAAAACAAATTAGGACTAAGGAATATCACTTACTTCTCTTTCCTCCCCCCACCCCGCAGTCTTTTTTTTTTCTTCTTCTTCTGAAAAATAGCCTAGAGAATTTGTTTTATTATATTCAAATTGTTAATTCTAATCAAAACAACTATTCCCTTCTTAACATGAAAAATTTTTTGAAGAAAAAAAACAGGCATAAATTTAAAATCAGCTGATGTCAATAGCAAAAGGGGAAAAAAAAGTTTCGAATTAAAATATCTTTTAATTTTGCCATTTGTCCTCATTCATTCTTTTTTACATGGTTTTTCCAGTTCTTTCTATAGTCTGTTATGTTAATTATGGATAACTTTTCTTATTTCTTCATTTCTTATCTTGTCTATTCTTTTATAGCTTGCGAGTGGCCTTAGGAACTTCACGAAGTTCCTTATTTATTTTTTTTTTATATATTATAATCATATCTCGATATAGTCGAATCATATGTGCACGCGGCTAATATCGTTTTAAATAATGTATTGTTAAAACTCTACCTTGTATAAACCGTTCCTACACTGAAGATAGCTTGTTAGTTTCAAGCTGAAATATTTATAAATAAAGGGTTATTTAACGTTACTTGTGCTTACATGTTATTAAAGATAAGTATTATGGTCTATTGTTAATACCCAAAATCCGCTATGCATAATAGAGTCTAGTTTTCACCATTTACCGACTATCTTTTTTTCAAAATGATTTTGATATTTTAAACCGTCAATGTTTGATGAATACTTTAATTTTCGAAATGTTTGAATATTTGAATTTATCACACAACTTTTTATATAATAATAAAATATAATAACTTTTTTTTCCCCTGCTGGGCAACCTGCACTGAATACAATTCGCTATTCCACACTTTATAGCTATTGATTTTATTTATAGATAGATTTAGAAGTCAAATTGAATAAAACTAATTAAATGTTGACAAAAAGTGTTGAAAAATAAGTGATAAATGCTCTCTTTTTAGAGTACTTGCATAGTATCACATTAACTTTCATAAGAGCGCATCAAAGGTTGTCTGGAAAGACCTGGGGTTCGAATTCCGTCTAGAACGCGAAGAACCTTTATACAGTAATGATTTTTCAGCTGAAGGTGAGTTAGCCGGTCTCATACGGATGTTGCAGGGTTTTTCATCCCGAAAAGCAGGAAAACTGCCCATTAAAACACCCGCAATTAACAGACATAATGCACTGGGCTCATAGCCTGAGTTGCTTCGGCCGTAAATCTAAATAAACCAAACCAAACCAAACCAAACCAGAGAATTACTCGACCAGAGGGAATGTTTTCTTTAGCTTTCTTCCCATTTCAGTCATTTTTTGAGTTAGCCGATCTTTTATGCAAATATATTATAATCTAATGCCTTTTATTACACTAAGATAATAGGCAGAGCTCCTTTAGCCCTTTTGCAGTAAATTTCCGTCCTTCACAGATAGTGAGCTCAAGCTCTCAATAGCTTTTGAGAAAGCGAGAGAGTACGTAGACAAGTTCTACTATCTTGGGGTGATAAACTTTGACATTTATGTTATTGTCTATGATTGATTTGTTGTGATTGAAATTATATATATATATATATATATATATATATATATATATATATATATATATATATATATATATATATATATATATAATTTCATATATAATAATATATAATTTCATATATAATAATATATGAAATATATGAAATCGCCGGCAAAGGTTGGTCGATTGGTAGAGCCTCTGCTACTAATGGCTCAGTTAAGTAAGTTTGAGCGCGGTTAGTAGTTAGAAGGGGACCAATCGTTCGATGCTGTTGGCACACTCTCCCTCGATGAGTCTTTGGACTCCCTGGAGGTGTGTAATAATAATAATATATATATAATAATATATATATATATATATATATATATAGAAGATACTTTCACCCTCTCCTCACAATAGTCTTTGCAATACACACGATTGCATATATCTACAGTAGTATAATTGGTGGTAGTTAGGATTAAAAACACAAGATGGCAGCAGTTGCTTCAGGTATTTTTGTTTCATTCAATTGACACATAGCAGGAAGTGCCCTCACGCTTTGGGGATGGCAAAAGGTAGAGACTGGGAAATATGCCGATTTCAAAAAAAAAAAAAAAAAAAAAAAAATATATATATATATATATATATAATAAAAATAAGTAAAAAATCTCCAAAAGAGTACTGGGTACCTTTCACTCCCTCTGGGGGGTGAAAACTGCTGGAAGAGTTTTTTATTTGTACTCATTTTAATTTACACGCATAAAATTTTCTTTCAAATTTTTGTTATCTGTCATGATTTCGGTTTTTTAATTTCCGTCTTCTCCCCCCTCCCCTCCTAACACACCATACCCGTGTTGTTAATACTGTTGCCTACTTCGTTATTTGAGCCTCCGTAGCTCAGTTAGTTTTGACGGAGCCCTTTAGTTAAGAAGACCTGGGTTATATTTCGTCTAGGATACGAGGAATTTACCAGGGCTTTTCAGTTAAAGGTGAGTTAGCGGTCTCATATGGAAACTCCTTCCAATTTCAAATCATCCGTAGAGTCTTGTGTCTTGAACCAGATATCGCTATCAACTATAACATAGCCAATGAGACTTTTCTTATTTCACGCGTCTTCTCTCCAAGTGAATTTGTGTACATCTTCATGTTGGAACATGCTAGTAATGAACAGTCCATGCGCCGAAGAGAAATGCAGTACTTACCAGTATTATTAGCTTTGCCCTTTTCTACAAATTTTCCCCAAACATTTTTATATGCAAGGGATTCATTTCTTGTCCTGCTGTTTAGACTCAGGTATTGCTGTTTTATGTCAACTGACTTCAAATAATAACTAGAAAAATTTTCTGCTTCTTCCTTAGTAAAACCTATTATGGAACCAATAAGCTCAGTTTAAGTTTCACTATTTAATTCCGCATTTTGATCTTTTTCCATAATTCTCATGTTTAACGTTAAATACTATAGGCATTCTTTCTTTTCTCCGATCATTATTGTATGAAGTGAACAGAGCATTTTTGTATTTGCTATTTACAAGAATCTCGCCTGTTTTTGTCTTGTTTGTTTCAGCAAGACCAATTATATCGAGGTAGTACTTTAATTCTTCTCTCATTTCCTTCTTTTCCATTCCTACATTTATAGTACCTATATTGAGTTCTGGTGGAGTTGAGCTGAAGTTTGTTGCAGCAACTGAATTTTCGGTCTTTCTGATTCCCTGAGGAAAACAGTGGGGACCTTGTTTAATTGGTGATGCCCAATCCGGCATAAAATGTTATCATTTTATATCACCCTTTAGTTTTGGTTTAGGCCAGTAAGAATACAATTTATTCAGCCTAATCCCAAATTGCTAGTCCGTACTAGTTCATTCAGTATCCAGGTAGAAGCGTACTAACAGAGCGCACCATCAGAAGGTAAAGAATATATTTTTTATTTTTTTATTTTTTATAAAAACTTTTCCCTTAAACCTTTTACGCATTTTTTGGCTGAAAAACGAAAACAAAAACAAACAAACAAACTTGAATTTTGTTTCCACAACTCACCAGAATCGAGTACACAAGTATACGAATATTATTATTATTATTATGTGACACCTCCAGGGAGTCCAAAGACTCAACGAAGGTGTTTGTCAACACCATCGAACGATTAACCCCTTCCAACTACTAACCGCGCTCAAACTTGCTTAAGTTTTTGCGAGCGATTAATAGCAGAGGCTCTACCACTCGACCAGCCTTCGCTGACATGTACATATGACTTATGATTACGAATATTGTCTTCCGTCTAGTACAGGGGGGCTTCAACCTTTCAGACAGTGCGGGCCGCATTAAAAATTTCGATGAAGCCCGCGGGCCACTAAACTATACTAGTATTTAGAATTGTAAGATGCTTTCCAGATTCACAAGGAACGCTGTTCATTTGATACTTTACATGAAATCCTATAAAAGTAAACAAACCCAGCTTTAAGAGTGTAGGTAGGAGTCGGGTTCATGATAAGTAAATACAATCAATACTTGAGAAAAGATAATTTAATGAAGAAAACATTCATTTTTTACAATGTCAATGGGCAACTTGGCAATGTTTTTCCTTGACCAGCTTGTCGATGTTGGCATCAATGTTGGAAGTCGTTATGCGCAGAGTATTCTCCAGATGTTGGTCCTTAATCTGAGTTCTTGTCTTGGACTTCACATGCTTCATTCTGGAGAAGCACTGCTCACATAAGTATGTGCTTCCTAACAAAGCGCACATCTTCAAAGCATGCCGGCGAAGATTAGGGAATGTGTCCTCAGAAATGTAGTCTTTGTAAAATGTAAGCAAGGGCACATTGAATAATTTTTCTCTCAAAGAAGAGTTGTTTTGGAGTTCAAGCAGCTCCATTTGTACTGAGCCTGGCATTTCGGCAGCATTGACACTGAATGGCATTGAAAAGAAATCTAAAGAAGGCTGTTGGTTACGAAAATCACAATCTCTCTTCGAACTCACTTCGCAACACGGCTAATTTTGTAGCGTATTATCAAGAGACGAACAGTTGGACTCAGCGAGAAGCTGAAAATGAGTAAGTCTTTTTTTGTGAGTTGTACCTCCCTAAGTTTGAGCTTGGCCACAAAAACTTTGATGTGATCAAACAGAATGTGCACCAGTTGATCTTTGGATTGTAGCCGAGTATTTAGGTCACTCATATGCAACGAGATGTCGGTCACTAAGGCAAAGTATGTGATCCACATCGGATCGTTAAATTCCGCAAGCGGATTCCCCTTGGTCATTCCCCTCGCTCCTTAAGTCAAAGACTTTTAAGAACCTTCCCCCTGCTCAACCAACGCACATCACTTATAATAAACCACATCGCCGTGATCCTCTTCGCACTTTTGGGTCAAAAACTCTTGGAATTGACGATGATTTAATCCTTTTGTCCTAATAATGTTGACGACAGTTACAAAAACTTCAATGACATTCTCAAATCCAATAGTTTTTGCGCAAAAATTCTCCTGGTGGATTAAACAGTGGTAATAGACTAAATCTTTTCCTTCTAGTTCCGATTCTTTCTGTAGTAGCGCAACAAACTCTTCATTCTTTCCCACCATAGCAGGGGCACAATCAGTTTTACCACACCCTCGAGGTTGGTTAAGCTGAGGTAGAAACACTGGAGCGTTTTTTTGGCGGCTTCAAGAATATCAGTGCCTTTCGTCGTTCCCTTCATAGGTACGAGCGTTAGCATTTCTGTCACATTGAATTGTTGATCAATGCCACAGACAAAGATAGCCAGTTGTGCTGTATCCTTCACATCTGTGTGTTCTCATCTAAAGCAAGGGAATATGACGTAAATTCGGACGACCGTTTTTTTAAAGTTCCTTCAATGTCATTGGCAAGTTCTTCGACATGTGCCACAGTTACCCAGAAAAACTCGGTTTTTTAAACATTTCCTTATTATTTGGGCACAGAATATCCCCAGCAGCGATGAGACACTCTTTCACAAACTCGCCGTCCAAGAAGACTTTTGATTTTTTAGCATTTTTTTCAGCTATAACATAACTTACTTTGAAGCACGCTTCGCTCCCTTCCCCCTGCCTTTTAAACGTAACCTACTGGCATTTTAAATCAATTTGGATACGGTTCACTTTGTCCACACGAAACCGCCCTTGAAGGTGATCGAAATTGGACGCATGCTTTATCTCATAGTGTCGTTTTATATTGTATTCTTTTGATACTGATACTGACTCACGACAAATTAAACACACTGGCTTATCGTTGATCGGCACAAAAAAAAGTACAAATTGGTCCACTTTTCATTAAAAACCGACAAGAATCACTTGATTTGCGCTTTTTACTCGTAGACGCCATAGTGATGGAAGGTGAACCAAAAAAATGATCCAACATGGCCGTGTAACGGTTATTATTTACTGAATATATCTCACACTATGAAAAATGTCTGGTAATATAAAACCACAATAGGCTATGGCTGACACGACGAAGCTGCGTGCCCTTATACACGAATATCACACTGTTCACAACTGACTGTGGATGAGATCCTCTTGTATTTATATGAAAATAACGAAGTATCGAGAACCTTTGAGATGTATCTGGAAGACACTATACAGCGCACTCGAACGAACTACTGCTACCTGCGACGTTAGCTAGTACTTAAGTAGTTTGGCGCTGGTAGATGTTTGAAGAAGCATGTCTATTTAATATTTATTTTTATAGGATTTTATGTAAAGTATCAAATCCACAGCATTCCTTGTGAATCTGGAAAGCATCTTACAGTTCTAAATACCGCAGTATAGCTTAGTGGCTTCATTGAAATTATTTTTTATTTAATCGCGTTTTAATGTTAAGTAGTTATTTTTTCAAAATGGCCGGCGGGCCAAGGCAAAGAGCTCCGTGGGCCATGCGTTGAAGATCCCTGGTCTAGTATTGTAGGAATACACACAACTTCGGTATTGTGGGAGCAGACTACTTAAGAATCAGAAATTTGACTTCGAAGTGCACAGCGTAAGAAAATGTCTTTATTTATTTTAATTTACATTAGATATCACGAATATTAAGTAAACGATAGATATCTAGCTAATTTACACGTGTGTAGTGAGTAAATATTTACTGTTCAAATTACTTACTTTGCCATCTTGACAAGTAAATGACATGATTAAGGCTCCCATCAATAACTCGTTGACATTAACTTCGTTAACGTATTATTCTCTTCTAATTTAGCATAACGAATCCTTCCTAAGACTTTGCGAACAGTGCTCGCGTTATGACGAGGTTTGCTATGCTAGAATCTCATTTGGAATGCGAAGAAACTTTCATAAGAGCTTTTAGTAAGGGTAACGGAGTTCCGAGAAAACTTAAGTATTTACTCCCTCAGTTATCAAACATGATATATTTTCCTTGTTCCTCTGCTTCATCATATAGCATTTTTTTAACTTCATTTTTTTAAATTTTGAAATAACTTCATTCTGAAATAATTTCGACATTTACATTTAGCAACAGATTCTTCATCTCGCAACTTTCTTGTATTTTGTTAAGAGTCAATTTGTGGGAATGAGAATTTCCGAAGTTTGACCTTAAAGAAAATATAAAAGACCATGACATTTTAGAATTTCGTGAAACGAAATTTTAAAATTTCATGATTAATTCAACTATCGAATTGTAATCTTATTAAGTTCAGCGAATAGCTTTTCAGTTCACAATATGTACATACATGAAAACTAACAGAAAATTTTTTATTAGGTTCTATACTTTAGGAGTCATTTTTTATTTATTTTACAAATATAAATAAATAATTTAAGCGAAAACGCTTCTGGAATAATTTCTAGTTTTTTCAGAGTTTCTAGAATTTTTAATTTGTGCGTGCGAAAACAACGTTTAACTTTGTGTTTTTCACAAGAGGGCAGTTACGTCACTGATGTGTCTTTGTCGTTTGGTGGTAATTTAGTTAACGTTATGTGCATAAACTAATAATATGTGCCGTGCCTTTTTTAAGTAGATAAACGTTCAGTAAGTATTATAATAATTCACTGTCTGCCTAAATGAATTATAACCAGTTAATTATGTCATGCAGAATGCCGTAATTTCATTATATATTATTTTCATTTGTCTCCTGCATCTGCAGACATAAGTGACTAAATATGAAACACGTATTTTTCAAGCGATGTCTTATGAATGCCTTATTTCTGAACGTTGGTTTATTCTGGGTAAGTGATCATTTTCTTTTAAAACCAGTTTTGTTATAGTATTCTGATTTTTATTTTTTAAGTTATGCACAACTCCAGGGAACGGGCGCGCAAAAGGGGCAATTTGTCGAGCGATAAATTAAAAAGTTGCTGGTTCATAAATATTTCATGAAAAAAATGCAAATTTATAAAACTAATTCCGCAAAAACACTGATTTTGAAGAAAAAAAAACTATTGAAAAGTGCCGGTTTAGATAACATTAATTAATTGTTTAAAATTCACTGATTAATAAAAAATATGTCAAAATGGTACGGATTTAACAATAAAAATAAATAATTTGAACATGCGTGTAGTAAGAAGGAACAAGACTTCGCATTGTAAGTAGTACATTAAGGTGTATTATATTTATATTGGGAGGTATTCTGTTTTTTTTTTGCTTTTTTTCTGTTAACCAAATAAAAAATGGCAACAGTTGGAGGAATTAGAATCTTTGTGGAAAAGTTCGGCTAATTGTCAAATGTGGGGTTATGTGGACCATACGAAGTAAGAGAGAAGATTTTTTTTTTTTTATGATTTTTATTATGGATACTCCAATCCCTTCAAATCCTCAAAGTGATCTCGAACACTTTAAGTTTTTGTTACATGCACTGTGTTGTCATTTGAATGTCATGGAGTCACATAAAAAAAATCCTAATTTTATTGGATGTGTAACATGAATAATGTGCTATTTGTGGAGAAATATGTGTGTTGGTTTTTATGATACAGTGGTTATCGTCGAGACTGGCCACTGTGGGTTAAATGTTTATGAAAACAATCATTCCAAATTTGAACATTTAATAGTAAAAAAAGAAAAAAAAAGATACCTTCTGCAGGTGCTTATCATCGTAATCTGACTCTGGAAGCGAGAAGTGTTATAAAACCATTTTTGATTTCTGAAGCAAGGATTTCGGCTCATCTTTGATATCGCCCTTTTCGTCAATTGTGAATATCGTTCCGAGCTCGAATCCTGCTATGGAATGGATCTTTTTGAATGTATTTCGGTGGCAAATGATTGTTACCTCTCCTTATTAACCTCTACCACTCTTCCTATTGGTGGTGTGGAAAAAAAAGAAGTACTGCGAATGCTCTAGCTATCCCACCTTTTTTGTGGTGAGTTATAATTTTTTAAAAAAATGGATTAGGGGTTTAAAGAAAACCCGTGTCATCTGCTTTTCTATGTTGTGTGTGTGTCTTCATTGTCAGCGAGGCTGAATAAGAAGGTGGCAGAACTAAAAATTCACACGTATACCACAGTAATGAAATTTTTAATAATATGTAGATATTTCGTCTTAAGTATCTTAAGACATCATCAGTACAGTTATTACAAACAATACTAGGAATTATATTCAAAGGACCAGTTAGTGTGAATGCTTACATTGGAATCCCTCTATGCGTGCAGTAGCCTGTTTGAAGACTTAAAAAAAAAAAAAAAAAAAAATTCGGCTATAATTAAAATTAAATTAAAATATATCTGCTAAATTTATTTTATACAATTGAGAATAATAATTTTTCAGACTTTTGGTATAGTGAGACGGTCATTACGGTTCAGATTGGGTTTGTGACGTAAGGCTTCAGCACTTTCTTTATATAAACGCTCATGTTTATATAAAGCCTATCTGTATCTTGGAAAAACACCAAGCTGCTACACAGATAAAGCCTATCTGTGTAGCAGCTTGGTGTTTTTCCATTGGATTTGTTAGGGTTTTCGACTTCATGTTGTGCGAGGCCAGATTTGTGCGGTTTGATAAGACGGATGTGGTCTTAATGTTCAGAGATGCGTTTACTTATAGATCTTCCTATTTGTCCGTAGTAAGACATCTTACAAGAACATGGAACTTCGTATACGACAGGTAGCATCATAGGTGAGAGTTTGACTTTTGGAGAAGGTAGCAAATTGTGGATATTGTTGATTGGTTTATAGGTAGCGGCGAGTTTGTATTTCTTCATAATTTTTGACAGACGTTCCGAGATGCCTTTCATATATGGTATAGGAGTCCTACAGGCTTTTCTTGTCTGGGTTGATGTGTAGGGAAGTGCTGATGATTATTTGAGTTGTTTTTGGATTATATCCATTTAATAAGCCTGCATCTTTAATAATTTCCAATTCTTGTTTTAAAGATTCTTCAGAGGAACAAACTTTTTGTGCTCTGGATACCAAAGATTTTATGATGCCATGTTTTTGAGATGGATGGTGAGCCTATGAATTCTAGATGTAACGACCTGAAAAAGTTGGTTTACGATAGACAGAAGAGGAAATGGAACCATCTTGTTTGCGTTGGATGTGTATCAAGAAAGGAGATACCTTGTGATGATTCTTTTTCTAGTGTGAATTTGATGCGAGGATGAAGGCTGTTGATCTTATCTAGAAATGAGTATAGTTCTTATTCACAGTGACTCCAGACTGCAAAGACATCATCAGCATATCGTAGCCATATTTTTGGTCTTGGCTTCAAGAACTTTTACTTCTTGACTTCAAGAACTTCTATCTCTTCTGTAATTCCTAAAAATAGTATACCCATTACACTCGATCCCAGTTACAATATCTGGTTCTGAGAGCCAGGTTTCACTAATGCGGCAATGCCAATCATCTTAGGCCACATCATATTCAATAAAGCAACATACTTAACCCCTTTGTTTCTGATACTCCTGGCATTTGTGTATAGACATGAAAAATTACCACCTTGCTTATTCTTATAATTAGATATGCAATCTATTTGGCTTTGTAGAACTTTCTCTTTTCCCTCCCCAGGCATAATGAAAAGGACCCGAACCCAAAACGTATATTTCCACCCCTTCATCAGATGCATAACCATGTTCGAAGCCATTCATATCTTTATAACGTTTGCATACCATAGCTTAACTTTTTACACACATTTTCCCCAATTTCTCCCTTGATGATCTACACTGCTCAAAACAGTTAAGGGATATTTTAGTTTCTGTCGGATTATTATAACTATTGGGTACTTTATACATGAATAAATATTTCTTACTTATGGACATGGTGTAATTGATGAGATATTGTTTAAATAATCGATATTTATTACAAATTTAACAAATTATACATTTTAGCGTGAAACAATTTTAACAAGAATAACACCAAGAATAGCCAAAAACGCTTTTGTTAATTTTTAATAGGGCGTATGGTCTTCATTAACAGCCAAAACAGCGGTACATCTTGATTCCATGGACCGGATAAGATGATCAAACAGTTCTTGTGGGAAATTTACCCACTCTTCTGTGAGAGCAATTTCGAGCAGAAACGTGCCTACCTAAAGAATTCCAGACATGTTCTATTGGATTACAATCCGGCGAACTGGCAGGCCAGTCCATTCGCTCAATACCTTCTTCCTCAAACCACTCTTGTACCAAATTTGCACGGTGTAGACGAGCATTGTCATCTATAAAAATGAATTATTGGCCAATTGCAGCAGCATGTGGAAGAACTGTAGGTTCCAAAATCTCATCGCGATACCTTTGGGCTGTTAAGGAACCGTTTTCTGATAAAATAGAGATCAGTATGTCCACCTATACTTATTTCAGCCCATACCCATCAAACTCCCACCTTGATGTTGTGGTCTTTCGCGAACAAACTGTGGATTATTTCTTGTTCCACTTTCACGTCATATCAAGATACGTCGGCTATCTGGTTGCAGACTGAACCTGGACTCGTCACTAAAAAGTACACGAGCCCAATCCTAATTTGTCCAATTGTAGTGTTCTTGTGCCCAAATTCTTCGGGCTCTTTTGTGATTTGCAGTAACTGGAATGCAAACCATTGGTTTTCGAGCATATAAACCTATGGCATGAAGACGATTTCGTATTGTCTATCTATGCCAGCCTCCCTGTTGCTGCGGCAAGTTCTCTTCGAAGTTGTGTTGCGTTAAATATTCGATTTCTTCTGGCAAGTAATGACAAATACTGATCGTCTCTTTGAATTGTTGTGATGGGCGACCTTGACCTTGTCTTCAGTAAACATTTCCCGTCTCCAGAAAGCGATTCCCAAGTTGCGAAATTACACTTTGAGATACTGACACGCTTAAGCGACAACTTGCTGCGTTTGTCCAGCTTCTAATCGACCAATGGCTGTCCAATCCATGAATTCCGGGATATCATGTTGCTCTGCCATTTTTAACAAAATAATGGGTGGTAGGTGACACAAGTTTACAATTGAAGTGATAATTATGCCGTGTGGAAGTAAGCGTAATAAACCACGCTTTTATACCCCCCCCCACATGCTAATACGGCTAAGACACGTTTCGACAAGTCTTAACATGATTTTGTACGCAGTTGCGCGTTCTGCACTGTTGTATACTAAGAATATTTTAAAATAAATGTGTTACATTTGTAAATTATTTTTTATAACTTTATAATTTACGAGAAAACCAAAATATCCCTAATTGTTTTGAGCAGTTTCCCTGATTCTTTAGGTCTCATCCCAATAAGTAATTTTTCCATGCTCCTGATGCCCAATGAATTCTAAAAACTCGCATCCATTATTTCTTCTACACAGCCTGCTCATAGAATCATTTGCTATCATTGTCCTCCTTAACTCAGTACTGTCGTATCTGGGTAGAAAACCTACAATTTTTACTCTCTCACGTTTCTTTCTCGCTTCATCCAACAGATCTTTTATATCCTCTCTCATACTATATTTGTCGCTACTTAAATTATTATTCCCTACAAGAACTACCATCTCTTTTACTTTTCTTTTCTGTTTTTTTGATTACGTTTGTTCTATATATCTATATCTATATATCTATATCTATATCTATATATCTATATATATTTATTTATTTTCCATATATATATATATTTTTTTTTTTATTTATTTATTTATATTTTGTATTCTTTTTGGAAAGAAGTTATTTTTAAATGATTGAAAATGCAAAAGCCTTATAAAGAATAAACAAGGATATTTTATTATTAGTCGTTATTTTTGAACTTATGACCGACTAGTTTCGCTCACACTAACAAATTGTTGGTAAAAAACACGAATGTGATCTTTAGCAAAATTAAACCTGAAATTATTGAAGGATCCAGTGAGTTATTTCCAGATGTTACTCAGTATAAGTTCTTGATTTTTTTTTATTCAAAGAACCGATCGGATACCTGTAAAGGATTCTTGTAGAAGTCTGGAATAAAATTTTTCTGTTAAATGCGGAATGGGGGAAATATACCGGTTTACTATATGGTTAGTGCTTGAGGTATGGTTAACCAGACCAGATCGTTTTGTCTTTTATCTCAACATATATATGCTTTCTTTCTCACCTGAAATCCGTGGCTTGTCTGCCCGATGTTGGCAAAACCGCATCTGCATAATACTGTTTTCTGTATATTCCCGGATGTTCTCTAGTCATCCTGATGGATGACTAATATGACGTACAGTGTTAATACTTTGCTAGAACTGAGTAAACTCTAAACCATGTGAATTAGTGGCCTAATGATTGAAGAGCATAAAGGCAAATAAATACATAATAATAATCTATCTATCTATCCTTCTAGGACGGTCGAGTCTCCTCCTAATGAGGGGTTACTGGCGTATTAATGCAGCTGGATCACCACTCATCTGCTGCATCCCCTAAGGGCGATATTCATGACTGTATCCGTGTGTGTTCACGGGACTGGTTTGCCTGCTTGCAGGATGAAAAACCCCAGATAAACTTGGGGAAAAAATCCTGCTGTCCACGTCCAAGACCGGCTAACTTGGCTGAGAAAGATCTTTAAGCTCCTCACGTCGTCAACGGGAATCGAACCTACGACACTCCTTCCCAAGGCATACGGTTGCGAAGCGCAAAGCCACTAGGCTAACCGTGCGGACAAACAATAATTAATTAATAAATCGCTTGCCTTTATACTTTTCTGCCCTGTTTGTTATTGGTATGCAGTATGAGAAAAATGAAAGTATTATCTGCATAATTTATACATCCTGTTATGTCGAGTTCGTAGTGTTAGACAATTTTATTTTGTAATATTTTAGTAATAAATAGCATTTAGTATCATCTTGAAAATGTTTTATTTCTACCCATAGCAGTATGTTTATAATCTAGCTCCTTCATGGTATTAACTAACTTTCTTCCTTCTCAAACAAACGCAAAGGTTTGGATAATATTAGCCTAGACAGACAGTTATTCTTTGAAGGCGCTTTCTGTTAGGCAAACAGAGTTTTGTTTGAACTGTTTTATTCTGAAAGAGTATGAGGCTGTTTAAAAACGACCACTTTAAACTAAGGTTAGGAAATTAATTTAGAAAATGTAATCAACCTCTGGCTTCTTGTGCTTTCGTAACTGTCAAGTTAAAAAAAAAGCTTGACTAGTCACGCCTCAAAAAAAACTCATACTTCATTATAGTACGAAATTAAAACTATTTATGCAACATAAAACAATCAAGAACAATAAGAAAATAGAGCACTTCATGTTTATATAAGGTAATTTTTGAAAGAATGTTTGACAATATCGAACTAAATGTGGAACGGGAATGCTGTTTCAACACAGTTAGGACAGATAAAAATATAATAACTCCTCTAGCATCTTTTTTATTCTCCAAAGGGAGTAGGCAGAACTCCTTTAGTCCTAACTAACTGACTAAGGTTTTCAAAAGAGATAGGCAGCCAGTCTACATCCTTAGACTTTACTGATAGTGAGCTCAAGCTATCAGTGAACCAAGAATTTCGTAAGAGAGCTACCATGGATGTATCAGAGTTGAATAAGTAATTTTTACAGCCCTGATACATCCACAATACTTTTATTATGACAGTATTCATTAAAAAAAGTGTGCAAACAAGATTTAACCGTGAAATTCAGTACTGTATTTGAGAATATAATCAAGGCTACATTTTGGGCTTAGAGCGTAATATATAATAATTGTTTTATTTCATTTCTAAATAAATATATATTTATAATAAATTTAGTTTAATCCTTTATCCAAGTGTGAGCAAACAAAGTTTGCGCCTGAAAATATCTTCAGGACTGAGGTAAGGTAGTGCAACACCAGGAAACTCGTAGCAAAGGTGGACCAAGCTAACATCACTCCTATCTCAGTACCTCCCATAATGCAAAACACATCTCCTTGCAGATATGTATAATGCTATGCATTAAGGGAAGGGTCACAACCCAGACTAGTTTCGACCTTTATTGAGGTCTCTTCAGTGGGAGCCAGGCCCAGAGGTGGAGATACCAGGCAGAAGCAATGGCAGGTCATCTTTACCTATAGGAGTTGCCAAACGGTGTGCCACCTTTTTATTAAATTACTCTGGATATCGAGAAATATGTTGAAAGTTTATTTTTCACTTGCTGGTAAGTTCAAAGTAAATATATATTTATTCAAAAAGTTTATTTTTTACTTCGAGATACCAGGCAGAAGCAATGCTTGTGCCTGGTATCTCCACCTCTGGGCCTGGCTCCCACTGAAGAGACCTCAATAAAGGTCGAAACTAGTCTGGGTTGTGGCCCTTCCCTTAATGCATAACATTATACATATCCACAAGGAGATGTGTTTTGCATTATGGGAGATACTGAGATAGGAGTGATGTTAGCTTGGTCCACCTTTGCTACGAGTTTCCCCGTGTTGTACTACCTTACCCCAGTCCTGAAGATATTTTCAGGCGCAAGCTTTGTTTGCTCACACTTGGATAAAGGATTAAACTAAATTTATTATAGTTTAACCAAGTGAAAAATAAACTTTCAATAAATATATATCTACTTTGAACTTACCTAGTTTCACTCGTAATGTAAAAACTAATTTTGTTTTTAATCTTTTTAATTGATTATTAGAAAATTATTAATCATTTTGCTTAGTTTCCTACAAATGTACGCATCTTCTTCTCTTATTTCACCATCATTGCCTCGAATTGCAATCATGAGCTCTCACTAGAAATATGGTAAAACAAACAATTGTCGGTATGTAACGTACACATACCGACCAATGAATTAGAAACTTTTATTTAATACCGTGTTATACCTCCCATAGTCCGAATTGCAGCACATATTTTGTAATATTTTATTAATAAATAGCATTTAGTATTTTTATTTATTATTTTATTATTGTCTAAAATTTAGACAATTTTATTTTGTAATATTTTAGTAATAAATAGCATTTAGTATCATCTTGAAAATGTTTTATTTCTACCCTTAGTAGTATGTTTATAATGTAGCTCCTTCATGGTATTAACTAACTTTCAAGTTAGTTAATACCATGAAGGTTTGGATAATACCTGAGCCAGTTAAACAAGCCAGTTGTTTAACTGGCTCAGGTTTGACCGATAGGACTTTGCTCCTCTTCGGAAGATGGTGTGAGTTGCTGTCATGCTCGCTGAACCCCTGATGAACAATTCTTGCGCGATGGACAGTAGCATTGTCGTCCATGAAACAAACGTCACCTACTGGATAAAAGGACAACATTGCAGGGTGGACTTGATCGGCAACAATGTTCAGATATTCCTTAGAGGACACTCGACCTCCAAGCAACATCAGGGGGACCCGTTCCGTACCATAGAAGACGCCCCACACCATAACACCATCTCCAGAATCTCGAGTTGTGTTTAGAAGGCAATCTGGATTCATTGCTTCATGAGGCTCTCGCCGAGCTTTCTGCCGTCGGTACAGAACAAGGTATACCGTGCCTCGTCGCACCACATGACTTTTTTTCAGTGTCCATTCACGGTGTTCCTGACACCGCTGTAGACGAAGTTTCCTTTCGCTGTAGAGAATAGGCATGCGAATGCCAATACTGATTCTCCTCCTCAATTTTCTCGCGTATAGTGGGTCGGAACAGCCTTCATCAATGCTTCGCTCAATAGCTGCACACAGGAAGTCCTGTTTGCTCGAACAAGCCTTTTCAGACAACGGCGATCTCGTTCCTGACAGACTGTCTTACGACCACAGTTACGCCTCTCAGACAAGAAAAGTAAGTTATTTTCCCACTGATTAAACACTAGGGATATCTTACCGTTTGAGAAACCAGTCAGCTCTGCTGTTTTCAAAATCGTGGCTCCATCCCGCCAGACGGTACTCATAATAAATCCTTTATCGAACTCCGAAAGATCCTATTTCTTTTTTTCATTGTGATCAACACTATTGACGCTTACTGACCAGTAATAATATTCTTAAATAGTTGCCTGGAACACGTGGTGACACGTGATCAAGTATTTTGCATATATGCTGCGTAACTGACGTTTGTATATCTGCATAAAGCTTTCCAATTCAGTGGTCGATATGTGTACATTAACTGGCCTTTTATAGATTTATTCCCATTATATTTTGAATTTCCTGTTTTATAAAATACATGTTCATCTTCAGATATTAGCATCTTTCCTTAATCTTCGATGCGCAAGACGTTGTCTCTCTTTTCAACTGAGGCTTATTTATACAGACGAAAGATGAAAGTCTGTTCATATATATATATATATATATATATATGTATATAATACACCCGTGTACTGCTTTGGTTGTTTTGGTGGTAATTCTTAATAACCTCAAGCCTTATTCTATAATTATTATTATTAAGAAATAAAATAAAAACGCAATGAAGTATAGCAGAGGTACATCGGAATTTCATATGTCCTGGTAAGAGTTTTTAATTCGAATAACTTAGGTAGCTGCTGTTTCCTATGAAATGAAAGTGCATGGCATTTCTATACAGTTAATACAGCTCAGTTGTATTCTCTGCTGGCTAACGAGGATAGCTGCACAGTTCTATACTGTACTGACTAACGAGAATAGCGGGAAATGCGGTAACCATAGCAACGTCTGGAACCACATAGGCGCAACCAGTGATAATATTGTAAGATACGTATACGTTTTCGAGAGGGACGTGTGTGTGCGAGGGGGGGGGGATGAAGGCTTAATCAGCGACCTGTAAGGGATCATTGGTATTGGTCATGTCCTCATTCGGTGAATTTCGACAAAATAGCCAAACTGCAATGTTGGGCTTTTGTTTGTGATTTGAATTTCTGGATCAGATAACAGGGCGGCGACACTATCTGTATCTCTGTTGTAAGAATACTGCGAGAACCTCACAAGCACGAGTGGTTGCCGAGCTAGGGGACATCGAATGACAAAAAATTATTTTTAAATCTTGACGTTTACAGAAAAAAAACCCTGAAAAGATTGTACTGAGGCTGCTTTCTTCTCCCTAACATTCAGTCCAATTACGCTGACAAAACTATCAACAGTGATAACACAGGCTAAACTACTACTACTATTGGAAGTAGAATTTTGATACACTTACTTTAAATTGGCGCCTCAAGTAGCGAGCATATAGAGCAAAGGGCGCAACAGTTTTCCTATAACATTTCGTTACAACAGGATCATTAAAGTCACTTAATGATTCCGTTGTCACTTGTGTACATTAATCAACGATAGCTTCCACATGGACAGACGCAGAATGAGGGCGAGAGAGAGAGAGAGAGAGAGAGAGAGAGAGAGAGAGAGAGAGAGAGAGGCTCATTACTTGTCTTCTTAGTTGCTTAGCAATTCCGTTGACCTGAGGCTTGGCTAGAACGTTCAGGGGGAGGAATTCATCAAACGACATTTCCGATATCCAAAAAACAGATGATATCTAATGTGTAGAATATTGGCATGTTCGAGCAATAATAAGCAGAAGAAAATCCTGTTAACCTAAGCAGAAATTTGTCCCAATTCAATTGATGATGGAGAAGTACCGCTACAACAGCAGATTTTGCGAGTAAAATTTCTGTACGTTACCCCACCCAAAGTGTGCATTTATCTGATATAATACTTATTGAGTACTGGTACTTTAATTATAATCTTAAGCTAGTTAGCAACCTCTTCTGATTTACTAGCATCAACATTTTCCTCGATGAGCCTGGGACTCCCTGGAGGTGTCAAGTAATAATAATAATAATAATTTAAAAAATGGTTGCATAATTGCGCGAAATCTCTCCCTCTACAAACAACTTTATTACGTTGGTTTCTTGACATGACTAGCTTGAGCCAAGTTCTCAAGCGCTATAGCAGAAAGAAAGCAATTCTTTCTGTTGAATTCTTTTGCCTTTAACATGAGTGGTGTGCTCATTCTGTTTGGGATGGGGAGGTCGTTTGTTAAAGCCAGTAAAAAGTTCCAGCGAAGTGCGTTCATACACCACCACGAACGTTTACTGGTTTGATATAACTTTTATCATTTATCATTATACTTGTAGTTTCAGTGGATAGAAAAATTCGAATATTCATGTGGTATCCAGATGATGACATCAAGATCGAGTATATGTGTATACTGTGTCCATTTTAGTTTATTCCCGTTGATTGTTGAACGTTCAGTGGAATACACCTATTTCCTATTACATTACAATAGTAATGTAATAGGAAATAGGTGTATATATTTAAATGAGCAGACTGAATACTTATGTTGTGCGTATATTATTTTAAATGAAGCAACTTAAGCTAGATATCCTTAATTAAAATGCTTTAGTAACAAAAAAAAAGTATGAGTTTCGAAGTCATCATTGTCCGTCTGATCAATGAACTCAAGAATAAAGTTTTTTTTTTCCTTCTTTCAGTGTGGTGTGCATTTAATTTATCGTGTAATGCAAATCAACGCGAATTAACGAAGCTAAACATGACGCGAAACGAGAAGTTAATTGCATGTGAATGCTCACATGATCGAAAGCATTGTTATCTTTGTTCGTTTCGTGTCTGGTTAAGGCGGCATTATACGTTGGTTTAGCCATTTTGTACCGCTTCTTCGCTTCACTACCTTTCTAATGGGAATTGGAACAGCATCTAAGAAAGATTAGCGGTGCAGGTAATGATGCGGCACCTGTAAGTAAGAAATCTCTAGCGAAAGTAGCGAGATTTATTTTATTATATATTTTATGATTGCTTGGATACATAACAAGGATCATTTTTAAACTTCGTCCTGCTAGGCTGATGAAACATATAACACTGATGAGAAAAACAACATCTAATTAGTGAGTTTAAAACTACGGAAAACCAACTCTTGATGGAAAGAACATTACCAAAAGAAAATAAATTTTATATGAAGTGACAGTAAGGGTCTGCAGTTATCAAGCTTGTATGAATTGTCAAGTTTCAGTCAACCTTGGATTTTGGACTACACACTCCATTCGTCTTCCATCTGGTACTTCTGTTGACACATTTGGAGGACTGCATGCATCCATTCGTTCGTTCGAATCTAATCCCAGCATGGATGGAGACGCATTTTCTCTGTGTTTTCACCCAAGGCTAAATGTTTGGTTTCAGAACAGAGCGGCAGGCTTTTTCCCCCGGAAACTGTTCTCCGAAAAACTCCCCTCCCCCTTCCCACAAAATCCAAACAGTCTGTCCCCCCCCCCCCCTACACACAATCCTCTGTTCCTACAGAATTGACCCTCCGTCTTTTGAAATCTCTTCCAGAACTGCGACAATTTTCTGCACTTAGTAGTGTCTCGCTTTGGAATGAATAGGAAGAGATGCTGTTGAATGGAAAAGTTGAAACGTCTTTTCAGATGACCTGAGGCATTTAAACCCTGCTTTAGTTAAAATAATCTAATGAACACTTTCAGAAAAATAAATAAATAAATAAAATACAGTGTCAATTTGGTCTGATCGTGTAGCATTTTTCTTTCCCAAAGGACTATTTCTTTTAAGGATACTTCTGCATCCAATCAAACTTGTCGGTTAATTATGGTGTCCTCTAGAAACTTTTCGTCATCCTTTAGAAGTAACGGCGGGTTCACTGTGATAAAGAGATTGGATTCTAGCTACGTTTGCAAAGAAGAAAGAATGCTGCAAGCGACTTTAACGGCATCTTGTCGTCTCCTAACTTCCCCATGGGAAGTTGAAAACATATCTTTTGCTCTTCTTTTGGCCTGAATGTTTTTAGACAAACTTTCGTTTCGCAGTTACTGACTTGAAATAACAGCACCTGCCACTTCCCCAGGGAATGTCTCGGTCCCAGTTCGTGGCTAATAATTAAGTGATCCCTCCGTCTTTTATCGCGTACGTGTTTCCAGTTAACGCAAGAGTTGTGTTAGAGATTGTACTTCCGCTTTCCAGTAAGGACATCTTGGCTGACGACACTGTTCATATCCGAGGGCGTTTGCAAGTGGACGTAGAAATGATTTCTTCGCGTGGCGTGTCGCCGAGAAAGTGACTGAATTTATTCATGTCTGTCAAAGCTTCGTGACTGCTCTTATGTCATCACCATGACAACGTGATCAGCAATATAAAAACCACCATTACGAAAGTTTGACATACCTAAGAGTGTGTCACAGTGTTTACCTTTAAATTGGTCTACAGTCCGCATAACTGACATAGAGCAGAGGTAAAAATGCTACCTTTTTATCTGCACTTTTAATGCATGGTTATACGTTAGGAGTACCAGAGTACCAGTTATATAACAGCATTAGCTAGAATATGAGTTAATGCGAATAATTGTATTCAACAGTCTTAACTGAGTTTGTTAGCTGAAATGATTTCATTTCAGGTCCGAGTTTGTTCGTATACAGGAGCAGTTATTTCTTTTCTTGATTCTTAACAATTGTTATTGCAACGGTTATTCATTGGCTAACTTATATTTATGGTTTATATATAACTTATATTTATGCTGGCAGCAACTATTTATATTTATGGTCCGAGTTGGCCTGTAAGTAGCAATAACAAACTGAAAAGCACCAACTGAATAAGAACAGTGCGACATTTAGGAGAATGAGGAAAGTTTTTTAATTTACAACCGATCAGTTATTCTCAGTTGCAAAGCTGTGCAGTCAAATTAAACCCAACTGCTGTTTGTCAGATTACAGTAATTATTAGGTAGAACTGCGCAGCGAAATTAATCAAATGATGTGAACAAATACGAATAGTGTAGCCCTCAACTTTCCTGCATTGATTGTCCTTTAGGGGCAGTATTCAGGAGATCGTAATATTAGTAGCATAAGCGAAACATCGAACATTAACACAAAGACGTCTGATGGACTACACAAAGAAAGAAAGCATCATTATTGGTTTCTGGGAGGACAGTTCTTCGAAAACTGAATGAAAATTAAATGGTTTGTCTTGCCTTCTGTACGAAAGCGATAACTCCCTTAATCCTCCGATAGCAGACGTCTGCGTGTTGTAGTAAGAGCTGCGAAACAGAAGAAAAATGATTGATGGTACGTTAGTTGGATAACCGAAATGCCGTTCCTGACACTGCTGGCGACACTTTTATTACTCTGTTATGAGATTTTACGGCCGTTTGGCAGAGAGAAATCCTGTCATTGCGCTGATGAAGGAAGGAGGGAGTGAGAGTCACTGGCGGAACCAGACTGATTAATAGCTATCATAGCTATGTATTTGTGCAGTTCACTTCATTTATATTGTTTTCGATGTGGTAACTGAAGCAATACCTGTGGTTCGCTATGACTTGGTTGATTATGATTTAACAAGCCTTAGCGAAGATTTTACTCTGTTATCATATTCACACAAGTCAAGCTGTTGAGTCCTTGCGCCCACAATTTTCCAAACGTATTTAATTTTCAAGCTATATTCGCTCATAACTTCAACCAGATTACAAAAATATAAAATTTGAAGGGCAGAAAGAATCGAGTCTCTCAGTAAATTTTTCCTACTAAATTTTCCTGTGTTCATTGACGTTATTCTTACGTAACCACCAGCCTAGCTAGTGCAATGCCAGTCAAGTTCCATTGTTACACGAGTACTGCAGCAGTCATTTTTAACCATTGACGCGCTCCCCTTATCTGAAACTACGTATAAACTACATTAGGTTTTGCAGAGAAACAGGAATAGATACAGGAATGGCTTCTCTCTCTCTCTCTCTCTCTCTCTCTCCCCCCCCCTCCCCTTCTCTTCAAGGAACTAGAATATAAGGGAACAAATTGGGATTTGATTTAGAAATGTAGAAGGTCGTGGAAGTAAAGTCGAATAAAATTCCTAAACTTTAGAGGCAAACATGATAAGGCACACTGAATGGAACGCAGAGGTCGTTTATTTGGAGAGTCAGGTAGTATCCAGCGCCTTGGCTTTAAAGGCGAAGTTGGGGCGAAGGTTATTCCAGTTTTAGAGCACCTCTAGATTCACTAGATTACTCGTGCGTCGTGGAAATAACAAATAATCACGGAAAGAGAAAGAACTATCAAAGAAACATAGATAAATGTTTCTTTGATATTTAAATAAATAGGTATTCAAATAATCGTATTTATAAAGATTATATGATAGCATTTTTAGTCGTCTGTGTGCAAGAAAAAGTTATACGTGTTTTCAAAACTTTTTTTTTCTCCCAGTGATAGAAGGAGAGAGAGAGAGAGAGAGAGAGAGAGAGAGAGAGAGAGAGAGAGAGAGAGAGAGAGAGGTGGGGGGGGGAATAGGGTTTATGAATTAGTGAAATATTTATTCTTCAAGAACCTGTGTGTTCAGGTGGTGATAATGCACTTTAATTGGAAAAACCGGTTCAAATACTCTCATGTACATGAGAAACGTCCTAAGGGCTTTTCATTTGAAGGAGAGTTAGAAATTCTTATGCGGAATCTCTCCAGAAACTCCAGAATTTTTCATTCTTCAAAACAGATAAACTGATCAGGAAACTCATTCAGTCGACGGATAGCAAATACTGAGATGATAGTATTAACTGTTTTATCATAACTAGATTTCTGTGACGCCAAGTTACTTTGCTGTGCCAGGCTACTGAACGTACACGTTAATACGAAGATGAGATGAAATGTTTCCTTCACAGGAAAAGCTTATTGTAAATATATAAAGCATAACTAGTTTGAAACACATAGCTTTTATTGATTATATAAAGGAATTTGACAAAATTCTGAGAAATAAACTATGGGAAACTCTAAAGGAATATCACATTCCAAACCAACTATATAATGCTCTATTGAATATATACCATAATAATGGAATAGCAATAAAGCAAAATGATATTATATCTACTTGGAGACCAATAAACTGAGGAGTTCGTCAAGGCTGTCCTTTATCACCCATATTATTTAACATATATATATAGACAATATCAAAAAATGGAGAGAAGTAAATACATGTGGCTTCCAAATTAATCGACATTCAAAAATAGACACACTACTCTTTGCTGATGATCAGATCATCTTTGGAAAGACTGAAGACGAAACTGCAGAAATCAATCTATAATTTAAATAATATTATACAACAATATGGCCTGGAAATATCAACGGAGAAAACTAAAGTCATTTCTTTTCACGGAGATAACCGTATCAGAAGTAAAATAGTAATAAATAATAACATAATTGAGCAAGTTAATAATTTCAAATACCTAGGCTGTAAGCTATCTTACCTAAATGAAATAGATATTGATTTTAAGATGACAAACTTTATAAAAATCACTGGAGTAACTAACAGAATCTTTATACCAAATTACATACAGAAACACACAGGACTCAGAGTCTAGAAAGAAATAGCCAAACCCACACTATTATATGGAAGTGAGATCTGGACCTTCGGAGAAAGGGATATACAAAGAACTCAGACAGCAGAAATGAAATTTCTCAGGAAAACAGAAAAACTCACCCTATTAGGGAAAAAAAAAGAAACAGCGAAATAATTAAATATCTTAAAATCAATTCCATAACAGACTCAGTGATTAAATATAGGAAAAAACTGGCTAGACCATATAGCGAGAATGCAGAGAGAAAGATTACCAAAAAAGATTTTAATATAAACCTAGAGGAACAAGGAATATAGGACGACCAACCAAGAAGAATATGAACTGAGTCCGGAACAGGCCACTTGGCCTAGAACCTGGATAGGAAGACGACGATACATAGCAGTTACGTTTGTTACATAGCAGTTACGTTAATTCTGGTATTGCATAAAGGTTAATATCAACATCATAGCGAACAGATTTGATTTGCATGCTGACTTTAAGCAGAATTCAAAATTACAACATAGCTTGAATTATGTTGGGAGCAAAACAGTATGTTATTAAGAAGGTAGGCAGTATTGGTCATAATAAGTAATATATATTTCCTGGTTCAATATAACAAGGACCACGCGTTCTTTGACACTATATGATGGGGGTGTATATTGTCTAATTTATCTAATCCTTAACCTAATAACTATTCAACCTTTAGTGAGCTTAGTTGACATAAAACATAGAGAAAAAAGGAAGAATTAATACACACATTACAGAAAAATAGGACAACTCTGAATTAGTAACAGAAAACCTCCTACAGCAGAAGAAATAATCTGTGGGTGAAACTTGGTTAATTCTGTTTTTAAGAGTTATTTCAAAAGTCAGCTACTAAAGATCACATGCAAATGTTTTGTCATTGTAACGATAGGTTATGAAAAAATTATACATACATTAGAAGTTACTGTTCAAATTCTTATATTAAGTTACTGTTCAAATTCTTTCACCATTAAAGAAATTATAATGCGCGATCCAATATACTTCTCATTCAAGTATCACACGCCAAACCATTTTTAAACGATATGTTAATGTTGCGAATCAGCTTTATTTTAGCGGCATCATGGAATTAGCCAAGTTTTACCTAATACTTCTTAGTGTTTCTTTACTTCATAGTTATACTAAGAACTCTACACGATCGTTTCTGATTTATAAAGATATCACTCCAGAAATCGTTTCTTTTTAACTAAGTTCGTCTTTGAAGAGAACACAACATAAGATCTTTTAATAAATTACAATGGCTATATGCACGTTGTAATTGATGGCCTTTGCTAATGAAGATCGAAATTTGCACATATGTTTTCTCTGGTCTGTGTGGAATATTTTGGAAGTTGTTTTTATGTTGCAGGGAACGATTTATTAGTCTGTTATACCAGAAGTCAACAACGTGTTTTATAATCTCTACTGTTCCGTTAATTGAAAGGGTGGTACATGATATATGGATAATGAAATCCATATAGCAAGGCCCTAGGGAGGATTTCACAGTCATCCTTTTGCTGTGGCACTGTGCAGCATCATATCACTGATTCGTGTACTCCACGCACACTCTTTCCCCGGAGGAACTTGCACTTACTCTCAAATAGTGCTAGACTGGTTAACTAAACTATGTACAGGGTGTTCGGGATAAATTTGACAGTTTCGTAAGGAAAAAGAAAATCTTCTTTGTATCTATTAAATTTAATGAATTGACAAAAAAACATTACAGGCAGAGTTAATTACAATACTATCAACAAGATTTACTCAAAATAACCACCATTAGCATCGATCACAGCTTCAATTCTGCTTCGGAACCTCGAACAAGCTGATGCTACAGTCTCCCTGGGAAGGGCCGCAAAAACTGTTTTAATTTTATCCATTAACTGGGCTTTTGTATTACTGGAAGTGCGATTGGTGTCTTTTTCAACTGCGCCCCATACAAAATAATCCATGGGGTTAAGGTCTGGGGAGTTTGGAGGCCAAACATTTGGACTGGTGAAGTCGTAGAAATTTTCAGACAACCATTTTTGACTTTTCCCAGAGGTGTGGCAAGGGGCCGAATCCTGCTGCCATACATACGGCCTACCATTGGCTACCCTTGTTATCCAGGGCTTGACTACAGTTAGCAACTCCACGAACAAAGCCCGAATTCCAATGCCAGGGTTCTTCAACACCTGTTCCTGCAGATTTGCGAGGAATTCTGCTGTACGAACGCAATCAGATCGTCTGCTAGGGATCTTTCTTCTTGCTACATCCTCGTAGTCACCATTGCAAGTCTCTAGTTCATGCCTGATTGTTTTTACTGTATTCAGGGAGCATTGGGCAGCAGTCGTAATATCCTTATTTTGATGGCGGGCACGAATCATCATGATACAAGTTATTCTCTTCCATGATTCAGGTGGGTTCCAGCTATCCATCCTTTCTGACATCTTGTATATGAATGAAGAAGGGTCCAAACTTTTAAATGAAGAGAAGTGTGTGTTAATACATGTAACTTACGGGAAAATATAATTAATTATAAATATGTCAAATTTATCCCGAACACCCTGTATATACTAAATGTGTATATAGTTTTCCTTATTAAGTTCTTGTATTTTTAGTCGTATGCTAAATAAATAAAAAAAATATCTTAAACAACTTTAAAATAGCTGATTTCTCAGATATTGGTATTGTGTTTTTTATAGTGATTTTTAAGTGGTAGGTTTTGGTAGGTTTTCAGTCACTTTGCAGACTCAGGATGCCTTTAATAGTTTTTATAAGAAGAGCAAGTGATATTTCTGTGCTTAGCAAGAAACATTATATTTTGTTTCATCGGCGAAAAATTTCATTTGTCTATATTGGGAGTGCAAAACGAACTTGTATGAACATAATCAAAATAGATTACCCTTTCCGAGTTTGTTCTTATCGCTGCACCATTATAATATTGTACTGCTTTCACTTAAACTGGGATTTGTATATAGTCTCTGAAAAATTTCAGAATACACATAATACATTCTGTGTGAATACACAGCTGAAACAAGTGTATTTTGTTCACTGCGTGTGTTTTCTGCCCAGTATGTCCTAGTTTGTCAAATGAATAACCCGAATTACTTGACGAAACACTCTACCACCATGTAACTCAATTTAAATTGAAAAAGCCATGATAATGGTTATTTGCGTCTTAGGGTTTTGAACCGATGTCTTTCTAACCAAAGGGCTTCGTGAATACCGACTGAGCTAGGGTAGCTCGGTATTTTTTGGAGAATTTAATACTTATAGATCACAAAGCATGTCTTTTTCTTTTACATGAGATTATTTTTTATTTTTGAAGTTTTTCTTTTCGTTTCTTATTCTTGCTATAGTAATTGGGAAAACTTAAGAAACTTAGAAAAACATCAATACATTCGACTAAGCCTAGCGAAGGATTAGTAATGTAGACGTTTGTTAAACATACCAAAAGAGAAACAAATAAAGCAAAAAATCTGCATCAAGTAAAGAACTAGTTAAAGTGTGATTTTTAAAATAAAAAAAAAGACAAGAGCTTGAGAATATACAGGGTGTTTCAAAAAGAATGTCCCGCTTTGAAAATTGCATATCTCTGCAACCACGAACCACAAATAAATTTCAAATGAGCATTAGTAATTGTGGTGAGTGAAACTTTAGGCCTTACTTCATACTTGGTAATTTATTTTTTAACTATACCACATTTTTATTATTAAATATAATTATTTGAAATCGTTTCATTCTTTTTGAAACACAGTGTATAATAGGCCAAAGTATGAAAAAAAAAATACCGATAGCGTTCAGCAAGAAGTAACGGTTGACATTCACGACAGCTAATCAGCGAAATGCTTTTCTCTTACAGGGAGCTCGGTGAATTGTTATCGCAACTCACTTTGCTGTATGGCATTCGTGGTTATCACTCTTATCATCTACTGACATCGCTAACGAGAAAATCACATTAACGCCTGCATCAGAACCCACTGTAATCGATATCAATAGCGGCACTCATCAGTAGCTGAGAAAAAGATCAGGAAGATGTGGCTTGTTGTGTCTGTAAAAAAGGGTGGTTTATTCATTTGTTCCGTTAGCCTGTACTTTTAGATTAATGTCTAAAAGTAATGTGTTGCTTTCTATTTCATGGGTAGCGTTTTCCCCCTATATATGTCTACCGCAACACATGAAAATAGTTGTTTTTTATGTGCTTGCCAAATGCACAGGAGGCTTTTATACATGCAGTTGTTTCACATGCTCATTAAAATATGAAGATATTCATAGAGGAAGCAAGTTTACGTTTAGATAAGAAATGATCGATTAAGAATCACCGAACGTTGTCTAAAAATTTGTTTAGAAGAAAGAGATTTCATAATTCGTCCTCCTGAAATATATATTATTATGTTTTGTTATGAGAAATTACTATTATTATATCCCTTCCTCCAGATAGGCAGGGACTCATCGAGAGAGAGACCGTATATAACTTACATTACATGTCATACCTTCCCTTGAATTCATTCGCACTGTCTGAATTCACCACTTCCAGAGGCAAGCCTTTCCAGTCACACATCTCTTTGAGAGAAAGATCTAGTTTTCATCCCTTTCTTTTGACTGCATTCATTTATAACTCCATGGATGCCCGCTCGTCATTCCCCCATCCTTCCTAAAATGAAGGTTTCCATTTATTGGAATTCTATGTGACCCTTTCAGAGGTTTGTAGGTTTTTATCATATCAACTTTCCTTCCACTGTTCACTAGTGTCTGCAGACAACAAATTCTCAATCTTTCCTCATAATCGACATTCCACAATCCGGATATCACATATACTTAGCACTCTTCTTTGTATCCTCTCCACTATATCTTCATCTCCTCGGAAACCAAGAGATCAAATCTGTGCACAAGTTCAGATGAGGTCATTTTGCCTCTTTACAAAGCCTTGTAAGGAGGCAAAATTATTCTTATCCTTACAACATAACGTTCATTTGAGCATTGCAGTTATCCCCTGAGTTCGATTCGCTATATGGTCCCTGAAATTTCAACTTTCTAATATTCTACGACTCGTAATTCAGTAAGTTTCTTCTAGCATAACTTCGCCAATATAATACGCCATTAGATATTTCATTACACCCAAGGCTAGCTATACATTTACTAACATTGAACTAACAGTTATTTTCACACTTCCACAATTCCATCGTATTAAAACCATTCTTATTCTTGCAGCAGCAAATAGCTGTACGTATATCCTGTCAAATCCCCGTTTCCAATGTCATCAATGTAAAAATTAAATAAGAATGGCCCAAGGACTTATCTATGAGGTACGCCACTGGTTATCTTACTAGCATCCCCCATACACTACTTTTTGATATCTGTCAGTCAGCTATCCTTTTTTCCAAGCTAATAGTTTATAATCCAATCCCATATCCTCTAAGTCATATATGGGCAACCGGCGGGCCGGATCCGGCCCTAATCTATTTCAGCGAAGTTTGTCTGATTCATGGTGGGAGAGAACATGGTGTGTTCTACTAACTCACATTAAGCTGACGTCATATGACTTGCGCAAAACACACTATGTTTTCTCCAACCAACGTCTCTTTCTCACTTTGACTAGCGGCGTGTGTTAACGTGTTACGACGTGTCAGTTCGGTACTTGCGTTGGTGTTGTGCTTTGTTCGGTGCCTGCGTTAATGTTATGTTCTGTTCAGTGCCTGCGGTGTAGAAGCCAGTTTTGTTTGACCGTTCTGAATATCGTTTATAAATTTGGGACAATGTCAGGGGTTATTGCAAAAAAAAAAAAAAAAAGAAAAGAAAGAAAAGTAGATGCAGAGAATCGTCAATTTCAAGACAACTGGACGGAGGATTATTATTTTATTCTGAATAAAGGTTTTCCTGTATGTTTGCTGTGCAACGAATCCGTATCCGTCAACAAAGAATACAACTTGAAGAGACACTTTACTTCGAGACATGCGGGTCACCCAAAAATTGATGGACAACTACGAAAAGATGAAATACAGAAGTTGAAGAAGAACTTGGATACCCAGCAGCGAATGTTCAACAAGCTAAGAACGCAGCACCACAGCATTGTCAAAGCCAGCTTTGTGGTAAGCGAAAAAATCGCTAAGCATTCTAAGTCATTTGGTGAAGGAGAATTTATCAAAGAATGTCTACTGGATATTACAAGTATAATATGTTCTGAAAAGGAAAAAGACTTCGAGAATATTCGTTTGTCGAGACGTACTGTTGTCCGATAGAAATTATGGCTGATGGTATCAAAAAAAGTTTAAAAGAGAAGATTGCTAGATTGGAAGCATTTCAATTGCTTTGGATGTCAACACCGATGCCTCCGATACAGCACAACTAGCAATATTTATTCGAGGAGTTGATGCAGATTTCAACATCACAGAAGAATTATTGGCGCTTCGGCCGTTAATAGGAACAACTATTGGTGAAGATATATTTGAAACAGTCAACACAGTCTTCGAGAAATTTGGGCTTAAATGCAGTTCACTATCTGGCATATGCACTGATGAAGCCCCTGCGATGGTTGGTGCACAGAAGGGATTTATTGGAATAATTTGTTAAATTTTCACTGCATTATCCACCAACAAAATCTGTGTGCAAAATCGATTAAATTCACAAATGTTATGGAAGTTGTAGTAGCCAGTATTAACTTTATTAAGTCACGTGCACTTAATCACCGCCAATTTAAGGAGTATTTGGCAGACCTATTTCGGATTATGAAGATCATGATCATCATCATCATCATGCGTATCAAGGATTTAGGCCTAGTATGGCCTGTTCCGGCCTTAGAAGTCATCGTTGAATCGTTTAAGAGGACGCCCTGGTTTTCTTTTTCCTAATGGCTTTTACTTTAAGGCTTGTTTTGGTAATCTTTCTGTTTTCATTCTTTGAACATGTTCCATCCATTTATGTTTATATTTTTTAATTTTTTCTTTTACTGGTTCTTGGTTTAATTCTTTCATAATTTCTTCGTTTCTTTTGTGATCAAATTTTTTCTCATAAACTTCATTTCTGCTGTTATTAATCTTTGTTTGTCTTTTTGTTTTATTGTTCAGATTTCGCTTCCATACATTAAGACTGGTATGGCTAATGTATTGTATACTTTTAGTCTGGTTTGTTTTTGAACTAGGCTTGGTTTAAATATAGAGTTAATTACACCTGTTATTTTTAAATATTTTGCAATTTTTATGTTTATATCTTTTTCATTTTCATATGTGATCCTAGGTAGTTAAATGAATTCACCTGTTCTAAGATCTTGTTATCTATTACTATTTTAGTTCTTGCTGGATCTTGTCCTTTAAAGGCCATAGGTTTTGATTTTTCTGTTGATATTATCATACCATAATCTTTGGATATCTCAAAAAGGAGAGTGTTTAAGTTCAGTTCACTGTAGGATAGTTTAATTCCTTGATGTAAATTTTTATTCCATTTTATTATTATTTCATTTAAGTAGATATTAAAAAGAGTTGCTGAGAGGAGACATCCCTGTCGGACCACTTGGTTTATCTCTCTCGTATATGATAGCTCGTGATTTAATCTTATTTGTATTTGATTAGTTTAATATACAGGGTGTTCGGGATAAATTTGACATATTTATAATTAATTATATTTTTCCGTAAGTTACATGTATTAACACACACTTCTCTTCATTTAAAAGTTTGGACCCTTCTTCATTCATATACAAGATGTCAGAAAGGATGGATAGCTGGAACCCACCTGAATCATGGAAGAGAATAACTTGTATCATGATGATTCGTGCCCGCCATCAAAATAAGGATATTACGACTGCTGCCCAATGCTCCCTGAATACAGTAAAAACAATCAGGCATGAACTAGAGACTTGCAATGGTGACTACGAGGATGTAGCAAGAAGAAAGATCCCTAGCAGACGATCTGATTGCGTTCGTACAGCAGAATTCCTCGCAAATCTGCAGGAACAGGTATTGAAGAACCCTGGCATTGGAATTCGGGCTTTGTTCGTGGAGTTGCTAACTGTAGTCAAGCCCTGGATAACAAGGGTAGCCAATGGTAGGCCGTATGTATGGCAGCAGGATTCGGCCCCTTGCCACACCTCTGGGAAAAGTCAAAAATGGTTGTCTGAAAATTTCTACGACTTCACCAGTCCAAATGTTTGGCCTCCAAACTCCCCAGACCTTAACCCCATGGATTATTTTGTATGGGGCGCAGTTGAAAAAGACACCAATCGCACTTCCAGTAATACAAAAGCCCAGTTAATGGATAAAATTAAAACAGTTTTTGCGGCCCTTCCCAGGGAGACTGTAGCATCAGCTTGTTCGAGGTTCCGAAGCAGAATTGAAGCTGTGATCGATGCTAATGGTGGTTATTTTGAGTAAATCTTGTTGATAGTATTGTAATTAACTCTGCCTGTAATGTTTTTTTGTCAATTCATTAAATTTAATAGATACAAAGAAGATTTTCTTTTTCCTTACGAAACTGTCAAATTTATCCCGAACACCCTGTATACTTGTGATAGCTTTTAGGATATTATTTGGTATTTGTCTTTCTTTTAATATGTTAAATAATACGTTTCTTTTAACTTTGTCAAATGCTTTTTCAAAGTCAATAAATGCAATATGTGTTTCTAAATTGTATTCTATTATTTTCCCTATTATTAATTTTAGGCAGTAGGCCGGGTCTATACATGATCGTCCTTTTCTAAACCATTCTGTACTTCTAAAATAAAGTTTTCGGAATATTCCATTAGTTTGCTATTTAAGATTCTGCTATATATTTTGTAACAGGAATTTATTATACTGATATCTCTATAGTTTTTAGGTTCATCTGGATTATGAAGATGTGTCTTGTTATTGTGAAGTGAGGTGGTTGAGTAAAGGTAAAATGTTAAAACGATTTTATGATCTGAAACAAGACATTGCAGATTTTATGGATATAAAAGGAAACACAATTAACCAAGTAAAAGATGATGAGTGGTGTGTGATTTAGCATTCCTTGTAGATGTCACCGGATACCTAAACGAACTGAATCTTAAATTTCAAAAACAAGGACAGTTGGTTCATGAACTGCATGGACATGTCAAAGCTTTTTGTAATAAACTAAGATTGTTGGAAAGTCAGATAAGAGCTAAAAATTGTTATCATTTTCGTACTGTAGCAAGTCATAAAAACATCCCTTATAATTGTTATGGAGATGAACTGAAGGCACTAATAGAGCAATTTGATACAAGGTTTGCCGACTTCAAAAACAAAGACTCCACATTCGCTATATTTGCTCGTCCGATGGATGCTGATGTAAATGTGCCAGAAACTTACAGATGGAACTTATTGAGCTTCAGGCGGATTTAGTGCTAAAATCACAATTTAACAACATTTCTTTGACGGATTTTTATAAAGTTTATTTGGTGGAAGAAAAATATACAAATTTACGCGCCTTTTCAAGAAAAATCATTTGTCTTTTCGGCAGCACATATATGTGTGAACAGTTTTTTTTGAGGATGAAATACAATAAATCAAAAATTCGGACAAGAATAACGGACGAAAACCTCGAAAATTCTATGCGATTATCCTTAAGTATTATTAACGTCAATATTGATAGTCTCGTAGTTGAAGTACAAGGCCAATCTTCACATTAAATTTTTATGTCGTTCATTATATTATAAAATTTATTTAGAGTTTTATACCAAAGCGTTATATTATAAATAAATGAAATATGAAGTAGCAGCTTGTTTTAATTCATTAAATATTAATTTATTTTATTTAATAATTTGGTCTGGCCTTTGACTCGGAGACAGAATGATAATTGGTCCCCCGAACTAGGAAAGGTTGCCCATGCCTGCTCTAAGTCATGTAACAGACTTCCTTCTGTATCCTGTCAGAAACTTTAAAAAAGTTCAAATGTATCATGATGCATTCGTTTACCTCTTATCTAAATCAACCGTAACATTATTATAAACTGTGGGCAAGCTACTCAGATATGACCCTCCTTCAGTAAACCCATGCTTTTTATTGCAGCGAATAGATTCTAAGTTAACCCATTTCTGTATGAGAGCTGTTAATATATTTTTTTCAAAATCGTCATCACCACTCCGGATATGCTGACGGGTAGATAGTTGTTGTTAGCGTATGGGAGAATCCGGTATTGGCATTTGGATCCGAGATGAGGTGTATTGGTCAGAAGTTACTACTTCCTAGCCGGGATGCAGTGCAGGCTACCAACTTCCCCCGAAGTGTTCTACGTCTGTAGATTGTGTGCTCACGGGGTCAGTATGCCTGTTTTCAGGGATGAAAAACCCACCACCTCTGTATGAGACCAGCTGACTCACCTTTAGTCGAAAACACCTGATAAAGGTTCTTCACGTCATAGACGGGAATCGAACCCAGGTCTTTCCGACCAAAGGGCTTCCTGCTTCTGGTCGATAGTTAGACACATCAATCTTCGTATCACCTTTGTACAATGGGATTATCATACATTTTTTCATTCCTTTGGAATCTTTATTGTGCTGAAACTCAAATTACACAGCCAAGATAAAGGTACAACCAGTTCTGCTGAACACTCTTTTAGCATCCATGCTAATATCCCATCAATCCCTATTTCCAGATTCTTGTTCAGTTTATGGAACAGATCTAGTACCTCCTCCTCATACACCTGAATTTCTTCATCCATTGTAGAGCTCTATGTTGTGTAGTATTCCGCTGTATGTTGCAAGTTGATAGCTCTTAACGAATTGAGCACTGATTAGTTGAACAGTCTCGTTTGCATGTACTATCCGTATTGAGGAGAGTTTTTTTCTTTTGCATTCATTCTTTCTCTTACTTGCAACATAACGATAGAATCCTTTTAGATTATCTTTAGCTTGCAGTGCCAGTTTCTTTTCATACTCATACTTAGCTTTCCGTACAATAGTTGTCTCTTTTGGCCTGAGCATTATAATTTTCTTAACCGACATCATGTTTATGCACACGGTATTCCTTCCATATTATAATCTTCTTAAGAATCACTTAATAAGACTGCACATCCATTTTACTTTTACCCTGTTTCTTCTTTGAACTCTAGAGGCGCATTCTGCTATTGCATCATTGATGCATTTTTAAATATTTCTCATGTACATGTACTACCAATATCCTTTCCATCTAGCAACCGAGATCGAACCTAGTAATTTCCTCAGCTGGTCATTATTTTCTGCTTTGTAGTCCAGAATGTAACTTTTTCTGAATAGAATATCCATACACTTAGCCACTTCCCAGGTCAGTACAGCATGATCACTATCAACAGCTAAAAGCATAATAGAGTAGAATCCGGTTAATTAGGGCAGCCGTTTATTTGGGGCGAATCTTAAAGAACCAAATCGACAAAATTGCCACTTTTCTTCGCTTATTTGGGACAGGAGATGCAGAGCTCAAGATTATCTCTCTGAGGTAATCGCTTATAGATGATTAGTTGGTTCAAGACTTATTGATTGATTTTTCAGTGCTCTGCTTTTTGATAATTTTTTCAATTTTTATTTTATAAAAATTTGGATCCTTATCAAGATGCCACGTAAAATTTGTCATCGAAAACAACGCCCTACTAGACGAAATGAAAGGTCATTTGCCCAATACCACTCATTGTCTTTTGAAGATAACTCGAGTACGGAAATCTACGATTGCTTGCTTGTGTTGTGTCTGTCATTCATCCAACCTTATATTTGCTAGCTATTGGTTGACCCCACATTCACACATAAAGAAAATTTTTATTATACTGTGCCACTCTATGTTTGAAATCACATAATTATTGTGAAGGAATCAACCATCAAATAGCACAACAGCACGTGAACTTACAACAGGCCGAAATTTTCTTACTTATACATAGGGTTTCCCGCAAGATTTGTATTTTAATGAGGGGTGCAATGAAACTGAAATTAGGCAAGCAAAAGAATCAAGTTAAACAAGATATTTAATTCTCTCACAAAATTATTCTTACATAAGAAACAAGAACTCTATTAAGATGAATACAATTAGAAAACAATTTATGCATTCTATAAAGAAATTAGATTCTACTCAGCTGAGTATATCATTTACTGCTAGAACTAATGTATAAGGCTTTCACAATTCTCATCCGCTATGATTTCAACTTAGTTTCACTTTAAACAACATCAATATTCAGCTAAACTCTTGAAATTTAATTCTTTTCAGTCTCATAGAATAATCATAAACTTCAATTTTATCAACACTTAACTGGCAACTTCAATATCTATCAGAGGATTAAAATAGTTCTTAAAAGGTTCAGTCTTAAATATACATATGCATTGTGAGATAACACATTCAAACACGAACTACTTCTTTAATGAAGTGTCTCACATTTTGTTTCACAAGGAGATGTTTTATAACATCACTCAATCAAGCTGGACTAGCTGGCTTCAGCAACACGAAATTTTACTAAGTTCTCCGGACACAAGCAACACTATCACACGTTAGTTATAGAATAGATATTCTTACTGGTATGATCATCATAGCTTGCACATTATGGAAAATTCTTACATCACTTCTAGGCACTCGATAATCTTCCACTATAGATGACACAAAACTTAGTATCCCTGAGTTCAACAACTTATTTGCCAAGACTGGAAAAGATATTTTCTTGCTCGTAATAACTTATCTTACGATAAGCCTCAAACATATTATTATTATCTATTCACTCAGATAAATTCCTTTACAAGGTGATAGGAAACTATAAATAATTATGAGTTCGAAGTAAGATTTATTAAAATCGGAACAAGCAGCCAAATCTTTGTTGCGACGTTCGATCTCAAGTTAGGTCACGTCTCACTACCTATCTACACTCACTCCTTTTTACTTCTGGTTCCTTCTTCCTCTATCTTTCATAAAACTCCTCTCTTTTTTTCCCACCCAAACTTGTTTTTTTCTCTGCTCGTTCAGTTTACAAAGAAATTCCCACGTGATCATTGTACAGTTCCTTAAACCAAGGCACGCGCTATCTAAAAATAATTTAGTTTTCTGACAGCAGCCAATCAAATCACATTAGCAGAGTCCGTTAGAAATACTTTCACTTTCCGTAACAACAAATAAAATGCATATATTACAGTTCGTTTAGGATACATTTACAAGTTAATATAAAGAATTTATATAAGATAAATAATTAAAAAAATTACAATTATTATTTCAATGAACAAATAACAGTAAGTGTTTAAATCACAATTTACTTAGAAGCAAACTTACTCAGGAAATGCAATTCATGTTTAATCATGAATGAAGTATTAATAATTGTAAAATTCTTCATTCACAATTTAACACTTGATGCAACAGCAGCAAGATAAATTGCAAGAAGAATTTGCACGGCACGGAAGAGAGGAAACTTTCTAAAAACGGAAGCGTGACGTTGAGGTGTCCCTAAATCAGTGGTTCTTTCTCCATTATAACTGGACGAGAAGTGCGCGTCAGTGGTCCAATGTTAAAAAAGAAGTCAGAGGAGTCAGCTAAGAAGCTTGGTCATGATAATTTTAAAGAAACAAATGGTTATAATAGTTGTGTCGATGGAATTGTAGGCATGATATTATATTCAAGTTATATAAATTAAATGTTTGAAATCAAATATTTTCTAATGCGTTGTTTATTTAGTTTTAATAGGATTACATTGAAGGACAATATGTCTCTGTTGATATTAACGATGAGGAAAATTGAAATATGTACATATTTCGCTATTGTCATTAATTTGAATAAATTATTTGTTGTTCAGTCTTTTTAACTATTAACATGAAACTTTGCATAATTGGGCCAAAATGTTCTAGTCCCGATGTGTCGCAATTAACCGGAATCTACTGTAGTCACATCTTTACCGAAAGCTTTAACTTCACCTCTGACACTATAATCAGATTTAATACTTTTTTTACCGCAAGTTCTTTCTGTCGCATGCTGCATAAGGAAGTTGTCTCGCAACAGCTCAATAAATTCGATTTCATTCTTATCATAATATTTCACTGGTACCAATCAGTATTAGAATAATTAGTCATTCATGATGATTAATCATTTAGTACCCATTATGTTTATTTGGTGTGCATTTCATTGTTACCAGGCAGGGTCCACTAGGTCTGTAGCAACTTCCCACCATATACAGTATTTGATTTATGTTAGACGCCACCTCATACCACATAGCTTCAAACTTACTGCCACATGGACATTTTCTAATATTAAATCATAGCTTTCTACCCTAACAGTACGCAAATCATCTGATATCGTTAGCATCATTCCCCCCCTCTCCTAGTTTGTCTATCTTCCATAAAAATGCTGTATCCTTTACATGCGATACCAGTTAGTATGTTTGCTTCTGAGAACCAGCTATCACTAATCTGTAATCTGAGGCCACAACGTTTTCACTAAGGCAATAAACTGAACTCCCCCCCCCTCCTGATTTTTCTGGTATTTGCGTCCAGACATAAGTTGCTTTCATGTTTTTTTTTTTTTTTTTTTTTTGTATATTCATCTGTGTAGTCTGCGTGACCCAGTTGGATCACTTTCAGAACTCTGTTTATACTTAATTCTCCACTTATGCAGACACATCCTTGCTCATAGTAAGTACGTACCCGACCAGCAGACCATCATCCTTTCATCACCCTCCATGATTAAGCATATTTATAATTTATATCATAATATAACTGTGGGAGAGGGGCGGAAAAAAGAGGTACAAAAGCAGAAAGGCGGTGTTTGCTGCGCGTTTCAGATTTTCTTTAACTATATATATATTTATTTAATTTCGGTATCAAAATACAGTCATCATCATTTATGCCAGATCACTTTGCAAGCCCATCATAAAGTTTAAATATAAGTGAAACTGCGGTTATTCCAGTAAAATTAATTTTAAAATAAAATTATGCTGTGAAACTGTCAAGCCCATTAATTTTCATTAAAATCAGTTATGTGCTTTTGCATTTGAAATTCATGTATGCCGTTGAGGAGTTCTCATTGAAACAGATTGATGTCCAATTCTCAATCAGACCAACATGCTTCGCAACACTAAATTATAATGATCTGAATTTTTTTAGATCTTTTCGCCTGTTATAAGAATCATTCAGTGAAAACAAAAAGCGTTTCTTATTTTCACTCACTAATTTCAACTTTATCATCTCTATCATCAGTTATGGCTCCGTTAGATATAATATTCGTAGGTGATGTCACGATTGATGTGCTAATCGTTCTGTCAGTGACCAACTGAAGTATATTCGAAAAGTTTAATTTATGTGTGGATAGAAATACAGTGCCAAACTATATTCAGAGAAATGATCTGGCTCATAGCTGTATTATAAGCCAAGCATTATGTAAACGGACTTCATTTATCAATCATTTCATCGCACCTTTCTTTGACTTGTTTAGTCTCACCTCCTGTTATATATAAGTACCTTAGCTTCTTATCAACCTGATTAATGATAAGAATCTTCCTATCATATCCACATGGCATGTTGTGTTCTCTGTATGGTTTGTCTGTTGCATGTAATTTTAAATCGAATTTTGAAAGTTGTTGGAAGTTTTTCCACTTGATTAAAATACAAATTAAAGATACCAAAAAATTATATACTTGGTTTAATCTTTTATCCAAATATAAGCAAACAAAGTTTGGAAGTATTTTCAGGACTGGGGAAACTCGTATAATAGAAGCTAATGACTTCGCATCACTTGCCTTAGTATCCCATAATGCAAAGCACATATCCATAAGGGTATGTATAATGCTATGCATTATGGGAAGGGTCACTACCCAGACCAAAGCAAGTGATGCGAAGTCATTAGCTTCTGTATACGAGTTGCCACAGTCCTGAATGAGGTATTTTCAGGACTGGGGCAACTCGTATATAGAAGCTAATGACTTCGCATCACTTGCCTTAGTATCCCATAATGCAAAGCACATATCCTTATGGATACGTATAGTGCTATGCATTATGGGAAGGGTCATTACCCAGACCAAGGCAAGTGATGTGAAATCATTAGCTTCTGTATACGAGTTGTCCCAGTCCTGAATATGTGCTTTGTATTATGGGATACCAAGGCAAGTGATGTGAAGTCATTGGCTTCTGTATATGAGTTTCCCCAGTCTTAAAAATACTTCAGGCGCAAACTTTGTTTGCTTACACTTGGATAAAGGATTAAACCAAGTGTATAATTTCTTGGTATCTTTGGTATCTTTAATTTACGAATTTTGAAAGCAAAAAGCTCAATGTTATATGAAAACGCCATCATATTCACATTCAGCTCCTGTAAAGATTCTTCGTGTCCTAGAAGGGATTCGAATCCAGGTCTTCCCAGATAAACTGTATCGTTGCTACCCACTGAGTTACGGAGAGTCTTCAGCAAAATTATCGAATATAAATGTAACTAATTCTTGATTAACAGCTCATCGCCGATGCACAGTTGATTACAATAATGTAATTGCATTTTAGTGCTGTGTGAGATGGTCAGTTTAGACCACTTAGATTCAAGCGCTTGGTAATAGTCAAAATTTTTACTGTTTGGGTAAAAACGATTACCATTTGTAATAAAAAAAATATAATAGCAATCATTATACCAAAAAGATTCCTGTCGTACTTTGTGGCTTATTGTTGATTAACAGTAATTGTGTTATCAAATTAGTGTACCGCTGTAAATGCATTTTGAATGCCCACTGAGAATCGGTATCATTTATCTCTTTGGTTTTTATTGTAATTTTATCTACAAAAGCCAATGACAAAAAAAAAAAAAAAAAAAAAACCTGCATTGAGAACAAATCCAAACGATTGAAATCACATTATGGGCCAACTGGCTTTGAAAACTCTCCAAACTCACCTCAGCAGCTGTGTGTTACACATAATTTAGTCAAAAATTCTTATAGCCGAAGTAAATTTACTTAAGAAATTGTGCAGACCGTTGCAGCTAAAATTGAGATTGGCTATATTGTGTCCTAAACAGATCTTCACTCGGAGAAAAATTGAGTGCTAACGCACAGATAAAAATAAACAGAAAACACTTGTCCTGTTTGTTGATTACAGCTTCCAAAGTCTTGCGCAAATAACCTTTAAGCAATGACAGTCTCAAAATATGTTAGTAGTCACTCACAATTTTGTAAAAAAAAATCTCGAATAAACAAACTCTTCATTATGTTAATCACCGAATTCTCAAATCGCTGTTGTTCATCAGCATAATATTCGAATCTAATTATATAAATCCCATTCTTAATTAAAAACTGATGGAAACTCTTACTCGATAACAGTTTATCAAGACTTCAAGAAGTCCGAGTCACATGCTATCATCATCATGCTTCTGCTCTGAATATTAAAAATACTGTTGACAGTGCACCGTTGCGTTTCTATATATATGTCATTCCATATAAACATTAATAGATTTAGAGGGTATCTCAAGTTGTTTTATCCAAAATTTACTTCATATTTTACTAATAATCATCTATGCCATAAAGTTTTCTGTGTTGCTATTCAGCTCTCCGGACAAAAATATAAACATTTAGCAAGGTATATATCAACTTCGATCACGTGATATCATATGATATTTATCGCCCTCTTTGCTGATATATATATATGCAACAGGATTACGTTTTTGCTGTTCATCTGCAAAGTGAAACTGTTTTAAAATAACCTGTCTAGCATGGTAGTTGCATCTGGTTTCCTGTGATAGGCTGAGTAGCGGCAGTGAATTAGCTGTCGATAGCTTTAGTTTCTTCACATCTCTTTCATTCGTTAAATCAGCTGAGATTTGTCAGGAGATAACATCTCTCTCTCTCTCTCTCTCTCTCTCTCTCTCTCTCTCTCTCCCTCCCTCCCTCCCTCTCCTAATTCATGTTCTTAACAGCTCTGAAATAGGGAGCAGACAGATTTAAGCTCTTGATAATACTTTGTTGATAGAGTCTTAATCAAATACGACAGTTTCAAGCAGCTAAAAGAATCGCTTAGGATATGCTTTCGAATTACTATTAATAAAATAAAATTGCATATATTTTTATCCTTACACATCTTATACAGAATAGTAACTAATTATGTGTAGAAAATTTATGAAATGCATGCAAGCGAAAATGAATGTTCACCTTGACCTTTTTGATCTATCTACTCTGGTCGGTCTGAAGACGGGTTTGTCCTTTCAGAATCTGTTAAGTTATCTGTATAATTTGCATTTCTTATCTTACTTATGTTTTCTAATGGTCCTCTGTTAATCACATAATCCAATTAGCATTTTCCTAATCGTTATTATATAATCCAATTAAGAATGAAATTTGCGTAAACAAGGTTATACGCAGGGCGCCTGTTTGATATCGACACTGCGTTCAGAATTTTGAACTATCATTTTTATATGTCAATGCTCACTCGTTGCTCGTTCACTTTGCTGATATTCATGTGGTACATCAAAACTCTCAATGCTCGCGTGAAACTATTCATGTTTACATTTATTTCCTAAAGATCTTCATAATTTATGGCATTTTAATCTCTTTACACAAATACCCGTTTATATGAAAAAAGTCATTGACAGAATCCGACTTAAATATATATCTTGTCATTGTACACAGGTACTGAAGCAGAGAAACGCACACGTTCTTTGGAAATCAGACTTGTTTGATAATAAGAAATTTATTGACAATCAGTTGAATAAATTCAACATACAATTACTTCCAATGGAGAAAGATGATCAAACAAGCACGTACATATTAAGTAATACAAGGCGTGTTCAAAAAAAGACCGAACTTTTGCTATAAAGATTTATTGCGCATCTCAACGTTTTAAGCACTATCCCCTTCAAAGTAGTTCCCTGTAATGGCGATGCACCGTTCCCAACGTTTATTCCATTGTTGGAATGCGTTCCTGGAACGCATTTTCTGCGTTCAGTTGGCGCGCAGTTCTCTTATCGCATTTTCCTGAATCTCCTCTATGGTTTGAGGACGGAGAATAGGGTGAATGGAGCAAACGGATGTCTGATGTTTTGTCATTCGCATTGTTGTGGTGCAACATCCAAGTCTTGTTTTCCCACAATTCACGCCTCTTCCTGCGCACAGCATCCCTCAAACCCAGTAAACTTCCTGATACAATTCTTTGTTTACCATCTGACCACGTGGTACAAATTCATAATACAATGCCTCTCCAATCAAAACACACAGCCAACATCACCTTGATCTTTGACTGACTAATCCGTGCTTTTTTTGGTCGAAGACCCTTTCCCCACCAACTGCGACGATTGCATCTTGGTTTCAACATCATAGCCATAAAAATCCACGCCTCAATATTTACCAAGTTTGCAGCAAAATTTCACATTCACACACACACACACACACACACACACACACACACACACACACACACACACACACACACACACACACACACACACACACACACACATTGTTCTTCAAGCTCTTTCATTGTCACTTTGTCACTAATCCGAACAGCTTGTGCACGTGCTCACTTCAGCGGATGTAACTCGACGACAAATGCTCATAGCAGAACGGAGCAAAATGGCAGTTTTTTTTTTATCAAAACCTGCCGCTAGGTGCGCTCAGTAGCCGCATCGCGCTCTCTGTGCCAGTTGGCGCGCTATTTAAAAGTTCGGTCTTTTTTTGAACACGCCTCGTATATAGTTCTCAGAATGACCCATAAATGGCGTTTGCATTCAATGTGTTAATGAAATATAGAAAGAGAACTAGCAAAAAAAACTTTTTTTAAAAATACAGGTTTTGTTGCATTTTTAAGGTTTCATTAGATAGGATAAGTATTGCTTAGTTAGTATTGACAGTTCGCTTTCGTTGGAAAGACTGTTGTTCAAACTCTGCAGGACGCAAGTAACTTCTGTTAGACTTCACAGTGGAAGGCGATTTAGCAGTTCTTATACAGAGATGGGAAGGTTTTCATTCCGCAAAGCAGACAAACCGACCAGACTAAACTGGCAGACATAATAGACTCTGCAGTAGGATTAATTGAGCTATCCTAACATTAATTAGGATTTTTCAAACAAGTTCCATGGTTGTGACAGTTCATTAAACATAGCATGTTAAGAAGATAAAGTCACATTTTTTTTTGTCTAGAGTACAATGTACATTCCATGTCGTATGCAATCTATGAATGTCTTGCTTCACATATTATCGGGGGAAAAAATAAACAGTGGAACCATGTTTTTGACCGCATTCTGTGCGAAAACAATTTTCATACAGAACCTGATATCAGTAGAGAGCTTTGTTGCCTTTCAGCAGATCATGGTCACTAAAGTCTCATTCCTTGGGAGCTACAATGCTAGTTAAAGTTCATTATCTGTAGCTCTTCCATTCTAGAGATATAATTGATTGCAACAACCATGCAAGCACAATAACCGCCTCCCTAAAGTCCTTCCACAATAATAATAATACTGAATTATATGAAGTAATAGAAAATTTCAGATCACTGCCATTCAAAGCAAATCGTTAATTAACAAATATTTGTTAATCAGCATCAGAAGTTATGGAGTTGACAGAGTACATATGGAGGCCTCTTTCTTCTCTTTTACTAATTAAATCATGCTTTATAATTGAATGATACACAAGCCTAGCCTGAAACATTTAAACAGCAATTATTACGGTATCTAGAAAAATGAACTACAGCATAAATATTAAAGCTACCGTCGTAAAGCAGCGTCAGAGGCTCCAATAAAAGAAGGCTTTCATTCTCTGACCAAAATAGTGCTCTACTGATTCCGTCTCACATCCTTAACAAACGCTGCCAACTTCACATGCAAAACACTATAAACAGCATATGAACTATAATGCATCACTAGGTTCATAGGTATTGGAATTCTCTTTACATTACGCCGTTTCTTTTCTTAATGCTTAGCCTGTTAGCTCATTTTTTTTTAAGTTTAGGAGACAAATCAACACAACACGCTTTCCTCAGCATTCCGTAATCACAACTTATTTGTTTTGAATTGCGAGGTGCAAACACTGCTGAAACAATTTAGTATTGATCATGAATTAGCAGAAGTAGCAAACATAAAATAATAATAAATATGCTTCACATTTTTATGTGAAGTATACAAAACCTATAGTGCATTTAATATTCTATAGGTTTTGTGTACATTAATATTAGTACTATGAGTGGATGAGGATTAGATTATTTGGAAACTATACTCTAGAGATCACACATAGAACATTTTCCCAAGCCACTTTGACCTCCAGAAAGCAGGGCGATGAAATTCATCTATTGTCAATAGCAGTGGTCTCCAAACTTTTCTGATCGCGTACTCGCAAGAGAGAAAAAATAAATAGCGCGTACCCCAATTGATTGAGCAAAAATCTATTGTAATAAGTATTATAAAGAGGAAATATGCCTTGTATCATCATATAATAATTAAAAACTCTAGATAGTTTTACACATTATTTTTATTATTAACAGCTTACAAACATATTTATTACAATATTTAATGTAAACAATGGCCTTGCATGTCTTTCATAATTTCTTGAAATTCTGGTTTGATGGCTTCTGATACTGCGATACGTTGCTTCTTTAAATTATCTGCAATGATTTCTATACGTCTACCAATGTATTTGCTGATAAGGGAATAATACATTTTAGTTTATCTGCATATTCTTTTCCATGGATTATTTCTACCATTTTTATGGCGGTTGGGAGTACAAGTGTTTAACCAGTGGTGTGTGGCTTTTGGTCTTTTGCAATTAAGAATGCAACCTCAAGAAATGCCTCCAAATATTTATGGTTAATTTTAGTGAATTTTTTTTAAGTTGTTGGATTGAGAATTACATGTCTTCAAACATCATTCAAAGAATTGTAAAGATTTGTGTTCATGTTCAGGATGTTTCGTTTTTAAGTGTCTTACTAATAATGATGGTTTCATACTTCCATTACATAGCGTCTCATGACACAATACACATGTAGGACGAGGTTCATTGTTGACTATCGTCGATGTAAATCCCCATTTAAAGTAGTCTTCTTGATAATTTCGAACTTTCTTGGGCAAGGTTTTGTTAAGTTTCAGATTAATGTTTTTATCACTTAATTTGACTGATAACGAACTTGTTTGAATAGAAGAATCAATCCTATCTTTTCCTTGTTGTTCGTCTGCTGTAGAAGTACTATCATAGCGGTTCTTTGGAGGAAATTTTTTTAACCATTTATCCATTTTGTGAGGGTTAATTTGTAAAATTTAAATATAATTCATTTACTATTGATAATATCAAACACTTTTAAAAAATGTAAGCAATTTTGATAATATTAATTCACTATTGCTAGTGTAAACGTAAAAGTAAGCAAAAAGACGTTGGAATTGCACAGAAACAATATATACTAAAAATCGTTAAACTTACTACTAATAGTCAAATAATTAATACAACTGTGATGTCATCTGTAGATAGCAGGATAACTAAGCAATTTTCCTTCTCTAGTTGAGCTTGTCAACACTAGGATGCTTTACAAACAATGGCAATGATAAGAAGTAAGAGATGTACTCCCTAGTTTAAAAAAAACGACAGCTTTGCCACGGACGATTATGTGTGCAAAATCGCCCAATGTGCGCTACTCGCAAATTTAAGTTTGCAGGATCTTTATAACGTCTTTGTCTATATTAGATATGTTTAATTAATGAAAGAAAGTAATATTCTTTATCTTTAATTAATTACTTAATTTTTTTCCTATCAATATAAAACTTTTTGACGTATCCCCCACGTATCGACTCGCGTACCCCCTGGGGTACGCGTACCACACTTTGGAGACCACTGGTCTATAGACATTCACAACATTCATGTAACTTTATTTGCATAGCATTAAACCTTGTAATTTACTATATAAAAAGCCTTGTGTTGTGAGTGACAAATATAATAATCGATTTTTTTATAAAAATATATTGTGCAATATATACATTAGATATATATACTGAGTGGACATTTTATTAGGAACAAAATTTAATAACGAATGTGACCTCCTTTTCCCCTGAAAAACAGCATGTATTCTTCGTGACATTGATTGGACTATGGTATCATCTAATTTTTGCAGATTGGATGATCACATGCTGTAGCTGGGAATTGCTCGTTCCACTTTATCCAAGAGATACTCCATTGGGTTGAGGTCTAGGACAGCTGGCTACTAAAGTAAAGGGATCTCGCCGTTATGTTTTTCGAACTACTTCAACACGCTATGCGCTTTGTGGTATATCGCATTGTTTTGCTGGAAATACCCATTTGGCAAGGATAAACTGCAGCCACGAATGGGTGAACATGATCAGCGACAATGTTGAGATAGACTGTGGCTTTCAGGCAGTGTTCAGCTGCTATCAGGGAAGTTAACGTGTGCTAAGAATACATTCCCTACACCATTATACCCTCGGTACCAGTATGAGCTGTTGCTACTTGGTAGGAAGGATCTGTAGCCTCATGTTGCTGCCGCCATATTCTGATTTTGCCATCAGCATGATAAAATAGAAAGCAAGACTCATCAAAACAAGTGACGTTTTTCCAATCGTCAGCTGACCAGTGTTAGTGATTAGGTGCCCACTGAAGCCGCATCTTCCTATTCTTAGCTGACAGCATTGGAATCCGAGATGGCCGTTTGCTCTTGTACCCACCCGTGAACTGTGCGCTCCGATATGATGATCTGACCAGTATTGTTGTACTGAGCTATGATTTGACTGGTACTGGCCTTCATGTCATAATCATGTCATTCATAAGGGTTGGAGCTAATGGGGGTCTTAAATTCATGTACACTAATACTAGGAGTATTAGGAACAAGAGGGAAGAGTTTTTGGCCATGGTTGGCACTTCCAGACCACAGGTTATTGGTATTAGTGAGACATGGCTGACTGTAGATGATATAGCCAGTGGGATTGAATGTGATGGGTATAGTGTGTTCAGGAATGACAGAGAGAATAAAATGGGGGGAGGAGTATTGTTGATGATAGCTGATGAGCTACAGCCAAGGAGAATAGAAGTGGAATTGCAGGATAGAGAAAAGAGCACATTTGAGGCCATTTGGTGTGAGATTGTGGCTAGCAGAACTAAATATACAATTGGGTGCTGCTATAGACCAGGTGATGGAAAAGATGGTGGTGACAGTATGCACAAGCAAATAGAAGAAATGAGTGGAAGGAGGGTGATTATTATGGGAGATTTCAACTATGGTCGCATTGATTGGAGTGAGGAGAGGACACACGGGAGGAAGGAATTGGATTTTATGCGGTTATTAAGGGATAACTATCTGCGACAGCATGTAATGGAAAATACTAGGGGTCAGAGAGTGCTTGACCTAGTAATTACATCTGAGGATTTGGCTGTAACAAATATGACCACACTGCCACCAATCGGTGAGAGTGATCATAGGGTCTTGACTTGGGAGGTGGCTAAAGGTGTAGAATTTTCAATTAAGACAGGATACATGTGGAATTATCGGGCTGGAAAGTATGACAAGCTTAGGAGTTTGATTGGTTCAGTGCCATGGCATGTACAACTGCAAGGACTAGAAGTTGATAGTGCATGGGAGGTAGTTAAGAAGTGCTTGCATGAAGCAATGGCTGACTGTATACCTAGAGTCCGAATAATAAATCAAGTAGGGGTTAAATGGATGAATAACACCACTAAGCTTGAGCTGCAAAAAAAGAAACTATGGAGGGAATTTAAGGAGAAAGGTGACCGGCAGGCACATGAACGGTATAAAGCGCAAGCCAGAAGGGTGACGAGTGTGGTAAGAAAAGCAAAAAAGGATTACGAAAGAACTTTGGCCATGCAGACTAAAGAGAATCCTAAACAGTTTTTTAGATATGTAGCAAGTAAAAGTAAAATTGTATATGGCAGAATGATTTTAAAGAATGCCGATGGTAGGGAGGTAACTGAATCAGTTTAGATAGTTGAGTTACTGAGTGAGCACTTTGCAAGAATATATCATCCAGGTGGTGACATTGCAGAAACGAATAAACCAGTAGATTATACGGGAATTGTGGTGAATGAAGTGGAGATGAGTAGTAGTCTATTGCATAACCTCAATGTCAATACATCTGTGGGATTGGATGGTATACCAACTCGTGTTGTGCGAGAAGCAGCTAAAGAATTGTCAGTACCCTTGACCATTTTGTTTAATTTGAGTCTCGAGTCTGGGTTAGGGTGGAAAGAGGGGAAAATAGTTCCACTGCATAAAGGTGGTTCCAAGACTGCTGTTGTAAATTACCGACCGATTAGCATATCAGGAATCATTTTCAAGGTCTTAGAGAAATTAGTCAAGAAACGAATACAGGATTGGATAGATGAAAATGAGATATTGTATGGGGGACAACATGGTTTTGTGAAGGGTAGATCATGCCTCAGTAACTTGCTCACGTTTTATAACACAGTGACGGCTGAACTGGATAGGGGTAATGGGTGTACAGTGATACTACTAGACCTTGCCAAGGCCTTTGATAGGATACCACATGGAACCCTAATCAGTAAACTGGAGCAGATGGGAATGGATATAGGGTTGGTGAGATGGATAGGAGGGTGGTTGAAGGAGAGATACCAGGAGTGGAGTCTAAAAGACGTCTTGTGACTAGTGGAGTGCCGCAGGGCTCTGTTCTTCGACCACTGCTTTTCAATTTGTTCATCAATGATATTGGAAAGGATTTGAGAGGAAGTGTTCACTTGTTTGCTGATTATGCAAAGTTGGGTAGAGCAATTGTGAGTGCACAGGATGTCAAAATTTTACAGGATGATTTGGATAGTTTGGAGGACTGGGCTAGGAAACACGGATGTCAATTTAATGTGGCAAAGTGTAAGGTTATGCACTTTGGGGTGAAAAGAATAGCAGCAGTATATCGCATTGGTGGAACCGTACTCCAGGAGATTGATGAGGCCAGGGATTTGGGAGTGTTGGTGGATAGGGAGTTAAAGTTTAGGGGGCACATTGCAAAAGTGACTAAAACAGCTCACCAAATCACCTGGCTTCTGAAAAATACTTTAACATGCAGAGACAAACAAGTTGTTGTTCCTCTGTATCGAGCCTTGATAAGACCCCATCTGGACTTCTGTACCCAGTTATGGGCACCAGGGTTTCTTCGTGATGGGGAGGAAGTGGAAAAGGTCCAGAGACGAGTGACCAAGATGATAGCAGGTCTGTGGAATGAACCTTATGAGAATAGGTTGAGGATTTGTGGGTTGCAGAAATTGGACGATAAGCGAAGGAGGGGTGATATGATTGAGACATTCAAATTACTGAAGGGTTTTTATAAGATTGATCCAGAAGATATTTTTGAAAATATGACTGGTGGTGGGAGGACTAGGGACCATGCATGGAAGCTGGGCAAGAGCGTGGTTGACAAGGGTGTTAGAGCTAGGTTTTTTACTTGGAGAGTGGTGAATGAGTGGAATAAGCTTCCAGAGTCTGTTGTGGGTGCTACGACCGTGAATGAGTTCAAGGCAAGGTATGATAGATACTGTGTGAATGTTGAATAGTTGTTCTTGACATGATGTTAGGGCCTCCCTCGATGAGTCTGTCGACTCCTTGGAGTTTCCCGGAACAATAATAATAATAATAATAATCCTTGCCATTCTTTTCTGACATCATGTGCAATCAACGAGCTGTTTCCTTTCACAAAACGGCCGTTGTCTGGCTTTTACACCACTCCTGGTGCACCTTGAAGACTATTGTGCGTGAAAAGCCCAAAAGAGTAGACGTTTGTGAGGTACTAGAACCAGCACATCTGGCATCAACAATCATACCATGCTCAAAACACACCTTTTGCCCATTCTGATGTATCAAACACACACACAAAGAAAACAGAACCGCCGGATGCCTATGTGCCTGATATATATATATATATATATATATATATATATATATATATATATATATATATATATATATATATATATATATATATATATATATATATATATATATATATATATATATATATATATATATATATATATATATATATGTGGCGCGATCAGCTTTTACTCGGTTGTTATACATTTGAAAAAAATAGATTTAATGACTCCAAGACCGAGATAACATATAAAGATTTTAATGATAAATACTACTAGTTTCGGCATATAGCAGCCTTCTTCAGGTATTTATAAAGGAAAGGAATACTAATAAACATTGAATTATTTAAACAAACTGGAAATTACAGGTACAAATTGCCTCACATAATCGATACATAAAAACGTTGTATTTTTCAAGTTGTTCCAACTGGCGTGCCATTGTTTGTTGCAATTGTGCGTGCAAGTTCACGTGAACGCCAATATTGAATAACTGCAGCATGGCTATCTGGGATGTTATAACTTAAATTATTATTTAAGTGGGCCGGGTTCAGTAGGATTTCCCTTGATTCTACGATTTTCCTTTCAAACTCATCGTCACAGCGAAAAATATTTTCTGATCTATTCCAGCATACAGAGTGGCTTTGTTGGTCATCATTAGGATTATTTGAAAAAAAAACATAACTGGATAACGCAGTTGCATGAGATCTTTTGTATGAGATGTCTTTCTTATGCTCTTCTATGCGTTGTTCAATAGATTTGTTAGTTTGACCAAAGTATGGGATATTGCAATCACACCACAATTTATATACTCCAGGGTACTTAAGGTTGTGATGAGTAGGTTTTGGATGGCTGATTAGAGAGCGGATTTTTGGAAGTGTGGTGAAGAAGGTCCTGATATTATATTTTTTAAGGACTTTAGCTATTTTCTTAGAGACTGTGCTAATGTATGGAATGGAGATGCTACCTTTAAAATTAATAGTCTCTGTTGTGCACTGCTTAGGAGGGTTCAGAAGAAATTTCTTAATTGTTTTTTCAGAGTATCCATTTTGTTTAAAAATAAGAGTGAGGTGATTCATTTCTTTTTGTAGTTCATCTTGTTCATTTAAGAGAGAACGTGCTCTGTGTCCTAAGGTAGATATAATTCCAAGTTTTTGTGGTGGAAAATGATGAGAAAGATTATGCAGATATCTATTGTTATGCGTAGGTTTTCTGTACATAGAGATTTTTAATCTTTCAGAGCATCGTGTAAGCATAACATCCAAAAAAGGTAAAGAGTTATTATTTTCTATATCAGCAGTAAATTTTATATTAGGATGTTGGATGTTTAGATGACGAAGAAAATCTGTGAGAGCTGTGTGCCCGTGATTCCAAATAATGAATATATCATCAACATATCTTTTCCAAACTTTTGGTTTAAATGAGAAGGAAGATATGGCTTTCTTTTCAAAGTCTTCAAGGAAGATGTTAGCTAGCACTGGGGACAAAGGGTTGCCCATTGCCAGGCCTTGTTTTTGTTAGTAAATGGAGTCCTTATATCTGAAGTAACCAGAATGAATGCAATGCTTTAATAAAGTGAACATTTTTTTTGGATAATTTGTCCTGTAGTAATGTAAGTACCTCGTCCGTAGGAACGTTATTAAATAAAGATATAATGTCAAAACTAGCTAGAATATCATTATCATCGATGGGAATATCTTTAATATGAGAAACAAAATCTGTGGTGTTTTTGATGAAAGATGAAGATTTATTGGAGAAACACTTGAGGTACTTTGCTAAATATTTTGAAAATTTATATGTAGGTGAATCAATTCCTTCCACAATTGGGCGAAGAGGGATGTTTTCTTTATGAACTTTTGGAACTCCATAGATGCGTGGGATAAGAGGATGTAGAGAGCGTAATGAGAGGCGAATATTATGAGGAAGTTCACTCGCAGTCTTTAACAAGTTGTTTGTACGGTTTTGTAATTCTCTTGTAGGATCTTCCTGAAGAATTGAATATATTGAACTATCTTCAAGTAATTGAAGCATTTTGTTGTGGTAATCTTCAGAGTTGAGGATGACCGTAGAGTTGCCTTTATCTGCAGGTAAAATAATAATGTTACTGTTCTGTTTTAGATTTTTTAGGGCTTTTTTTTCAGCCACTGAAATATTATCTGTTGGAGGTTTGGCATTATTTATAATAAGAATCGATTCAATACGAAGAAGTTTCGCCAAATGATTAGGAATGAGTGAACTTGCTTTTTCTATTTTTGTAAGAAGAGATTCTTTAGGGATAAATTTTGTTGAGGGAATAGAATTGAGACCTTTGTTAAGAATATTCGTTTCTGCATCCGTTAACATATGAGAAGATTTGTTCACTACAACCTTTTCAGGATTAATACGGGCATCACTATGACCATATCTGTTTTGTGTCCTTATTAGATTATTAAATTTCTTGATAAGAGTGTATTTATTCTTGTTTTGTATTCGTGTGGCTTGTGCTTCACTGTTAATGATAAAATCATGTAAGTTAACATTATCCATAATTTCTTCAAGTTTTTGAGTTAAAGATCTTTTAGTGCTGAACAAAAAAGCTAAACCACGTTTTGTGTCTGTAATTCTTTCGCTGAGGAGATCCATTTTAGCTTTACGATAGATTTTTTTAGCGCGTTCCGTTGTTATCTTTTCTTTAAAAGAGATGAAATTGGGAAAAACTGCATGGAACTTACAACGTTTGAGGAAAATTAACCTGTTTATTTTCAATCCTATTTTCTTCAATGTTCTTTTAAAATTCCTTTGTATTTTCATTAGAGACGCCTCGTCATTTAGGCTATAGATGTGGCGATCAGCTTTTATTCGGTTGTTATACATTTGAAAAAAATAGATTTAATGACTCCAAGACCGAGATAACATATAAAGATTTTAATGATAAATACTACTAGTTTCGGCATATAGCAGCCTTCTTCAGGTATTTATAAAGGAAATGAATACTAATAAACATTGAATTATTTAAACAAATATATATATATATATATATATATATATATATATATATATATATATATATATATATATATATATATATATATATATATATATATATATATATATATATATATATATATATATATATATATATATATATATATATATATATATATATATTGCGCACTGCAGCCACGTGACTCATTGTCTTCAGAAACGGTCTGTTTTCCTAAATGGAGGTGTTTTCCTAAATAAAGTGGCCACTCACAGTGTATATCATATTGAATAGGGCTTCAAAATGTTCTACGAAGTAAAATTAAAATGATGAATTAAATAAATTTTTGCAACGTATATCTTTAATTATTAATATATAGTAAATAATATCAATATTAATAAAAAAATAATAATAAATCAGCTAACGCCTTTTATTTCCTTATAGGGAGTAGGCGAGGCCTTTATACCCTATTTAGCTTAATATAATAATAATAATAATAATAATAATAATAATAATAATAATAATAATAATAATAATAATATATTGATATTAATATATAATAAAAAGTATGTACCTCTTTGGTGTTAGGAGATTCCATAATTACTTTTGTATGATTGTTGAAATCTGTTAAAAAATAGTAATAATTACGTATTTAATATAGAATTCAAAAGAAAGTTTATGTGAATAGCATAACAAGTTTTAGAATTACACTTTTTTTTTATCAGTGTGACTTTTATAGTATAGCTCTGCCCACTTGGAAATACTGAGTGTTGTATCTGTTCTTACAGTTCACCATTTGTTATTTATCATCACTTCAATCTGAGCTACAAACTGCTCATATTTCCGTGTAACGTTCTCATTTCTAAGAATGAACACTAAAATTATGAGAAGGAACATCTTAACTACTGTTCCCTCCATTTACCCTACATAACTGTCATTTTCGGCGTATTTTGAGTTAGTCTATGTAATAATTTCGACAAGCTCTTCCTTCAAAACCCAGTTCGACGTGTAATAATCATTAGTCTAAAAAAATATTTTTATTGGCCTAAAAAGTATTTTTATTCAAAAATTTTATTCTCCTAAATTTCTGTTTTTTATTAGCTTTAGAACCAAAATATACAAACATATGCACATGTGTAGGTAGGTATATTTTTATGAGAATCTATTCCTATATTCTTACTGGATTAATAGGAGTATAAAACAGCATGATATCCTAAATCATGTTATTTATTCGATTCCAGTTGGTCTTTATTCACGCAATGAACATAAGTAATGATTTCATGTTATCATGAGAATCTCACAGAAACAAAATGTGTCTTTTCGTCTCTGTTTTTCTCCGCTCTCTCTTTCTTTCTCTGTAATGCTGGGATTTTTTCATGCTTTTTAATTTCTAAGAAACTCGTCTCTTGTGTTCAAGAAAGAAAGAGCAGTCTAGCTTTTGTCTACCTAGCGGTATTCTTTTACCATGATTTGTTATCCCCTTCTTTTATTCTGTTTAAAGGTTACCAAATGAAAGTAAAACTTTCTCTACAGTTACACATGACTAATACTTCAGCCGTCGGCGATGCAGACGATGGAACACTCGAAACCAAACTAATGGAAAGCTCTCTGACGGATCAGGTAACAAGTTCAAAATAAAAAGGATGGGCCTAATGTTTCTAACGGAGGTAATCCAGTGCTCTAATCCTGTCCGCACATTGTTACTAAGTGGAGTATAAGAATCCACATTTTTTCTTCGATCCTTTAGGCATGTCGTAAATGCACTCCTGGGAAGATGATTACAAAGTATTGGTGATATATTAGATGGACTTACATGAAAGTCGATTAAATCACTACTTTTGGAGTTCTTTAAACAGCTCGATTATTTACGGCACCCAGAAGAGAGACAGATAAATAAAGCATTTGTTTATACTTCTTATCGGATGAAAAATTTCCTCTTAATGCTTTATATAACCTGACGAATGAATTTAAGAAAAATAAAAGAAAAATCGTTAAAGACAGTGTATAATGCAAAATATTTAAAATTAAAATAATATAGTAGCTTAATATTTATACTTTTTCCTCTGAAAAACGTACGAATATTAATAAATTAAATTTATCGTCATTAACAGTAATATCAGTAATGCAAATCAAATAATTGAATTCAAATTAAATTTTGAAGTACGTTTTTAAGGTTTAAGTTAGACGCGACTAATACTGATAATGGCCTCCACGTTTACCAGTAATTATTAAGTTCCATTTAGTCTTCATCTTTGAATTGAATAAAGGATGCAGCAGAACACCAGCTTTCAATAGTTGGTCTTAGAACATATAGTTACGATTTTATATATTTGTAACTTGCACATTTACGTAATCGATTAATACATTTTCTATCTTCTTATTCCCGAAGATAGCATTTGAATATGAATTGTCAGCCAATAGGATATTAATTTTTTTATTGTAGTATATAAATAGTTGTGCCATCGAGTATTTAATACTTTCATTAAATCTATGAAATTTCATTTCATATTTAATGAAAGTAATTTAACTTATTTCCTTTGAAGTTATCCTGCACAACAATGCATACTAATATATGCATGGTTATGGTTATTTGAGCACTCGTTTGGGCGAATTTAAATCAATACATCAGTTGTAATTTAAACTGATATACTTTAGTAGGGTGTCGCGGGCTCTGATAATGGCCGGGTTCGCATGAAAAATAATGTCCTGCCAAAAATGCTTAATCAGCTACATACTACAGGAAAAAGGTTCATTATAAGCAATGTTTATGTAAAAAAAGTTAGAACTGATAATCCACTATATTTCGTAAAAACTATTAAAATGAATCATAGAAAGTGGAGAAATTATTTATTTAATTTTGTATATTTATATTTATAACCATTTTTGCGACGTTTCGCTTACTGATTTGTTTCCATTAAATTACGCCATTGTTTTCTATACGCGCTTTTTAAAATTTTATTCATTATCATTATTTTTATAGCTACGCTACAAAGACATATAAATTGATCAGTAAATGTTAAGTAGACTTTACTGTAATGCACTAAAGTTGTGTTGGTAAGTAACATGCATAGGTTCGGTAGGTATGACTAACCATTTAATGCAGTAGTGTCCAACCAACGACTCGCTAGTCGAATAGTCCTACTAGATAAATGAGAAAGAATCAGATCCATTAAGTATTTCCGTCCATCCAGCGAGAATATATCGAAAACTTTTTTAAAACATATATAAAAGTATTGAAAATGCGTTTATAGTGATGGACAATTTGTATTTTAATTGCATTGCAATTGTTTAACGCAAGGAAGCAGGCATAAGCATACATATACACTTACAAGCGCGCTAATTTTAAACAGATTGTCATCAGAATGTTTGTTACTTGTTATTTTAGTTTTAAGTTATTTACCATGCCATGCAAATAGCCATATTCATTTCACTGACAAACGTTTGATAACAAAGTTTCCCCCCCCCTCCTTCTTCTTTGAAATTCAATCAGTTTAGCATTAGTATTTTTATTTTTTAAAATGAGAATTCCACCTACAAAAGTTTGCAAACTTATGGCATATATTAGTACTTAGGGAGGAATGAAGATCAGATAATTAGAAACCCTTCGCTAGATACCAAAAAGGTACTTCAAGCCACTTCAGGCGTCCAGTAAGCAAAGTGGTGGTAGTCTCATACCAAATGAAATTATCTGCCCTAAAGACATTCGCGAGGAAGCCTGCTTCCTCGCGAATGTCAAGATGTAGTGGGATTCGATAGAGAATGGAGGATAGGATGTAGGATAGAGAATGGAGACACTATTTACTTAGCCAATCTGGCCAGAAATTAGGATAGCAGACGATGATCTTTATTTACTGTGTTTTGTTTCGAATTTATGTATCATATAATGCTACCTCAGTTTAAAAATAAAAGTGTTGGAAATACATAACACCAAAAGCCCACTGATAGATACAGTATGTTGTTATACGATAGTAGTGCTTGAATGTTAAGTGTTTTTTTTTTTTTGGCATATTTTAATATTTTTACATTTTATTGCTATATTTCTTCATATGTACCTTCTCTCTCCATTTGGATATGGATAATGTGGTCAATTTAAATCCGGAATTTCTGTTTTTACAGATTTTGTACAGAGGAAAAAAACCCTCCAATCTGTTTGAATAATTACTCAATTTAATTAAATTTTACATTAAATGTGTAACATCGTGTATAATAAAGATAATCTTTTCCACATTATTAATGTGGAAAAGATTATCTTTTTTTATTTCTGTTGCCCGAATGACATCATGGACTATTAATTCTTAATTAAAATGCATTCTGAGGAATATCAGAAATATTTTTCACAAAATGTTTTAATTTCTATTGTAGTTTCCTTCATTTACAGCAATTAATATGCAAACAGTGCAGCACCCTTAAGTCAATCCAAATTCCCCTTTCAACTTTTTATTCGAGAAATTTATGGATTTGTAGATCCATATTCTTGTCCTATGGAACCATTGAATTTCCCAATAATTTTTGCACTGTGATAATCATTTTTATCTGTGCATTACTACTTATACAGCTATTGAAAGTTTGTGAACATTTAAATTAGGAAAGTCATATCATATCTATAAGCAGATCAAGCCATAAGTGGCGTCGATGGAATTTACTTAGCAGAGGCTAACGTGGCCAGCTCGCTATTCTCTGCAGCAGGAGCATATTCTAGCTCTCGCTAGAATATGCATCTGCTGCGGCAAAGTTGGTTTCAAAATGCACAAATGCAGAGATTTGTGTAATTTGAAAGCGACCTTTCGCTGTGAATATAAAACTCAGAAATATCCGGAGATTAAAAAAAAAACAGTATCCAAGACATGACTACATCGTTTGCAATGATATGACTGTTTTTTTTTTGTTTTTTTTAATCTCTGGATATTTCTGAGTTTTATATTTACACCGAAAGGTCGCTTTCAAATTACACAAATCTCTGCATTTGTGTATTTTGAAACCAACTATTCCGGAACAGAAGCTCCTGCACATTCTAGCTCTCTCTCTGCAGAGAATAGCTCCTGCTGCAGAGAATAGCGAGCTGGCTGCGTTAGCCTCTGCTAAGTAAATTCCATCGAAGTCACTGATGGCCTGAGCTGCTTATAGAAAAGAGAAAGCGGAGAAGGAAGATTGGCCATTCGGGATTTGTAGTTCCATTAGCCATTGTAAACATAGAAGTGTAAACTACAGCTCGACCTTTTAGCACGTTATTAATTACCTTCGTTGTGTGTGTGTGTGTGTGTGTGTGTGTGTGTGTGTGTGTGTGTGTGTGTGTGTGTGTGTGTGTGTGTGTGTGTGTGTGTGCGCGCGCGCGCGCGCGCGTGCGTGCGTGCATGCGTGCGTGGTGTGCGTGTTACTGCATAGGTTGAGTTTCAGGTACACAGGTTCATTTGTGGCAAGTAAGTAGACAATGCAGCGCAGTTTCAGAGGCAATAAGGTAAAAATTGTTTCTTTGAAGAGCTCTTTCATCCTTCTAATGGTATTTGAAGTGTATACGAAAGAGTGTGGACCTGTTCAGGAATTGTTATTGATCGTTTGGCAGCGCGTACAAATATATTAACTCAAGCATTCCGTAAAAGTATCGAACTCACATTCATTGTCCATCTCTTTTTGCGAACTGCATCTTAGTCCCTAGCTGCATTTTAATAGGATTTAATATCAGATCTGTTTCAAATCAGATTGCTGTTAAATTCTGAGAAGTTGGCTCTAATAATGATGTATGTTGTCACAGTAAACAGAATGCAGATACTTTCAGAAGTGAATGTTCCTTGTGCTTTGACATTATTCGAGTTATTTTAGAAATGCATTCAAGTAAGAAGGGCCCTTTAAAATTGGCGTTTATATCCAATAGCTGTAGGTACCCGAAGAACAGAACATTAATTTCGATTCTAGTCTCCGACGTAAAGAATTTTTTCTAAGCCTTTCTTCGATCAGTTCCGTAGTTGGTCGATCTCTGGCATACGCCAGTAGGGTTTTTCAACATGAAACTTGGGTTTTGTAATCCCTCAATTAAAGAAAATCGACCATATAACATTCACACTGATTCCTATTTCAAACCCTATGCATAAGGATAGGGTTATTTTCAAACCCTATGTATGTATAAGGACCCAAAATGACGGCAGTTATATGCGCACTCTCTTCACCAGATTCCTATTAAAATCATGAGAGTTTTGGACAAACTATCTGTGAGGGCTAGAGGTATTATTGACTTCTCCACCTCGGTCTTCACAAGTTAGTTTGGGGTTAAATAAAACTTCACATTCTCCCTTTTATGAATAAAAGGAGTTAATGCGACTTTCTGAGATTATTTTTCATTTGATTTCTGTTTTCGTATCCGATTGACCCACGCTCATGGATTATCCAGTACGTGCGGGTTTGGCTGAATGTTATGTGAATTGTTTTCTGTTACCGTTCATGACTGTTAATTTTAGGTTTCCTTACACTAATATTTTTAGGTCCCCTTTACAGCTTTTGCACATATCACGGAGTCCTTGAGAGCTGTCATTAGACATACTGATGAGCTTTCTCACTCTGTCTTCTCTGTCCCCCCCCCTCTCTCTCTCTCTCTCTCTCTCTCTCTCTCTCACATCAAAATTGCGGGAATATCATGTTAGTTATTTACCACTGTCTGTAGTAGAAGTTTTACTGTTCTTGGTAAAACGTCATACCTGGAAGATTATTTTTAATTTATTGTACCTTCTTTAGTTTTCTGGATATTGGATACGATCACGAACAGCATATTTCCGACTTCTTGTTTTGTGCCAAGCTAAAAATGTCCCTCTCTTCCCGCACTACTTCAGTGTTCCCATACGCACAGAAAGTATCGTGCATATCTGTTATGCACTGGCTGCACCACGCTTCAGCAGCATTCCACATTCGATCAGTACGGTCACTGTTCGATCTGTGATGGCCTTAACTACAATGCACGTAGTTGATATTCCCACAATTAAGAAACACATACATTAGATTTGATATACGGTAGTTTTATTTATCCTCTGCAATAGCAATCCTATATTAAAAATTGCTAAAGTGAACCCTTTTTGGATATTAATAATTGAGTTAATTAGAAATATCCCTGTGCTGAATAAAATCCCCGAGCTATGTGCGGCGATGTTCGGATAATCGGATAACTTTTCCTCCCCGTTGTTGTTAGTATTCTAGTGGGAGTCGTTCACTATAAGATGCTCTCTCCCTCGCTCTCCTGATGTTTGAATAGATAACTGGTATGATTTACGACAAAATAAAGTTACTCCGATGTAAACAGATAACAGCTTGCGCACTACTGGGAGAATATAAAGATTGATTACCATTGGTGTAGAATTGCTTGTTTATGATCCTTACATGGTTAATGAATTACCTCCAGATGGCAGTGTTATCTCCTACAAAATTTTATCGAAATTAAAGGGAATATGAAGTGTTAATCATTTTCATGACCTCCATTGCTTAACTAATTTTTCACATCAGCTATACCGGGAGTTAATTTTCTTCACGCTTTTCCATTCAATTTCTTCGATGACAGATATGGGTAATAATAAATGATCAGCTTAGAGTTTTATTTAATTTTGATTTATGCAGTAAACAAGGAAACGTTTTTACAGCCGTGCATTACATTGGTTTTTCTTTTGCAATCTACATCATTAGTCTGTATTAATCTTTAGAGACGTACAATTTATATGTTCTAAATTAATTATCAATATGCAAACCTTTCGGGATTTATTTTTAAATAACAAACTTTAATGAACCGCATATACCAAAAATATGCCGCCTAAACAATCAGGAAGATTATTGTATACATTAACTGTAAGAGAAATTATTTATAAAACATCAAATTAAAAATTATAATTAAGAAAGATTGAACTTCTTTTACTTTACTTCATACTGACTTGTGTCATCTCATTTATATAATAAACTGAATGGTCAGTTACGACTGGTTTGACTTTTTTTTACAAAACCTTGCCGCCTGAATATGATTCTACCTACTATGTGTGTGAAATTTGTTTCCCATTCATCTTGTTTGTGGAGAGAATAGTCGTGCTGTTATCATCTGAGAGAGGCTGCTAGTCGAATCAGATGCGATTCGACTAGCCGATCCTTCTATCCTGATGGAACCATAAAGTTCTGAAGACGTGGGGTCTAATCCTCTTTAGGACGCGAAGAAACCTTTATTAAGGCTTCTCATACGGAGATCGGCTGAAGGTGAGTTAACCATTCTCATTCAGAGGTAGCAGGGTTTTTTCCCTCCCGGAAACTGGTGTTTTTTCATCCCACAAAGCAGGCGAATCGGCCATTAGAACATACGCATTTGACAGACATAATAACACTGGCATTAGCCTGAGGCCATAAATGAAAATAAACCGAACGAAACCATAACACTCTGACTAACTTTACGGAAGTGCTTCGTTAAATATACTTTTTGATGTTAATCTTACCTCCACGTAAGGCTATAAACTTTTAGCACGATAGTACCTCGTGCAGGCTAAGAATTAGATAATCTCCTATTTGTGCTTTTTTAAAGCCAAAAATTCTTTCAGTAAGCAGGCTGGTGGTCTTACATCGGATCACGAAAATCATCGGCTGTTTAAAGACATCCACATACAGCGTGGGTCCATGATTAGCATTCGGACTCACAGACTGTAGATTGAAGACTGTTCAATCGACTAACAAAACCGGCATCTATGCCCACAGTTTCAATGAATTTTAATAATGATTAAACATTAATAAATATCTGAGGTCTTTTTTCTGACGAATTGGCTGTGGTTAAGAGAGCTAAACATAAGCATATTTTATCTGTAGTCATCCAAAGAATGGAAACTTTTTCCCCTAAGAGTCCTGTTTCTTAAGATTGAACATTTATTGTTAAGTGCTGTTAGTATAATTGGCGTCTTTATAATTACTAGCTAGCTAGCTTTCATTAGCCTGACTTATTTCCTCCTATTTTGTATTTTTAGCTTTCAAAGCAACACATTTCCCCCCGTTTTTGTTATATAATAATACCCAGGAAAAAAGGAATGAAATGTGACATTTATTTTTAATTGGATCCGAAAAATTTTCACAAAAGCGAACATACGAGGTTAACGCATGATATCGTTCTAACAATGATGCGTTGCTTTTGACGCTGCATGACGTATGCTAAGTGTTATTGTACGTGGATTATTAAGGATCAGCTTCCCACTTGAAATCTAACGCAGAAAGTGAGAAGAGGTTAACTAGAATGGTTATTTCTACTCAATTATAGTTTCAGTCATTGGATAGTGTTGGTCTCAGTAATGCCTAATAACTGAAACAATAAGACAGTACTAATTTGCAGCATCTTAAGTAGTTTGTGGGAAAGCTTCAATAGATAGCCAAGCATTGATTCTAAAATAAATGAAAGACATAAAAAATAAATCTAATAAAGAAAGTCTATTACTGTAATAGGCCGATTGTCATTATCTTCTGTAATCGAATCTACGAACACAAAAAACAAAAAAGAGTTTAGGAACGCTTTCAACTCACATGAAAGTTTCATTTTTTCCTTGTCCTTCTTCGAACATCTTTTTTAAGTCGTGACATTCCTGACAAACTGCGCCCATTGTTCTTTTCTCTTTAATTTTTCCATAGTTTTGTAAGCCTTGGTTTTCTTCCGTGTCTCTACACATTTACTTCATTTTCTTCTTGTTCTTGGAATTTTTATTATTTTGTAATGGAAAGATCTAACACTGTCTTTGTTAAACCAAATAATCTTTCTCTGGCAATAACAGCCTGTTTTCTAAATTACTAGCAAAACATGAACAACCAGTAATGAGACTGCATTGTTGCATCACAACACATTACAAAGTTGGCGAGTTGCCAAGAATGCTAAAATGTGGAGAAATCACATTTTCTCATTGTTTCTCGAGCGAAGGAAGTCGTTAGTGAGTGAGGAGGAATTTTGTGCTGTACTAGCTAATTTATTGTACTGTTTGAAATTAAGAATATGAATGGGTTCTTTTGTTTTGCCTTTAAGAAGTGCTAAGAAATGGTGCAATAAGATTGTATGGCGGTCATTGCAAAAATTAAACCTATGAATTTAAGATCTCACACACACACACACGATTGTGTTGAATATTAAAACCAATGTCAGCTCTCATTTCTTTCAAAGTAATTTCGCTTAACAAGGATGGTGTCAGAGCTTTTCACATGTACGAAAATCGAATTAGCTAATAAACAAAGGAATAAAGGAGGCTATTTGCACTTTTATTAATAATAGGCACTTAGAAATTACCTATTATTATCAAGCTTATACAAGTATAATGACATTGCGTCATTATATCTGTTTGAACAAATTTTATTCAAACACAGCCCACTTTCTGCGTTAGAAGGGCTGTTAAGCATTCCGATTTACCGATTACCATTCTCCAAAGAATTTAGGACGCTCTTTTAGGAGAGTAGTTACGTAATGTGCCTATTTTGCTCATTTGATTTTTTAGCATTATCACTTCATGTGCTTTAAGGGACTCGGTATTTTTTTAAGGATTTTTGTGAAAGATCAGTGGTAAACTCTTTCGGAATTCATCATCTTCCTATCTTGTATTAGGCTTCGGGGCCTGTTATGGTCTCATTCCATCTTTTATATTGTCTTCCAGCTGATCTCTTCCCCACGGATTTGTATTCAAGGATTTGTTTGCTGATTCTGCTATTGGCCATTCTTTCAATGTGCTGTTTCCATTTCCATCTATAGTTGTGGATATATTCTATTATTGGTTGTTCATTCATTTCTTCCATGATTTCTTTATTTTTTTTCCCATGATATAACAAGGTGTATCTTGCGGTTCTCGTCATAAATGTCATTTCAGCTACAGTTATTCTTCTCTTTCGGAATTAAATCTATTAAATATATTACATGATTTTAATCGGAATAAAATTGACAATATCCGTTAATAAGAGCATTACCTTCGATCTGATATGCATTTATGCGTTAAAAACGACAACAAAATCATAAATATGCTTGAAGTATACAGTATATTCGTTTTTTGTTTCTTGTAGTATTGTGCGTAGATGGAAAACAGATGAAAAAAAAATTCAACACTGTTAGTTAAAAAACGGAAAATGATGCGCATTTTTAAATCAAAATCAATATCTCTTTGGCACTGCTAAGTTTTTTTATGTAAAAAAATATCGAAGAAGCGATTACTGACGAAAAGTATTTTGTCACAAAGTGATATCAACTAGAGCGAACTAAAAGTTTTTAAAGGAAAAGCACATTTTTGGCTTCTGCGAGAGGACATCTTAAAGCGTGATGGTTTATATCAGAATGATTAGTTTCTTTCGTTTTCTCAAAATCTTTCTTCCAAGTCTTATAATTGAGCACTTTATCTTTGTCTCTGGAACTGGTGGTTATTGCAAAACTGTCATTTTTATACTCTTCTGCATTGATTTTATCTTTGTTAGATTTTTCATGTTACTAAATGGATACTTAGATATATCTTGTTCTTTCATCCCAATAGTTTTTCCGTGCTCCATTTATATTTTAATCTTTCTTTGCCTTATATAATTGTGTGTTTCGATCAACATTCATATTTAACTCTACATATTTATATCGGATAACTGAGAGATTTTCTCACTAATATGATCCTTTGAGAAAACACACCAAGGCTTCGTGATTGCCAAGCAGATGGTGTTTTGCTAAACTCCTTTACGGCATTGGTCTATCCACAGAAATTGCGATCAGGTGTCAGTGGATAAGACAATGTTACAGTCAGGATCGGAGTTGGACATTTTGACGTCCATCTTTAGGAAGTTCGATGCCTTTTATAAGTGACATCATGAGCCAGTTTTCCTGGTTATTCGAAATGTTTCCAGTGGTTAACAAGAGGGAGATCTATTCTATACAGCAGTGGTCATTAACAGCTCACTATACTCACAATTAAACATCAGACCGTTTGGAAGGTCAATTAATTTCACAATACGACTCATCCTAATTCTTAGTTCCTTACTTATACATTATCGCTTATTCTTACTTTTGCATAGATCATCTAACTAGAATTCACTACTGTCAGAAACTTTCGGTTACTTTATGAAAGAGAAGTATATATTCCACTCTCGGTGTTTTTGTTGTTGAAAAATTAAGGGGAATCATCGAACAACAATTTAATCAAATTGTCAAAGTGTATATGTGGTGACCTTTAGAATGTAGCTGTAACAACGGACTACAGAAACTTCAAACTGATTCAGTTTCTTAATCGATGTATTGCACAAGAGGGATAGACAGATATACTGGGAGATGAAGGTATAAAGGCAGTAAAGCATTGATAAACCACAAAATCCCAAGGAATGATGAGATCATTCAGGAGATGTGGGGAGATGTTAAAATATGGTGGCGAGGTGGGATGGAAAAATATGGAAGCAAAGACTAAAGAACAGTTTCTCTAACGAGTTATATGGGAAAAGTATTTATGATGATATTTACAGAAAGAATAAGGAAACGGAAGATAATCTAGATGAGCAAGCATAATTCAGAAGAGAGAGAGAGAGAGAGGAGCACTCTGCACCAAATGTTAAGGTTAAGATCAATTGTGGAGAAAGCTCTAGGTAAAAATAAAAATATTCATGCGTACTTTGTTGACTTTCAGAAAGCATTGGGCAGTATAAATGGAAACGTGGACTGAACTGTATCCGAATCTCATGGAGTGGATAGGAACCTGGTATTTCTATTGCAGAATATCAATGGTAATGCAAAAAAGCTGCTGCTGTTGTGAGAAATTGTAGAGTAATAGGACGATGAAGATAGTTCTGGACAGCAAGAAGCATGAGACAAGGAGACACACTATCCCCGAGCATATTTGTCTTGTTTTTTTTTTTGGAAAGAACAGTGAATGTCACAAAGGAGAATATAAGGGGAATTTCATTTCAAGGTAAAAATAAATAATTTACGATTGCAGATGACAGTCATTATTGAAGGAGATGAATTAGAAAGAAGTGAAAAAGAAAAGAGATATCAATTAATAATGAACACCGAAATTACTAAAATAATAATATTCATAGAGATGAGGATGAAAAAGAAAATATAGGTGAACGATATGAGCTGCAATAGGTTAGGAACCTTACTTAACTAGGGTGCAACGTGATGCACGATTTAGACTGTAAAAAAAAAGAAATAAGATGTCAGGTAACAAAAGCCAAAGTAAACATGCAGGCAATAGACAAAATATGGAAAAATAAATCAGTGAGCTTGTCATGAAGCCGATACTGATGGAAACATGCATATTGACAAGTGTTCTCTGTGTTAATGAGACATTGCCAACGACGCTGTGAGACGAATATTGACTTTCGAAAGAACATGTTATACAAAAATCCTACGAATTGGATGCGGCAGATGGTAGCTCATATTTAGGTGGGAGATGAATTTCATCGCCCGGTGTGAGACCACCGCCCCGTTTATTTGGAGTCCTGAAGTGGCTTGAAAAAGTTCTCTGCTCGGTCTCTAGAACGGGACTTTGGACTATATATATATATAAACTGATAAAAAAAATATCCTTAGCCCACCCACGGTACAAAATGTACTTCAGGTTTACAAATAGCCTTTCGTGGATGGGAGCAACATAAAATGAAGAACTATATAAAAAATAAACTGTAAAGTGAATTTAATGTAGAAAATCATCCGTGATCTCTACCCCGTTGAGACATGACACGTTATTCTCTTTGAAGTGTTCATCAGGGTAATTGATGAACAACGAATGGATGTACAGTACTTGGCCGCAGTGTAATTAGATGGACCTACTATTCAGTCTATGCTGAATGGAATAATGGAATGGGTATAATGGAATCGCCTAATAAGTGCCATAAAAACAGACTTCAGAGTACCTCTCCGTTGCCCTGTATCATGGTGTTAAAACATGATGGGTCAATGGCTTCGTGTTATTATTGTTTGTATATCCTTATCATTCCGTCCGAATAAATAAGAAATCTTTCTTATTTTGTTTCTTTTCATTTTTTTTGTTTCTTTTTCAGCTGTGGCTAACTTGCTTGTATTTTCTCTAGGTTTACTGTGCGGTCATCTTGCCAGTTGTAGCATATGTATTGGGCTTTGCGATCCTGTGTAGCCTTTGTTTGCTTCTCGCATCGGTCATATATTTCTTTCCATATTCCTAACGTTGGCTCGATGTTTTGTGTTTATATTACATCATTCTCAGTATATTGTTATGCGCGGCCATCCTAACGGTGAAAGAGTTTCTGATGTACTCTTACTTGGATGCTTGACTTCCATTATAATTCCCAGAGGTAAACTATCGCTATATTGTCATCACGTGTTGATGATCGATTCCATTTAGTATAGGATTTCTATAATATTATAGCCACAAAAAATATATTAAAATCTCTTCAAGCACATGCGTAATGCGTATGCTCTAAATCAGAGGTCGGCAACCTTTTCAGACAAGCGACCACATTCAACTTTTATTTTTAATAATCGGGCCCGCAAGCGTTTAATTAACAGAAAATAGTGAGTGAAAAAAATACTTAAGTTATTAATTTTTATTATATCAATCTTAAAACACAGAAATATTTAAAGTACGAGATATGAAACTTAATGAAAAATTATTATCACGTAAAAACAAAGTAATATAGTTTATGCATCACGATATGTGTGTGTGTTTCCCTGCTTAATATGACTTTTGTGATTGTTTTCCCTTAGCCAAATTATCTATATCCACTTTATAACCTGAGGTTCAATTTCGAATCGAAGCATGCAAATGTTCATAAGTCAGTCGAGAAGAAAATTTCTTCTTTTTTTCTAAAATTCATGGCAGAAAATGCTTGTTTGCATATGTATGCTCTTCCAAACACGACTATCATCTTCTTTGCGAAAATGATTAAACCTTCAAATTTTTTTGTAAGCATCGATAAAAGTTTTGGATATTTTCTAACGAAAATGCGTTCTTTAATGTTTCATTGTGTTATAATTCCAAAATTTTCGTCTGTAGTCGATTTGGTACGTCATCAATGTCGACATTAAAATGGTGCAAAAATAATCGCATTTCGATGCTATTTTTATGAAAATCCAGAAATCTTATTGAACATTCCGTTTGCAAATCTTCAATAATACCAACAAAAGTTTCCTCTTGTGTTTGTCATCCAACTGTAGATGCAGATTTGCAACATATATAATCATGTAGATTTTCTTCCATCATATATTTCTTCAACAGACATAGTTTGCCTTCAAAATCTTTTATGTCAGCAAACAGTTCTGCTAGTAATTTACCTTGGCCCTGCAGGGTCAAATTAAGTTCATTATGTCTCTTGCATCAAATGCAAGAGACATAATCTATTTTTTATCCGATAGTTGTGGGACAGTATTTTCGTGTTCCTTCATGAAAATATCTATTTCTTCACGTAAATTAAAAATTCTTTTTAGCAGAGCATCTATACTTAACCATCCAACAGTTCAGTAGTAGATAACGTCCTCTTGAATGTCCATATCGTCTTTTATTGATGATAAAATTTTACGAGGCACATGCCATGTAAGTATGGTCAACCTTTTATGGGCTGCCAAAAATGCACGTTTGGGCAGCATGCGGCCAGCGGGCCGCCGCTTGCCGACCCCTGCTCTAAATCAAGTGATCTAAATCAGCAAGCTTTTTACACCTGCGGAACGGGGAAAATAGGAGAAATATTTCGCGGACCGGCTGACGGCTAAGACAGAAACATCAACCATCGTATATAGTATTTTATTTATTAAATCCAATGTTATAAAATTACAGTTTTTAGCTAGTGCTACATCTGCTGCTGCTTTGAGGTTAGAAAATTTGATATAGCGTTGTTTCTGAGAGACGAAGAAATTTTTGGCGGACCGCCAGGAAATTTCCGCGGACCACAGGTTGAAGAACAAGGATCTAAATTACTTGATTCAGATCATCATGCCTTCTTCCTTTTTAAAAATAATCATCATTATTGAGCTATCCATTATAAATTCGCAGTAATTTACACAATATTCGTAATAAAATGAACTAATTTTTCACATGTATGTTTTTATGCTAACAGTTAGGTATTAGTTTTAATACAAATATGTAAGGGATCTGTGGATGTCGTTTCTTTTATTTTTCACAAGCAAAGATAAATTTATGTGTTTGAAGTTTCTGAACAGTGCTATAATAAATTTCATCGTTGTTGAGGAAGTAGAATGGAATAAGATAAGATGTGTTTTATTTTTCGTGTTTATTTATTTTTTCTGGACCAGCGCATTATATTGTGTATGTGTGGTGGGGCGGGAGCACAGAAATTTACTGAACAGAAAAATTGTTCTTAACTACTGTTAAGCAGCAAATAAATCTCATTGAGTCTCAATGACTGCGAAGGGATTACAGGTATGGAATGTTGTACTTGGTGGGAAAATAACGGAGTAGGAAATAGTCCATGAGATTTAAAGCACACCATAAATTAAGTGCCCCCTTTAGTAGAAAAAATGCTCAGAGTAGCAGCTCGAGGATCTAACATATCCTAGTCTTCCTGCACGGTTTAATAATGCATTAAAGAAGCCATTTTTCTTCTTCTTCTTCTAACGGGGTAAAAAAAAAGGCCAGTTCAATATTTCATTCAATAACGGGCTGTGTTCTGCAATCTTATATTAAGATATGACCTGAGGAACGTAAGCAAACAGTGGCAATCTCTCTTTTTATGAATTCCGTGGAAAAGCTGTAGTGCGATGAAGTTATATAATTAGCGTCTTTTTTGTCTTTGATGAATTGCATAGTTATTACTGTCGGCGATTTCTAACGGAGACATTGCATTATGTACGAAGCCGGTGAGCATGCAGATCCATATTCTAAAGATAATCGGAGAGGGAATATGTAGTATTTGCACACCCACCGATCAGGGTGTGTGTGTCTGTGTGTGACTCCCACGTAGGAAAGGAAGGGAACTATAGTATATGAGTACGTGTGAGGGCTCAGGATTAGTTTTAAAGTTCTTATTTTTTAATCTTATTTCTTTTTTTACATAGTCCGGAAATCCCCTAGAGACCATTCATGGAACGTTTTCAAGCCACTTCATGTCTCTAATAAACAGAGTAGTGAGCTCACACTGGGCGATGCAAATCTTGCTTCTATAGACAATCACAAACATCCATGCACCAACAGGTTGCAGGATTCGGAGCAGCAACTGTTGGACCGGAGAACGGGTTCATTAACCACTCGGCTAACAAACATAAACTGTTAGTTACAGCGTTCTCTTACATTTGAGCAAGTTTTTGATAGATTCCAAAAATTGCTGTTGTGCGGAGGCGTTATAATACGATCACATTTTATTATTCTCCATCTTCGCTACATTTACACAATACTTTTTTATAGATAGTTGTAATAACCTGGCCTGATATGTTTTATTGAAAGCAGGATAATAATAATGGACAGTCGCTTATTACTTTCGTTATGGTAATAAATAAAGTAATAAGTTGAGAGTCGGATCGTGAATTTGCTGTGTTATACAGAATTTGAAGAAAGAAGGAAAGGCGTTTGACTGGTGAACTATGACTGGTGATTAGTTGTTTGTCGAAACTGGAAGCATAAACAATCGCATCTACACTGTTGTCAAAAGCTGAGGACAAACTACATTTTTACCCATAAATTTTTATCCATCATGACTACAGCCAAATATGGACATAAATTTATTGTCACCATACTAATAAATTATATTACACAAAATGTGTTATAAATTTTGTACAAATTAAATTGCAATACATTTTTGGCTTGGCAAAAGTTACCAATTTCCTAAGGACGTAGTTTACGAAGTGCTTACAGAAAACTATGCGGAGAGACATTTCAGTATGGAATATATCAACTCCGAACTGCGATGTTCCTGAATTCCAGAATCACTTTGCTTAGCACAAGTGATTCAGGAATTCCTGAGGCAAACTAGCCTACTCAGAGCAAAGATAAGGCCTTGTTTGTTTGTTTCTGATGGGAATTTCAGCAGCAATGCGTCTCCCTATTGCGTGAACACCCAAACGTGTTCTTATGGGGCTGAGATCTGGACGTGCTTGACCACTCGATTCGATTAATAGCCTCGCTCTGCAGAAGTGTCTCTACTGCTCGTCAACAATGTAGTGTGGCATTGTCATCCATAAAAATGAATTCTTCGCAGTACCGCGGAACAATCGAACATGACGTTGAAGAACTTCGCTGCAATATCGTTCACCAGTCATAGTCCCTTTTTCTAGCATTTGTAGCTCGGTGAGTCCATTAAGTATAATGCCTCCCTAAACCATGACTCCCCCACTGTCGTATCTATCCTTTTCAAGAACATTCTCGCAGTGGTAAGCAGAACCACAACAGATCAAGTGTCGTCTAGGATCAGATGAAAGAATAAAACAAGTCATCTGTAAAAGGTGCATTAGTCAATCGGTGTCTTGTCCAATTTTTATGGATACAACACCACTGAAAAATTGTTCCACGATGAGCTGTGGATAAAAGGACGAAGACCACAGGCATTCGGATGTATAGATCTACTTGTTACAGACGTCTTGTCACAGTTTGTAGAATGGAGCCGACAATGGAGTACCACCCTCGCCACGGCAGAACAGGAGCGGGCATTGCAAGGCGTCGTACGATCGATGGATCTCGCTGATACGCCGCTGTGTGTTGTCGTGGCTCTGCAGCACAATGTCTCGCTGCTCGAATTGCTGACCAAAAATCAGAGCTACCTCATTTTCTGTTGGTGCATTGAACCGATCTCTATGAGCGTCAGTGGGCTTTCTATCTGCATGGATGACGACTTCGAACTTCTTGCAGGTTGGGCGTACCCTGTCCAGGGCGGTCTTCAGGTCCTTTATGTAGCTGTTGACGTCATGTAGCATTCTCTGCAGTTGTTTGACCAGTCCCTGTTTGACGTCAGAAAAGTTGCTGCACCTCAAGCGTACTTCCCTTTCGTCCTCGCACACGAAATAGATTTGCAGGAATTGTACTTTCTGTTGAGATGCTGGCAGCAGACTTCCTACTAAGTGATAGACCTTTCCCTGAATTTTGAAGTTCGGAATGAAGCCGTCTCATAGGATCTTCTTGGTCCAGAATAATGTCATGTGGAAGCAGCCATTGTACTTCCGAACATAGTCCATGAAGTGGACGTGCTTGGGGGTAGCTATCCATTACTAGGCTGTAGAGAGGCTCGGGCAGAGGTTCCGAGGGCTGGAGCTGCACCTTGCAAGCACTGCAGCACATGCTGTGGACCTCTTCCTTCCACTTCCTTGCAGTACTGGCACTTGTGGTTCATGGTACCCAGAGCTACAATGCTGTCTGCCTCATAAGACATGTCAGGATCATATATCATGCCTGAGTGAGCCAGCCTTGACCTTCCACAGAAGTGCTCGCATTTCTACTCATCTTCTAGGATTCCTTTGATTATATCGAGACACTGCCGCTCTGTGCACTTTCGGGTTATTTTGTTTTGGCTACCGCTGAATTACTCTGTCGATATTTCTTTGCTTCATCCTTAAGTTGCTTCCTCGTTTTAGCGTCGGTGTATCTGGCACGACAGGAAGAGGTGATGGCTGTGAGGTGTGAAGCAGAGTCTGGCTGAGGGAGCGGTGTTGTGGTAGACACTTCTTCAGTTTCATGTGGCAGGTATGCATCGAAATGGCCCCTAGTAAGGTCCTGCATAAAGCGTAGTCTCCTCACGGGTTGACTTTCAGCACCGAGATTCTCATTGAGCTCGCCACTGCGGTAAACCTCGAAGACAACTCGAACAATTGCACAGTCGCCACCAGCTCGTATAAACCACCATAAGTAACGTGTCGGGACATGTGAGCGAGGTACGGAGCTGGTGTAGTTGTCTCCCCTGTCGTGGGACATGATGGAGAACTCTTCCCAGTTGTCCACCATGCCTCACGATTAGCTCACACACATTCCCTAGACATTAATTGAGTGTCGTACATGAGATAGGAGAGGGACCGAAACAGGCAGGCTCTGTCTCCTGTGATGGGGACAAGGAGTGAGACTCCATCTCCCCATTAAGATTTAAAAACATCAAATTGCCATACCGACTTAAAAATAAGAGAAGGGACAAAACGCACTAAAAAGTGAAAAATAATTCTTTCTTAAATATATGAATTTAAACTTTTTGGAGTCAGCCCCAAATTTAACGCAGACTAATTACATAAATTACGCGATAACCTACATAATTGTTGTTGAATATTACTAAACGTTCTGAAAAGAATTGATTCAGAAGTATGGAAAAATAATTGAAACACGAAGTGGTCCTAAGAACAAAATAATTATTCACAGAATACAAATATACATCCACGGATTTATCCCCTCAGCCACTCATACTTATTAACATAAGTCACAACTTCTCTTGGGAGAGCTCTTTCGCCTATGCAACTAACATGCTGCTGCATGCCGACTTGCCACCTTGTTTGCATTAAATTTGGCACCGACTCCAAAAAATTTAAATTCATATATTTAAGAAAGGATACTAGTATGGGTGGCACTATGAACCAAATAGGAGCAGGGTCAATGGTGGGGTTGTGAAGCCGGAAACGTGACGTTATTAGTCGGACAGTATGAACCAGATCAATATCAAGATAAGATAAGCATATGAGCCGTGATTGGTCGGAAACTTTAAAATCATATGGGGAGAAATGACGCCACTGTCATGACTGTGTGTGTGTGTGTGTGTGTGTGTTATCAGATGTAGATAAGTGACATAATTTGTTAGGTGTAAATAAGTGATGTCATTGAGTTGAAGTGGAAAGGAAAGTTATTGTAGTGGGGAAGTGTGACTTCCTGTGTTTCATGGGTGGCAGATTTGGATGAGTGCATTGTTTTTGTTTGTTTTCAGTGGTAATGGTTTTATGGGTAATGGTTTTAGTATGGAATTCTGGGTGATGTTTAGAGTATGGAATGTTTGGAATTTCCTTCGGTAGGCATCTGTCATTGACGCGACGTTGTGCCTTTGGTTTGCATGTGGCATTGTGGGTAATGGTCGGCACGTGGAATTCTGGATTGTTAGAGTATGGAATGTTAGGAATTCCCCTGGGGGGACCATCCGTCATTGACCAAAGACACGTGATGTCTTTGGTTTGCATGTGGAATTGTGAGTAATGGTTTTAGTATGGAATTCTAGGTGATTTAGAGTATGGAATGTTTCGAATTTCCCTGACTATCTGAGACCATCCGTCATTGACAACATGCTTGTGTCTTTAGTTCGAGTGTGGAATTATGGCTAATGGTCAGAGCATGGAATTCTGGGATGTGAGTGTATTTGTTAGTGACGCTAGATGAGTTTTTTGTTTGCATGTGCCATTATGGGTAATGATTAGAGCTTGGAATTCTGGGTAATTGTCGCGTATGGAATTGTGGGTGATAGAGATAAGATAGAGTATGGAATTTCCCAGGGTGACATCCGTCATTGACGTTACGTTGTGTCTTTGGTTCAAGTGTGGAATTGTGGAAAAAGGTTCACATGCAGCATCAGTGGCCAGATGATGAATCCTCAGAATTTGTTAATTCCATATCTCAATTTCCAAAAAATCAGTTGTTGAAATACACACTCTCTTTGCTGAAGTTTCAGTTATAAAAATACTACTGCAAGATTTAAAGTAAAATAGAGAAAAACAACCAATCAGATTGAAAAAAAATATATAGAAGTATATCAAAAGCCTGCATCTTGGAATACCACCACCTGAATTTTCAGGTGGTGGTATTCCAAATGATGAAAACAATATGTGCGTGAATGTCAAAACTTTGAAAAGTTGATCAATTTCTTGCTTTACTGTGATCATAAACATTTATTTCAAGTAAACATTTTATTTTTCTTTGCAATTTTTTTTTATGGTTGACATTGATGTCGCATATTGTTTTCAAGAAATATGGTAACCCTACTTTCAGACACTTGTTAAGTTTAAAGTCTTAATTTCTGTTTAGATATGAACACAAAAAAAAACACGAGTGCAGATTACCAAGTCTTAGTGCAATCTGTCACACTATATTGTGAAATTAATAGAAGAGGATAGCGGTGACTTTACTTATAATCCTTTTTGTCTCATTTCCTTTCAGTCAACACTTACTAATGCAAAAGAAAAATACGAGAGTCTAAAGTATAATCTTTGGAAGTTGTAACAGAGGAATTAAGTTGAAAATTATAGTGCCAGACGTAATATTCAGCTGAAATAAGAATAAATATTTATTTATTTGTGCTGGAAAAAATACATAACATTATAAATGAGTTAAAAAAATATCACTACTGTGAAATTAATGCCGGGAACGGAAAAAAACCCATAATGCCACACGCGAGCAAAAAAAAAAAAAAATAAGTGAACCTAAAACCCTTTGGAATTTTTCTTTCTTCGGGAAAATAGAAAGAGAAACAAATCTTGTGAAATATTTCTAGGTAATTACGTGTTTTAATTTTTCATTGTCCATATACTTGTATATAATATTTCAGTCAAATAAATGTGTATTTGTAAACTTAAATAAACAATTAAGGTGTCGTTGATGTGTTCTCCATATTTAAGAATATTTATTCTGCTTAGAATTTATAAGCAGAATAAATAGTTTTAGACATATAATTAGTTTTAGAAAATGTGAACATGAAAAGGGAAAAATTGTGTGTGTGTGTGTGTGTGTGTGTGTGTGTGTGTGTGTGTGTGTGTGTGTGTGTGTGTGTGTGTGTGTGTGTGTGTGTGTGTGTGTGTGTGTGTGTGTGTGTGTGTGTGTGTGTGTGTGAGGGGGGGGGATCCATGCGGAAAACACCACAGATAACCTGTAATTAATTATTTTAGAAAAGGTCTAACGACAAGAAAAACGTGAAAGAAAAAAAGCAGTAAAACTGAGATTCCAGTAATTAATTATTTTAGAAGATGTGAACATGAAAGAAAAAATGTGTCTGTGTGTTTGATGGGGGGATGAGGGAAACACAACTGATATCCAGTAATTAATTATTTTAGAAAATGTAAACATGAAAGAAAAAAATGTGTGTGTGTGTGTGTGTGTGTGTGTGTGTGTGTGTGTGTGTGTGTGTGTGTGTGTGTGTGTGTGTGTGTGTGTGTGTGTGTGTGTGTGTGTGTGTGTGTGTGTGTGTGTTTTTGGGGAGGGAACAAAGAAAAAAAACATTGCTGGCGCCATCTCTTGACTCTAAACTAAAAATTCCCATAGTCAATAACTAGAATGAAATACCACACATTTATATTGGAAAATTCGTGCTGCCACCTACAGACTAATATTCTCCCATAGTTCCACAATCTAGCCAAAGACCCCAACACTTGACCAAATATTCTCATATCCTCCTGGAATTCTAATCTCTAATCATTACCCATAATTCCACACGCGAAACTTTACCCACAATTCCATACTCGAACTAAAGACACAACATAACGTCAATGCTGGATGTGTCACCCTGGGAAATTCCAAGGATTCCATACTCTATCTTTTCTCTAACCATCACCCAGAATTCCAAACTCTAATCATTACCCATAATGCCACATGCGAACAAAAAACTCATCTCACGTCACTGACAAATACACCCACATCCAGAATTCCATCCCCTGACCATTACCCACAATTCCACACTCTAACCAAAGACACAAGTGTGTTGTCAATGACGGATGTCTCGGATAGTCAGGGAAATTCCAAACATTCCATACTCTAAACATCACCCAGAATTCTATACTAAAACCATTACCCACAATTCCACATGTGAACCAAAGACACAATGTGACGTCAATGATGGATGTTCCCTCCCAGGGAGATTCCTAACATTCCATACTCTAACAATCACTCAGAGTTCCATGCTCTGACCATTACCCACAATGCCCATGCAAACCTAAGGCACAATGTGACGTCAATGATGGATGCTCCCCCAGAGAAATTCCAAACATTCCATACCCTAAACATCACCCAGAATTCCATACTAAAACCATTACCCATAAAACCATTACCACTGAAAACAAACAAAAACAATGCACTCACCCAAATCTGCCACCCATGTACCACAGGAAGTCACACCTCCCCACTACAATAACTTCCCTTTCCACTTCAATTCAATGACATCACTTATTTACACCAAAAAAATTACATCACTTTTCTGCATCTGATAACAACACACACACACACCCATGACACTGACGTTCCCTTCTGCCCATTTACCCTACCCCTATTTGGTTTAAAGTTTCCAACCAATTATGGCACATATGCATATCTTATCTTGATCTGGTTCATACTGTCGGACCAATGACGTCATGTTTCCCGCTTCACATCCGCACCATTTATCCTGCTCCTATTTGGTTCGTAGTGCCACCCATACTACTAAGGATTATTTTTCACTTTTTTAGTGTGTTATGTCCCTTCTCTCTCTCTCTCTCTTTGAAGTAGGTTTTATTTATTTTATTTTTTTTTTAAGTTTCTTAGTTTTGTTGTCTCATTTTTATAAATATATAGATAAAGCCTACAAAAACTGTTGGGGGATCACAGGTGGAACGTCCTCTTTCGAATAAGAAATACCCCTTTTTACTTTTACCCCAATTTTACTTCTTTAGGGGTGAATTAAAAAACCATTAAAACACTTTCTAAAGATTTTAAAAAGACCCATATATGTTAAAAAAAAGAAATGTTAGAACTCAAAATAAACACTGGAGTTACGAAAGGTTTTATAATTCACTTCCGAATCTAGATTCTCCCCTTTAGGGATTGATTAGGGTAAAATCCTGAATTATCTTTTTAAGCATTTGTATGGGTAACCTTTGTAAGCAAAAACCAAGTCGATATCTTATCAGGCTTAAGAGATATTGATGAATCCGTGAAAACATATTTTACCCCTTTTTCAACCCGTTAGGAGTTGGGTTTCTAAAAATTCCTTCCTAGTGGTTGCATCCGTCATGGAAGGAATATATTCCCAGAATTTCATGTTTTTAGGTCCAGGGGTTTAGGCTGGACGTTGACGAGTCGGTCATGCCAATTGTTTATATATACGAGTATATATAGATGCGCAAAGATACTGTATGCAGTATGAATCATAAACTCGTTCTGCATCGGCCAGATGTACATGGAATACTTACTTTCATGTTAGGATTCTTGTAAATTTTGATCGTCGATTTGTCAACCGAAGTCGCCGAACGGATGCGCCACCGCTTTACTGCTATCAATAGGCTGTGGGATCGAATCCTACCGGGGCATGGATATTTGTGAATGTATATAGCTAATACATGAACTTCATTGCCAGGTGGGAAACAATTTATCGGGATGCTCCTTGCTGCAAGCAATGTGTAGATTTAAACAAAATCAATCGTTGTTTACTATTAAACAGAATTTATTCTGTTTTGTTGCTGACATTCCTTTCTCTCTAAATGGAAACTCTCGATCTATGTCTATTTATATTTCATACAATGTCCGAACATTTGGTATTTATGTCATTTATTTGACACCTAATCATAAATTTTCTGCAGAGTTTCTTTTCAGATTTTCATTCTGAGAAGTTTTTAAACTGCTCATTTATTTTATTTATTTTAGAATTGTCTGATTCACAGCAATTTTCTTAGTAATAATATATAATCTTGGGGAATTTCCAAATGGAATCTATAATCAATAAAGATGTTTTGCAAGAGGCTGTTGAAAAATGACTGGCTCACAAAGTAATTCTTTTCTCTTCTTTAACTTATTCATCTATATGATCAACGTTTTTGTATTTAAATTATTTTAGTATAAAAATTATTTTTGATTTCAAAAAATTAAACTTCCTATGTCCAGTCTAAGCTATCTGTAAAACAAGAAGCTGTTTTTATTCCATTTTATTTCTTTATTTCTCTTTCGTTTTTTTTTATCTCCCGCTTAAAAACAGCTTTTGTACTAATACTTCAAAATAGACTGTATTAGAGGAACTCCGTCCGCTCGGTTAGCCTAATAGCTTTGCGCTTCGCAACCATATGCCTGGGGACGGAGTGTCCTAGGTTCGATTGTCGTCGACGACGACGTGAGGAGCTTAAGGATCTTCCTCGGCATTAGCCAAGTTAGCCGGTCTTGGGCGTGGACAGTAGGGTTTTTTCCTGCCAGTTTATCCGGGTTTTTCATCCCGTAAGCAGGCAAATCGGCCCCGTGAACACACAGGCTACAGTAATAAATACTTACTGCAAGGAAGACAACAGGAAACCATCTTGCGTCACTATCTCCCTAGTACAATCCTCTCAAAGAGAGGAAGCCACAAAATTAGGATTAGAGCAACTCCGTAGCCTAGGTTTTTTTTATATATGTTTGGCCCATGTACGAGAGGTTGGCTGGTAAACCTACAGTTGGGAAAGGATGTTTTGCTGAAAGAGACAATGGTTAGTTCCGTAGAAACGCCACAAAGTAGGAAGCATTCCACTATCCAGAATGTTCAGATATCTTTTGGAGTTCAATGTTCGTGGAACCACAAACAGAATTCAGAGGCCAAACCAAATAAAAGAGGATCAATATTATCACTACGAATTTCATAGTTAGGATTACGCGCTCTGGTAAGAGACGTTCACCGGTCATTCGCCACACTCGTCCATCTGCTCGGTAGATGGTGTAGCGTGATTCCAGCTCCATGACATAGCTTTCCAACTTCTATGTCCGACTCTACACGCTCTCTTGCACCCTGAAGACGACGCTGCATGTTCATGCAGGTAGTGCGGACTTGCATATTGCGATCCTACCATGGAAACCCATGTTTTGAGCCTCGATTCTGAATGTTTTTGTGCAGATTCGTATTCTACTCGATTCCCGGAACTCCGCATTCAATGTGTCAACCGAAGGATTTTACCATTATCCTTCGTAGCACCCTACGGTCACGTTCGGTGCGTGTGGTGGGTCGTCCACTGCGGGTAGCAATTGCAGTTGACTCCCTGCGCTTCCATCTCAGTGTGGTATTAGTGACTATTGCACTGAGATTCCCCAGTTTGTCAACAGTTTGCCGAACAAACAGGCCTGCAACATGGCATCTTATCACAACGCCTCTTTGAAACTTCCGTTAGGTTCCTTCTCGCAGCCATTTCACCCAGACACAGTTTGCATTGATTTAGGAACATCACATTCCTCCAATTTTTACTGCCTACAAACACGTGACTCGTTACATGGCACGATGCACCTTGCCCATGGGGGTGTCCGTTGACTTCTTTCCAAGCAATGCATGTAACAGTAATACCTGGCTTTACGACGCTTAGCTGCACGACGATCTGCTCGTACAACGCTGCATACGCTCAAACGACAGTTTTGCATTATGATGCTTACGCGAATCGGAAAACCGTGAAGCACTTACTCAAAGGAAATGCACAGTATTCGTGAACAGTTTGTTCACGACGTAGTTGCTTGCTACATCCATCTGTGCTTCGGTGTTTCGTTATGAATTATAAAATCGTTTATGACTTAGTTTATTGTTCGTAATAATGGCATTATTTATTAGGGATACTATTAAATGTATCTTAACTTTTACTCCTTCTCACAAATATTGTTCAATGGCATCCTCTATCAACAATGCTAAATGTCTCACAAGCACAGTTGCTGTTGGTTCGAATTATCGTTACGACTTTTCTAAACAGACACCTTGATTATATCATCTCTGACTATAGGATTTCAATTTCTGGGTTGCACGAAATTGCCTGCCCCGTAATTGAAATTTGAAATATTATTATTATTGTATTTGTCAGAATATATGAAGCTTTTCATCAGTCTGATGTTATTTTATCATTAAAATTGATCCCATTCCATTTTCCTTTGATGTTAGATCCAGTAGCTTGAGAGTCAATTAAATCTGGCTTTCGTAAACCTAATTTATGCTTTGGTAGAATGTTTTATCCTATTTTCATAATCTGCATTGCCAAATGCGTGTGATCCTAGAGGAAAAAGGAATTGAGAAAAGAATTGTAATGAAACCCGCCAATACGTGACCATCTAATGTGTCTTCAGATAGTCCTTAGGCATGTAGCTCCTCCTAGATGGTATTCGAACCCCGATTTCCCTCATCAAAGAAGTCGTTTGTTGTGGAGGCACTCATTAAATTAATAATTAATGACATTTAATAACTATTTATTAGGGATACTTCTAACTGTATCTTAACTTTTACTCCTTCTCACAAATATTGTTTGTGGCATCCTCTATCAGCAATACTAAATGTTTCCAGTTTTAGAGGAATTAGGAGTTTGTTTTGTATTTGAAGTTAACCCATGTTCACGTTAAGTGGCAGCAGGGGACTTTGAATGAGAATTACGTAATAGTGAATTAGCTAAAGAGCAATATGCATCCCTAATCTTGTGTAGAAATAAAGATGTTTCGTTTCTATTTTACATCATTCCTGCATCAAGTTTAGCTTATTTAAAATAATTTTCTAACTTTTCTTTTAATATGATAGATACGCTGTTTCTTTCAGTGTGAATACTTTCATGCCGGCTTTTTGCCAAGTACTTGGCAAACGTTCAGATAGTTGATCTGCTGAAAGAAAACAATATAAATTCTTTTATGTCTGTGTTACTTCTCGCGACAGACATTACTATTAGTCAGTCACCAACAGTCCTCCATTTCCAGGACATTTTATTTTGTCGTGTACTAACCACAGTATATTTGTTGACCCAGATCAACATATGGTAATGTTCTAGTTATAACTTCTGTCAGCTTAGCTATAATTTGAGTCAATGTATATTTGCATGGCATGATCTGTTCGGATTTGTGTAATTTAATTTTATTGTCAACATTATTATCTCATATGTAGATCATTGCTTCAGCCTCACTATGAATCATTTGCAGTCTGCCAGTTGAAATTTGAGTTTAATAATAGGAATTTCTTTTTAGTGTTCTTTTATTCGCGATTCCTACAACCAGTGGAGACTGTAATTGGTGTGATTGATTTCAACCTATTAAAAATGCATCCCCCTCTTAAAAATAATCGGTTTGTCGTTTAATTTCATGTCATTTCCAGTAGTAATCTCTCCTCTTATTGAAATCATTATGTGCGATTGCATCATTAATCTTATCTCGCACAATGTTTGTGAATGCTGTTGATACTTGCAATTCAAATAAATAGTCTGTATAAATGTACTCCAACATTTTTATCTGGAGCTAAAATGAATCACTCAGGTTGTCGAGAGTGCAAACAATAAATTAACATTCTAAACGGAATTTACAGTCACTTCGATGCGTCTAAGGCATTTCATTAGATTAAAATGGACATTTATATGTTATGGCATAGCATCTCATACCTCGTTTCTGCAACGATTAACTGTAACTGAATTCTGTAAAATGCTGAATGCTGTGTAGAGTAAATAATATTTGTGAACAGGACATTTTGTTTTGTCGTGTACTAACCACAGTATATTTGTTGACCTAGATCAATATATGGTAATGTTCTAGTTATAACTTCAGTCAGCTTAGCTATAATGGTAAAAAGGATGGACATCTGGTCATGACTACGGAATCGTCGACAAAATGCAGGAAGACAACCAGTGGCAAATTTAAGAAATCAGACCTAGGTGGCTGTGTATAGGGCATAGATTTCAAAACGGTTTTTCCATCCGCATTATTATCATTATTATTATTATTATTATTATTATTATTATTATTATTCAGCAGACTTCCATGGAGTCATGAGACTCATTGTGGGAGGTCCTGCTCACCCTCGCACAGCTCATAGTACCTAGACTTAAATGCATTCACTGTCCTTGCACTCACGACATTCTCAGGCAATGTATTTCAATCACCTACCACTCTCCATGCAAAAAATCTACCCCTTCTCCAGATATGAAAGATGAAAAATCTCATCCACGCTAATCAAGTAATTACCCCTTATCAACTTATACACTTCGATCATGTCTCTCCCCCCCCCCCTTACTTTTTCCCACTAGGCTCTGTAATTTTCATTCTCTCAGTCTGTCCTCATATTCCACATTCCAGAGACCAGAAACCAACTTAGTCAATCGTCTCTGAACATCTCATTATCCTTTTGAAAACCTGTCAACCAAATATGTGGTTGCCAGGTTTTCAAAAGGATAATTTTAGCAAACTATCCACGAAATTTCAAATCTCTATCCACTGTAACCTCCAAATCTTTCATTTCCTTCACCTCCTCTAAAATATCCCCACCAATCCTATACTCTGCATCCATCTCTGCTTCCCATTTAAAACCTTACATTTTGCAACAATAAACTGACATCCCCCCCCCCCTACACACACACTCGCCCATTCAGATAGGATATTTAGGTCCTCTTGCAAATCTACAACATCTGGTCTACTTCTCATAACTCTCCTCAACTTTGTGTCATTTGCGAACAACTATATCACCATTGAAGTCTTTTTTCCAATATCATTTACATACAAAATAAACAACAGTGGCCCCAAAACAGACCCCTGGACTCACCACTAGTTACTTTCCTCTTCTGGGATATCGCTTTCCATATACAACCCACTAATATCTATAAGACAGCTAATCTACTATCTAACCCCAGTTTAAAGACTAGTTTGTCATGTGGCAATCTGTCGAAAGCCTTTGCAAAATCTAAATATACTACAGTATATGCATCCCCCATGTCCGATGTATTCTTCACCTTGTTATAGTAAGTAAGTTACTGAAATTTAAGTAACTGAAATTACTTAAATTTCAGTAAGCATTGCTAAAGCACGATCTTCTTTTAGCAAATCCATGCTGTCCATTAAAAAGAATTCTACTGCTCTCTGCCCAGTCTGAATCCTTGTCCTCACTTGCGGAACAATTTTGCCATCTTTCCACTCCTTTGTGACCTAGGCTAACATAAGACTCATGTTAAAATATACGTTAAAGCTATTGTTAACTTCCTGGAACATTCCCTCAAGACACGCAGTGATATTCCATCAAGTCCCATGGCCTTATTGACATCAGGTTTACTCAATTCCTCATAAACCCCCCAGCTCACTCATCAGTGGTTCCTCTCCCATTCCCACTGCTCTCAAGTTCTGTATTATGTTACAATCACAAGGATGGAATACTTTAATGAACTGCTTATTAAACACATCTACTATATCATACTCAGTGGTTTTCATTCTCCCATTATCACTGACCAACATTATCCTCCCATAACTATTCTTCTTTCTGCTGGCCACATATCGAAAAAAAATCCCTAGGATTTCTTTTATCGTCATTTGCTAACTGCTGCTCATGCCGCACTTTTGCTACCCTTACTCACCTTCCTTGCTTACTCTTTGTACTCCTCACGTAATTGATTATCTCCACTCATCTTGTGCTGCCTCCACAAGGCATTTTTCTCCCAAATTGCACTCTTCACCTCTTCAGTCATTCATTTTACACCTACCTTATTTAATCTCCTGACCTTCGAAATACGCTCAGTAATTACCTCTGCCAGATAATTCCTGAGTAGAAACTAGGTAGCATTGATCTCTTTCCCATGTAATTCCTCATTCCATGATATCGCTGCAAGCTGTTTCCTGAGTTTGCCATAATCATTCGCCTTATAGTTCCACATATAACTCTTTCTCACAAAAGTCCTGATATGGGTGGCCACCATCCAAGTGATCATTTCATGGGCAGTTTCGCCAATGGAGGCAAATATGACATTTAATTTACAACTATATCTTCTGATGAGATTAAATCCATGACCCTCGATCCACGAATGGCCTCTGTTACGTATTGCTTAAGTTAGTTATCCTTTAAAACTCAAGAAATGCATTCTCTTTGGTTCTTGATGCTGTTTCTTCATTCTATATTACCATAATTGAAATCGCTCATAATGATCACCCCCTTTTCTTATTAGCCAGAACCAATTTGTCTAAGCATTTCTTTCTCACTGCCTTCCATATTACTAGGCCTATAGAAACACCCTACTAAACATTTCATTCTGTCCAGCTCCACTTCACGCCATGCCATACTGCTTCAAACTACTCCGCATTTGCTCCTTGCATCTCCACCCTAGATGGGAAATACTCCTCTGCCATCATCGATAACACTCCCCCTCCTCCCTTTTTCCTTTGTTTATCTTAACGAGAGACTACATATACCCTCCATCTCTATTCCTGTCAGAATGTCATCCTCGTTTAATCATGCCTCATTTATACCAACAATTTTTGGGCGAATGAACTCTGTCAACGCTGCAGTTTCATTCCCTTGTTTCGAATACTTCTAGCATTTGTTAACATACAGTAGGTCATTTATGTTTCTATAAAACGAGTCTCATTAACCTCTGCCCCTTCTCGGACATGACTCTCCTACACTCTCCCCTGTCCATTCCTGTCTATCATCACTAATATTACACCTCTCCCCCAGACCTAAATCACCCCACATCTTCCACTGTCTTAATCCTTTCTTGCGCAATCACACACTCCTGAAAAACCATCATTTACCCTTTTCACTCCGTGAAAAGGGTAGATAATGAAGGTTTATTCGTATTCTATTCACTTTCACCACTCACCTCGTCATTCACAAACTTGCTTACGTTACTCTCCTGCTCTTACACAACACCCCTTGCTTCTTTAGATCTTACATTCACTGACTCCACCAAATCCATTCAAATGTATCCCATTTCTTTTATCTGCCTCTCAAACTCATCCTACACACGCATTCACAAAATGAACTTCTTTTTCCTCATACAATGCTAGCATACTATTCATAAGCTTCGCTCGCCTTCTCAGCTCATCATTATCATACCTGGACAACACGCTGACTCCCTTATCTTTCACATTTATCTTTCACTTTCCTTAACAGCTTCATGACTTCCCTCCTTATCTTCTTGTTACCAGTCAAATCATTCGTGCCAACTACCACTACCACCTCTTTTGCTCGCGCGTACTCCTCTTATCCAATGCTTCAACCACCCTGCTCATTCTACCTCTCAGAAAACAGACCTTGTGCACCTTGTACCTACACCGCTTATAATCGAATCTCCGTACATGCCACTCTCAGATCATTTGATATTTCTTTCAAATCTTTCGTCCCATTATTTCTCACGTGTAGAGCCATAAGACCAAAATCCAAGTCATAAGGGTATAGTCCTTTAAATACATTACTAAAGCCGACATTGCACTCTTCGCTCATAAAATAGGACAAACGTTTTGACAGAAAGAGGGATTAATCGGTCCATCTTAATAGCTATCTTCGAAGTGTGGACCATGTGTATTTTCACTCAGTGAAACGTTGAGCACGAAACATGCAAACTTCCATAATTGCACCGTACTGGATACAAACAGCATGTCTGCCTACAGATATATATTAATACATTCGTTCCTGATATGACTTAAACACGAGAAAAATCTCAAATTGTTTAGTGTATTATGGAAACAAACAAAGACAAGGGAGTAAAATGCAATGTATCCTATACTGGGAAAGAGTGCTATATTGAATAATCAGAGTGTGATATGAGAAGGTAATGTTTACGAACGTAGGTAAAAAATAAAAGTTTTATGACAACGAAAGATAGTCATTGAATGAACTAAACCAGTGTTTCTCAAAGTGTGGTACGCGGACCCCCGGGGGTCCGCGAAAGGTCTTCAGGGGGTCCGTGGCAATTTTCGGCTATGCATCATTAACGAATGGAATAAAATTTAAGTTTGAGATCGTAAAACGTTCCTATTGTATCACTGAATAAGATACAGAGGCATCTGCAGGCTGTGTAATATGTTTCTCAACAAATAGTGCAATTAGAGACAACTGGGTAAAAACAGAACTAATGAATCGCATGACCCCTCCCACATAAAATGCTGTATAATAGACAATCAAAACCATATGGTGCACCGGCAACATATGGTCTTGTTTGAGTGAACGTGTTAAAACTAAGAAATATATAGTGAATGTGTTTCAGTTATTATACAAGGAATTCTGTTGAAGAGCTATAGCATTTCAACTGAACTGTCGGCTTGCTTTTGTCAATTAGTAGCGCGATCTTTTGTTAATACCGCACCAATCATATGGACGTCTTCATAGCTGTTTTATCTCTACTGGCCTACCATTGCTGTCTGTTTCGATTTCTACCTTCACTAGCCATTTGTTCAAGGACTGTTCGTTAAATGCGGTGATTTTTTTTTAGCTTTCAAATTCTTAAGTATGGATCACTGGTTAAAGACCGGATTTTTAAAATGCGCAAACGAGAGGAACATAGTAGATACAAGTAGCTGTCAGCAACAAGAAAATGTTGATATTGTATCTGGATCAAGTGAAATTGATAAGTGTGTGTCGTCTGACATCTCTAAAGAACCAACTAGGAAGAAGATGAGAAAACTTCGTAGGTACGATATAAATTACTTGAAATGTGGATTTTCATGGACGGGAAATAAAGAGGAACCTATTCCATTATGTGTAATTTGCGGTGAAACTTTAAAAAATGAAAGCATGAAACCATGTAATTTAAATCGCCATTTTGAATCGAAACATAATGAATGCAAGGACAAACCTGTCGAATTTTTTCAAAATAAACTAAGAAATTTAAAAGAATTTCAAAAGGTTATGTCGATCGTGTCAGGAGGTGAAAACATGAAGGCTTTATAAGCTTCATATCGTGTGTCGCTATTAATAGCAAAAAGTGGTGCAGCGGAAACAATTGGTGAAACTTTGGTCAAGCCTGCAGCAAAAATAATAGCGGAAATTATGATCGGAGATAATGCAAAAAGATCTTTTGATAGGCTTTGTCTTTCAAATAGTACCGTTCATCGAAGAATCACTGAAATGGCTGAAAATATAAAACAAACATTGTTATCTGATATACGTAAGAGTCGTTATTATGCGTTGCAGGTAGATGAATCCACCGACATTACAAATTTTGCAAATCCTCTAGTGTTCGTTAGGTATGAAAAAAAATCAAAAAATTCATGACGACCTTTTATATTGCCAACCCTTGCTAGAACATACAACAGGAGAAGAAATATTCAATTATTTGATGCATAAAGTATAAATACCTTTATGCATCAAAACAAGCTTGATTGGAAAAGTTGTGTTGGAATAAGCACGGACGGAGCGAAATCCATGGTCGGATCTACAAAAGGGCTTGTTTCAAGGATTCAAGCTGTTGCACCAAATGCAAAGTCGACACACTGCTGCATACACAGGGAGGCTTTGGCTACACATATGATGTCTATAGACCTAAGAAAAGTTCTTGATGAAGCTGTAAAAATCATAAATTATATTAAAAGGCCGTCCTCTAAATGCCAGACTTTTCTCTCAACTTTGCAAAGAAATGGGAAGCAACTATACACAACTTCTTTTCCATACCGATGTTCGTTGGCTTTCTCGTGGAAAAGTTCTTACTCGTTTATTTGAACTTCGGAACGAACTACAAGTTTTTCTTGATGAAAAGTTTGAATTGAAAAAGTATTTACATAATTGGAAATGGCTCAGTCAATTAGCATACCTGGCAGATATATTTACTGTATTAAATAGTCTTAATTTATCTTTACAAGGCAAGGAAATTTCTATATTTCATGTCCAAGATAAAGTGAACGCCACGTTGGCAAAAATGAAGTTATGGCAAAAGCGGGTTGGTAACGGAGAATTTGACGCGTTTCCATCGCTTCATAAATTGCTCACAAGTTCAAATGAACAAATTGATGATGATGTAAAAATTACTATCATGCAGCATTTAAAAAGCTTACAAATGAATCTAGAAAAATATTTCCCTGAATTGGACATTAATATTGAGTGGATAAGATACCCTTTCAATAAAAACAAATTTATGCCAAAGGGTCTATCGTCAATAGAAGAAGAACAACTTTTAGAACTAGCTTTTGCTGGTTTCCTAAAAAATAAATACAGCGAGAATACGTTATCATCATGTTGTGTACAAATACAGAATGAATTTCCTGAATTAACAGATAAAGCTCTAATGTTCATTTTTCTATTTCAAAGTTCATATCTGTGCGAAGTTCGGCCCTTGTAGATATTAAGACGAAGAAGAGGAATCGCATTATAGATGTCGAACCGCATCTCAGATTGAAATTAACAACTATAGAGCCAAATTTTGCTGAAATTTTATCTCACCATAAGCAATTTCACTCCTCTCATTGATGATAAATTATTTCAAGTAAGTAAAACTTTATCGTATCTTTATAAAGTTTGTTCTATTAAAAATAAATCATATTTTTTGTTTACATGAACATATAAATTCAAATAAAATATATATTTAATTTTTTTAATATTTTAAATTAATTTATCAATTTTAATGAATTTATTCGTTTTAATTAATTTATTTTTGATTAATTAATTAGGGGTACTTGGTAATAATGAAAATTTAAGAAGGGGTACGCGGATATCTGAAGTTTGAGAAACACTGAACTAAACCTTTTAAGACATACTTTTCATGATTGGGTGGACGTCAATATTATGAATGAGAAAGCCAGCAACAAGAAAATACTGGGATAAAAGGCGCATACATTCTCCTCATCTCTATCAAGGAAATAATACTTATAGAGAAAAATCAGCACAAATTATTCAGGGTTTGAAAGAGTAGGTGCATGTGAAATGGGATTAGCACAATCCACAAAGACGTGATAAGAAGAAAAGAAGCAACAAATAAAACTTGAGTTAGGCAGCTTTATGGAGATAACTGGTTCCTGTGTGAGAACTGTTCGGTAGTCTAAATTATGCCAAAGTAACTAGGGTTATCAGACCAGCGAGAAATCTATAAATTACTTGTGTTGTTAAGTTAGTTTGTCTGTTTTTCGGCTGCAGAAATGAAACCCGTTTCGGGGAAGAAATGTCGAATCATTAGAGCATAGTGTGTATGTGCGATGGTTGGAGCGGTAGGATCTCTCCACTTCCGAGAGGCAGCAAGATTATGTTGTACAGAATAATTAAGTCTTCCGAATGACTTCCCACAGCTGAACATACAAAGATTGTTAGAGGTATATTATAATTAGCTAAGAAATAGATTTCAAGAATTATTGCATACAAGGCCTTAACATCATTACAATCGATTAAGTTATCCTTTCACAGCACTACAGGGGTCATAAGCGGTCGGTTTCATAGTTTCTAGGTGCATTAATCGAACAGCAGTCCCTAGAACTGCAGAGCAATCGCAATGCTAGCTTTTGACATTCCCTGCAAGAACATTAACTGTCTGAGCAATTATGTAGATTGCGGTTTTAATAAGAATGCCAAGTTCGTTGCGTTCTTGGCTTACGGAGTTACTAATTCCATCTGGAAAACTCTGATGGGAATCGGCTATGAGTTATTGCTAAAGGTCAACCAAGGTTATTTAAGATTATTATGTGTGCAGTTGTAGCGAGTCAATTTTGTAGCTACCTGCATACCAGGAATACGAGAAAAGTAATTGAATAAGAACGAGCGAGTGCTGCTCTATAGGTGCTGTGCATTAAACAGAGCCACTAAGGAAACGAAACGTTTTACGGACAAAGACACTAATTGATATTAATGAGGCAGGCTAATACGACTGTCTTGTCAAGGGAGGACGCCTTTATTTTTCCAGAAATTATTGTAGCTCTAAAAGTTTATCTTAGAGAAAAGAAACCGTAAAAGTGGTAGATTAAGAGTCATGATGTTACCGTTTGCTGTTTTGCCGAACAGTTCGTCCTTGATATGGTACCGATTCCCCCCCCCCTCTCTCTCTCTTTCTCTCTCTCTCTCTCTCTCTCTCTCTCTCTCTCTCTCTCTCTCTCTCTCTCTCACACACACACACACACACACACACTGTTTCAGAAATCCGCTCATCCACTCGCTACTGGCGAGTTATCAACACCCAGTGGCGAGTGCATTTACAGCCTCGTTCTAATTGTGTCGTATGAAAATTATGCGAAGAAAATAAGACATATTGTCTTATTTTCTTCGCATAATTTACGATCATCTCTTTTCTCTTTCACTATCAAGTTATTTGATCACGTTATTGATATTGCATCGTGATATCAATAACATTGATAGCGTTGACCATTGTCTTTTATTTTCATAAACTTTATTATTATTTGCCTTTTCCATTGAATTATTTTTATGGATAATTTATATAGATTCACCTTTTATTATGGATAATAAAGGAAAGGAAATGCAAATTTCTCCACGTTTTAGTTTTGTGAAGTACAAAACTGAAGGCGAAGGTAACGGACCACAAAATATTAAGGAACCGGAGAGAAGATTACTGTTGTGCCATCAACTAAAAATAATCACGACGTGCTTTCAAGACAAATGGCTCGATGAATTCAAGTGGTTGTACTACTAAGATGAAGTTGCATTCTGTAGTGTATAAAAATATCTCCGGACTTATTACAGTAACTCTAGATTAATACAAGTTTTTCTAGGGCCTTTTTAAAGTGGAGACATTTAGATTTCATGAGACATTAAATTTTCACAAAAAATGCTGAGATGTAGACTTGGCCCAGAAACCGCCTAGGAAATATATCTCTTGCTGCTTTTCCAAAGAATGATGGATTCTAAAATGTTTGAAAATCCGAAGTGATATAATAGGTTGTACTTTTCAGTACAACCTATTATAAAGCTAAATTCAATAAACCATGTACTGACTTCAACAGTAACAAAATGACATAAAATGTAAAGAATATGTGTCAGTTACTGCTGATGGAGTTAAACAAAAATTAATTAAGAAAATCAAAGTCGCCATTCGTAAGTCTTCTTCCAGATGCTTCATGTACTTCCAATGAGGAGAATGTTTTCCATTATACGAGAGATACACATAGATAAAAATCGGAATAAGAATTTGTGTACATAATTCATCTCCAAAACGCATCCGCAGTATACTTTGATAGATGAGAAAGTGAAATGAAATTCTCCATATACACTAATGGCCAAAATTGTGGAAACCTTTTGGAAAAGGTGTATTTTTGAGGTTTGATGGCTCATAACATCACTTTGTTTTTGGTGTAATACCATAAACGTATATATCAATTGAACGATAATTTAATCATGAGTGTAATGCAACAACTTTTTTTCAATTATCTGTATTCTATGAATTCAGATAATTGAAAGTTATAGCCAAATAACCAGAAAAAAGAAGCACAACTTGCTTAGGTTGATATGAAGTAGCTTTCCTTCATTTGAATGTAGCCAATGAGCATGAGTGTTTAGAGAGCCAATCAGGTGTCATCCTTTTTTGGCAATGAGCCAATAAGGTCACAGTATGATTCAGCTATCGATGTCATGTATTGGAGCTGAGAGGAGGACATCTGTCAGTGTGTTATGTGATTGCTATCAAGTTGTTTGGTTTTTTTTTTTTTGTTCTTTCATTTATTGAGCTTGTAAAACGTAATACAATTGAAGAAATGGCGCAAAGAGTTGACTGGGCACCCAGAAAGCAATGTAAAATAGTACTATTAAGTAAACAAGGCTACAGTTATGAAGAAATTAGAAGAAAAATTGGTGGAAACTTAACCAAAGGTGGCATTTCTAAGTTTTTGAAGAGGTATAAGGAGACTCAGTCACTACAAAACCAGACTGGTAAAAGCAGGAAAAGGTGCACAACAGCAAGTGATGATAGAAGAATTGAGAGACTGTGCCTACGTGACAGAAGAAAATCATCTGGGGGTGTATACAAGATGAAATGGCGCAACACAGTGTGAAGTTGAGTGCAAGGACTGTTCGGCGCAGACTGCAGGAATTTGGTCTAAATGCTAGAATTCCACGAAAAAAGCAATTTTTATCTCTCAAACAAAGGTTGAAAAGATTAAATTGGGCTAAAACCCATGTTAACTGGACAGCGGAACAATGGGGACAGTGCTATTTGGAGTGATGAGACCAAAATCTCCCTGTTTGGTAGTGATGGCATAACATACGTAAGGAGAAGAATCGGAGAAGATTTGCATCCTGATTGCATTACACCTGCCGTGAAACACCCACTTAGTGTTATGATCTGGGGTTGTATGACATCAAAAGGTGTGGGCAGAATTTGCGTGATTAATGGGAATATAAATGCCCAAAAATACATACTATATACTGTATCAGCTCCATGTCATGTTGCTGCTGTGTGCAAAAAGTGGTTTCAAGATAATCATATTCCACTGCTTGAATGGCCTGGGAATAGCCCAGACCTTAATCTAATCGAAAAAATCTACGGAGCAGACTAAAGAACCTTGTTAGTCAAAAGCAACCACCAATAAAACCCAATTAATAGAAGCAATAATTCAATCTTGGTTTCACATTATAACAACTGCAGAACTAAAAAACTTGGTTCACTCCATGGGAAGGCATTGTAAGGCCGTAATTAACACTCACTTAGTGTTATGATCTGGGGTTGTATGACATCAAAAGGTGTGGGCAGAATTTGCGTGATTAATGGGAATATAAATGCCCAAAAATACATACTATATACTGTATCAGCTCCATACATACAGACAGAAAGAGAGAGAGAATGACATCTATAACGGTTATTATCGGAAGTTTATAATTATCCCTTCTGTTATGGGTAACTTGTTTTAATTTTAATTCGCGTAGCTGGTGGAAAGCTTGTATTGTTCATAAAAATGAAAAACTTTTTACAGGGCAGTCTTTGGAGAATTTAGTTGCTCAATACTGAGTTAATAGCCACATTACGATATTTACGTCTCTGTATTGGTTCCATTTGTATAGTTATACTACAAACCCAGCTGGTGCCGATTGCAATAGTGTGATAAATCGGTGTACACGAAATATGGATAAATGTCTACAGTGAAGTTCACATATACCGATAGACTATACATTTTACAGTTTATAACTATGACTATAAATCGCTTTCAACTTTGATATCCAATAATTCGAGTGCGCTTGTTTTCCTCACGCTTGCATAATTTGTTTATGCCTGTTTATACTTCCACAAAGTAGCACACAACAGTGCAGTCTGTTTATATTCTGTGGTAATACCTTTCCACACATCTTGAAACTTTTTTGCACTTCCAGATGACATAGCGTGAGTTTCTAGTAGTCTCTTTTTTTTATATTTTTAAATCTAAAACAGTATTCTAATCTCGTGACAGCATCTGTTAATTCATATCTATAACTTTATAATCAGAAGAAACTATTTATTGTCCATAAAAGACAATACAGTTAAGCGATGCACAAATTATGATTCAGTAAACATATCGCATGCAATTTGTACAAACGTCGCGAAAGAGAGAGAGATAGAGATGAAAACAGTCAGCCTTTCAAATCACAATGTATTGAGCTTTAGTAATATTTAAAGAGTGCCTATCTAGCTTTGTGATAATATTAGTCTTAGAAAATATGTTTATAGGTTCGGTTCTCGTCGCTGACTAGAGGAAGATTCCCGAGTTAGTCGATCGTTCAAAGAACACACCCTATATTCATATTTTCTAGTGACGATTAGGAGCATGAAGTGGTGGTAGTCGTTTGTCGCGCTTATTCTTATCACTTTGTTTAGCTCGCTAGTGGAGACCAGCTGCTTACCAGTTTCCACAGGTTTGGGCTAATTGTCTGCCGACTACTCCCCTGGAAAATAAAATGCGTTAGAGGATTAATGCTTCATCATAATACACTCACGAGATAAAACATAATGACTACTAAGCTTGTTGCTGGTCAAACGGTATTCTGGTATGGGAATTGTTCTTATGGACATCACTAGGTCTTCTCATCTCACTACTTCATAATGGAATATAAACAGTATAAAACACAGAAAAGACCTTTCTCCATGGTAAATAATTTTTAATTGTTTAAGTGAATTTAAGTCTCAAACAATGACACAACTAAAAAAGTAACGATTTGCAAATCGTATAATTTGCATTTTACGTTCTGAGTGGTTCAATATGACGGAGATTGACTGTGTGTGTGTGTGTGTGTGTGTGTGTGTTTAATGCTTATAGTTTAAAATCTTTTACTTTCTAAACTGACGTATTTTATTTTTAATAATGAACTTTTATTAATAAAAGTTATTATCACAACAAATAGAGAGACACACTTCTGTAATGATGTGCTTCGTTTACAACATTCCCCATCTTCTGTCGAATGCCGCGATTTTGGTCGAATCGCTGTGTTTAATATTAATATTATTATTATTATTACTGTTGTTGTTATGAGCTTGCGTCAATTTATTCAATGTTAATCGAATTGCCATCTTTCACCGATAAGCTCCTCTTTGAAATTAAGACACATCAGTAAATATAAATTATAGACTAGTTGTGTATTCATGAGTCGTGTTTTCGCTAGTGTAATCTTGCCATCTATTTAACTGCGTAATATGATGAATATTTTTAACAAGAAGGAGATACATTTGCAAATTAATGTCACTGTTCTTTTTCATTCCACAGTTTTTCAGAAATGATAGATGTTGGTAGCCTGTCACGCGAAAAATACTCATTGTGCCATCTCTGCTTCCTGTAAGGCATAATCGGATTAAGAAAAAGGAATCGCTTTCTGTTAGCATTAACGAAGCTTCCGCTCCTAGCCACAACAATTCATTGATATTAATGAGTCGAATGTAACTCTGCTGTGAGCCCACTTGGTTGATCTATTGCGGAGCGGGGATTCCTAATTTGCTGGCAGCAAAAATTTCATAATTTTTGCTGTCAAGAAATTAGGTAAGAATGCCACAGTTCTTAAACACAACACACGAATTGTGCTTTGATTACAAGACGATTGGTAACACTGCTTAAAACGAGCCACTGAAGGAACCGTCGAAATCGGTTGATTTACCGCTTTTTTTTTCGTCAGCTTGATATGAAATTTAAAACTTTAATTTATAATGAAAATTCAAACAAAATCAATAGACTTTCAAAATTTGATTTTGTTTTAAAATAAAATTGTCATTTAAATAGAAAGTAAGTTAAATTTGAAATCATATATTAAATTTCCTTCTGTTACAGTTTCTATGATTTAGTAGGCGGCGAACAATATTAATAATAGTCTTGTGACTATTATTAATATTGTAGAAGCTTATAGAAACCGTAATCATGTGACACAAAAATAATTACTGCTGACTTCAGTGGTATTTTTCTGTGTGTATAACTCAGACATTTATTTATTTATTCAACAGACTGTTGAATAAATAAATAAATGTCTGAGTCTGTCACCCACTCATCTTTCCTTGTTCTCGAAGAATCAACAAGAATGCCTGGTGTAAGTTTCCAGCTGAGCTCTTGTTGGCTAAACAAAGCACTTTCTTCTTCTTCTCCTTTATCATCAGTGTTAAGAGTTTGGGGATGGGAACATCAACAGTCTCCTTCAAAGGGTTTCTAGTGTCTTTTGTGCGCACACGACAGCAGGATACGATTGATGATTTTATGCTACCACATTCTCACTCTTCCCCCCCCCCCCCCAAAAAAAAAAACACGAGAGAGAAAGAGAGAGAATGAAAGTCGATACGAAAATGGCTGACTTCCGCAAGCTTTCACGATCCTCTCGGCTGTTATGATGCATATTTTGTTAACGGGAAGCTCTCTGTGGATAGAGAAGGAACTCGGGATTCTAACGCTAGCGTTTTGGATGCAAGAGACTAAAATTTTCATTGACAGTTTGTGTTGCTGGGAATTTTTTTTTTGTAACTACTTCTGAACTAGTCATATCTTAGTCTTACGAGAAAAAAATGGCTAAACTTTTTCCACTCGTATACTGAGGCTGGCTCGAAACATTTTGTGGCACATCTAGTATTCCTGCCTTTCCCAGAAAATTGTTTGAACATATCACATACTTATCATAAAATATAAGAGGGAAAAGAGTCCATAACATCACAAAACTTTTGGAAAGTGGCTCATCATCACTAACATATTATGATTCAGTAAACATATCGCATGCAATTTGTACAAACGTCGCGAAAGAGAGAGATGAAAACAGTCAGCCTTTCAAATCACAATGTATTGAACTTTAGTTTATAAACCGATATATGTCTAAAACCGATATATACTAATATATACTTTCCCCGTTTAACTAGGTTAAACAACTGTTTGTTTAATGTTTTCATAATGTTATTCCAGGAACGTTTTTTCCATTTCTCTGGTTATTGTTCATTGGGATTTTTACAAACCGTCCTCTTTTAGGAATGCATAATATTCTCATAAACTAAGGCAAGTTTTTTTCACAGTTTTTTCTGTACTGTGTCGTGAACCGGACAAAAGTTAGATAAATATAAGCCTTGCTCTGATGTTTATGGTTTTATGTCGCTTCAGGTATTATCCATTAATACCTGAAGCGACACAGTTTACAGAAAAATTTACTTGCTTCTACCATACTTGCTTCTACTGTAATTCAAAAGATTTTTACTTACCTTTATCTGTAAATTGCAATAAAATTTTCGATTAAACATCTGAAAGGTAAAAATTTAATTTTTATTATTAGCAATTTTACATCAGTAATTTTAATTAAATCAGAGAGCGTATTGCTGACAGTACAATTGGGACTTAATAACGAAAATTCATATTGTAAACGTGTTAGAGTGAATACTGGACCACTAATGTAGACAAACGTAAAATAAATAACAGTTCCTCTGAATCCAATTCAAGTAACTTCATTACTCTGACACTTCTTTTAAGTGTATGCTAAGTAGTAAAAGTTGTTTCGCAAAGTTCACCGTTTAGAAAGAATAGTAATTTGATTCGTTGCGGGAATTATTGTTCGATATTAATTGGATAGCGCAGAATAAATAAATGCAAGGATTCGATCGAAAACAAAGTATCGATAAAAAGATATCATAATTTGTTAAACTTGACTGATGCGTTATAGGACACTATTTCATTTTAACACAGAATAATGACTAAAATCTACCACAGACCTAAAATATTGAAAATTACTTACGTTTTGAATATCCTGCTATGCATACTGCATAAGACGCTATTATCTTCATCCACTTTCTGGACATATATAAATATTTAACGCGTTAAACTTATCACACGAACTACATACACTGCTTGGAAAGAAGTCAACGGACACCGTAGTGTGAGGAACAAACAGCAATGGCGCCCACCTTAGTAAGATGTAGGACCTCCTTTCGGCATGGCTGCAGCAATCTCACAGGGCATACTTTCCACAAGTACATGATAGCGACCAATGGGAATTTTGGACCATTCTTCCCGTAGGCATGTAATTAGGTCCCGGACTGTTGTGAATCGGACGCCCCTTGATCTAAACCGACACTCCAGTTCATCCCACAGATGTTCAGTAGGGTTGAGATCAGAGCTCTGTGGAGGCCACCAGTCAAGTGTAGCGACGTTCATGTCCACAAACCGCAAAGTTACAGCAGCAGCCTTATGACACAATCTTGCTGAAAGAGACAATGGTCAATTTCGTAGAAAGGCCACAAAGCAGGATGCATTGCATTGTCCAGAATGTTCAGGTACCTCTCGGAGTTCAATGTTCGTGGCACCACAAACAGAAGTCACAGGCCAAACCAGGTAAAAGAGGACTATACCATCGCTACGAATTTCATAGTTGGGGGTTATTCACTCTGATAAGAGACGTTCACCGGGCATCCCCCACACTCACACGCGTTTATATTCTATTCTATCAAATCTCTCAAAAATCCTTGAACTCGCAATGAAAAAAAGATTTCATTTTTTAAATTCAGTAAACTTCTTCAGTAAAAATCAGTACGGATTCCTTGACGTAACACTGAACAAGCTTACCTAAAATTTTCTGAACTCATATATAAGAACATTAACAGCAGTAACAAAACAGCAGCTATTTTCAGCGACGTACAGAAGGCATTCGACTCTGTCAATCATTCTATACTATTAAAAAACTGCATACCGTCGAATTAGAAGGAAGTGTCACCTGTGGTTTCAAGCTTATTTAGAAAGCAGATGGCAAGCAGCACCTTTAGCGAATACCAGCTCATCAAACCTGGAGTTCCTCAAGGCTCAGTTCTAGGATATTTTATTTCTGATCTATATAAACGACGTCGGTTTGATGTAATTGAAAGGGAACCTAATCAGTTTTGCTGATGATGCGATCTACTATTTAAATATCATAACACTTCCTGCGACCCCAGAAGTGACTGCAGGTTGCGAAATCACCAGTCTAGGTATACACGCGGATCATAATCTAAAATGGAAACCCATATCCAAGCAGTTACAAAAAAACTGCGGTACACAATGTACAGATTGCATTGACATTAAACGTCAATAAACCTCTTAAATTTTACAGACTATATTACGCACTCGTATATTCAAGAATTCAGTATGAAATTTGCATTTTTTTTAGGGGGGGGACATAACAAAAATATCCTTGGCAAATTACACAGTCTATACAACAGAATATTAAACAAAATCTTCAGTCCTAACTTACTGAAGTTAACAACGCTAACCTCATCCTTCTGAATGTCTGGCAGATATACTTTTACAGCATACTTATCTTCTTACATCGAAATAAACATTGGATTAGCCTCAATGATCAGCACCGTATCCTCAGGCAGGATGGTCTATTTTTCAAGGTACCTCAGGCAAGAAAAAGTATCCTGCAGCGCCATTTCACATTCCTGTCGACAAGAATCTTTAACTCTTTTTAAAGGAGAGCTCAGAAATGAAAAAGCGAAAGCAACTTGAGAGGATTAAGACTAGTTATTGGACTCGTACTTCTACTCTCATTCAGTATGCATGTGCATAATGTAATGATATGAATAATAAAAAGTTTGTGACTTAAAAAATAAATAAATAATACAGCTTTCTATACTCCCACGTCCCACTCTACGCGCGGTTTGCACCACTGAACACGACACTGTATGTTGGTTAGGGTATGATTTTTTTTTTTTTTATGTTGGGCCCATATACAGGAGGTTGGCTGGTCAACGTATAGTACGTTAGTACGGTAAAGATTGGGCTTAGCCAGAATATTGTAATCCTGTCTTAGAAACCTATGTTGCAAGCCTCGGTTCTGAATGTTTTTGTGCTGATTCGTGTTCCAGTCGATGCCCGGAACTTCGCATTCACCGTGTCGGCAGACGAATGACGGTTTTTACATAATATCCCTCGTATCATCCCTGCGGTCACGTTCAGTGAGTGTGGCGAGTCGTCCACTGCGGTTAGTACTTGCGGTTGACTCCCTGCACTTCCATCTCAGGTATGGTATCACTGATTATTGACCTGGGATGGCCTAATTTGTCAACAATTTGCCGGACAGATAGGCCTGTAACATGGCATCCTATCACAATGCCTCTTTCAAACTCCCTTCAGCTGCCTTCTCGCAGCCATTTCATCCGGACACAGTTGCGCTGACTTGGGAGCATCATATACTTCCAGTTTATACCGGCTACAAACACGCGACTCGTTACATAGCACGATGCACCTTGCCTATGGTGTGTCCGTTGACATCTTTCCTAGCAGTGTACTGTATAATCTCAACATTTCCAGTTTTGATAGTATCCTATGGCACTAAACTTTATTCGATAACATACCACTATAACATTTATTCAAACTCTGTAAATACCAAATTATTTTCACCGAAGACAGAAAACTAGACAAAAACTGAAATTTTATCCTCCTCTGATGTACATTTCCGGGAACAATTGTTGTCTACCGTTACTTTTGAGAGGCAGATGCTGGATTATGCCTCCGAAGTATACATCTAGGAATGCTTGTAAAATTCCCATCATCCAGCAAAAGAAAACGAAAATAAACAGACCGACCATATCACCAAAAACAAAAAATATTGAAGTGGTAGCTCACCACTTCTCTAAAGCAGTGGTTCTCAAACTTTTTGAAGTCGGGGCGCATTTAAAATCCCACAAATAATTGTAGGCGCACTATATACAAATTTCTGAGAAATATGTTATAATAATTAAGTCAAATATTACAGAAAAAAAATAATGCGATAAAAAAAAATAAAATGAAACATACCTTAAGTTTATTCATTCTTGTGTTTATGAGAAACATGAGCCTGATGTGTCCTAGCGATTGCTTCAATGTTTGGGCCTTTCAAATATATTTTCACTTAATTGTGGTGAGGGTAGAAAATCCTAATTCACATAAATATGATGTTGAAAATCGTAGTAAAATGTTCAAAGCTTTTTTAGATATTGACACATATTTTCTTTTATAGAAATCCAAAAGGCTTCAAGAGACAATTCCTTATTTTTAATCATCAATCTACGATCAGTGGATATAGCTGCCAGTTCTTCTTCTGTTAATGTTAAACCAAAATCACTTGAAGTTTCCATAAATGGGTTTCTAATTCAATCGTATTGTTCAGTGTTAAGTGATGGAAAATAAGAACTCAATTTTTCTTCTAAACTTGTTAAATGTTCAACTATTATTGGAAGTGTTTCATTTATGCAAGTGTTACTTACCAATGGAAACATTTCCAAATTACCTTCAACAGCTTTTCTTTTCCAAATCTGTAGTTTTCTCTGAAACGCTTTCATTTTGTCAGTGGATGTGAGAATATTTTCTTCTTTCCCTTGCATGCTGGTATTCAAAATATTGAGCTGCTAAAATATATCGGCCAAATACTGTAACCTGGCAATCCAAAGTTCGCACCGAGGGAGGTTACAAAAATGTAATTGTTTCATCTCTTCAAAAAACGCAAGACTTTCTTGTTGTAGCTCGTGTACACGGGTAAGTACCCCCCCCCCCCCCCCTTGACAGCCACCTCACCTCAGTGTGTAAAAGCAGCCGTCTGTGTTGTGAATCCATATCGATACAAAGCTTTTCGAATAAACGCGATTTGACAGCTCTTGTTTTAATAAAGTTTACCATCTGAACAACTTGATCTAAAACTTCTCTTAACTTTTCTCCCAATGTTTTTGCCATCAAGGCTTCCCTATGAAAAAAGCAGTGAGTTACGATAACATTCTCATTTTTTTTTACAAAAGATGCAAGGCCCTTAACAGGCCTCCATCTGTACAAATGCCTACACACGACTTCCATGTTAACTGCCATTTATCAAGATAGCTATTCAAAATGTTAAAAACGTCCTCACCTTTTGTTGACACACTTAATTCTGTGCAAAAAAGAAACTGATTTACTATTTGATCTTCATTAATAAAACGGACGAATGCTAAAAGTTGCGCCTTGTTGGTAATGTCTGTTGATTCATCAACTTGCAATGCAAAATTTGAATACTGAAGTTTATTACTGCATACATTTTTCTCGATATCAGAAGTCATTTCTATAATACGCCTGTGAACTGTATCGTAGGACAGAGGAATCTTGCTTATTTTCATTGCTGCTTCATTTCCTAGCATTGTCATGACCATTTTTTGGCATGTAGGCAAAATAAGTGACTCACCTAAAGTATGATCTTTCATATTTTTTGCTATCAGTTCTGAGACTTGATAAGAAGCGATTTGAGCTTTATCAGAAACAGTCATTATACTTTTAAAAGAATTTGCCGTTTTTGTTTGCTGTTCAGACAATCTCTTGAAAAAACACAGATTTATCTTGTAAATTAGAGTGTATAGTTTTAAAATGTTTACTCAATTTACTAGGAAGCAATGATTCATTTGCCATTTTACATTCACATACTAAAAATAGCGGCAAAGGATGATCTTCACTTCCGGTCCAAGTGAAACCAAAGCGTAAATAACTTTCATTATATTTGCGAGTAGGCCGCGATTTTGCTTTCTTACTTGTACTTAACTTTTCCTCACTTCCAGAATCTGATTCTTCAATATCACGCTTCTTTTTGAGAAATCTATCCATTTTATTTGGGTGTATTTATCTGAAAATAAGTAATATGCACATAACATTCATTTCCAACACTTTTAAAATAAGTAATATACACAACAAGAATAAACCATATTCTTGTTCTCTTTGCAAGAAAAACCGCTGTTAATTAACATAATCATGTGTTAACAAAAAAGAGCGGTATATCCGTAATGAAAAGGTATAATAGAGTAACTATATTTATTTTTATATCTGGACACATATTTCTCTGGAATAACACAGGGCGCACCCGGAAATCTTCTAGGGCGCACCCTTTGAGAACTACTGCTTTAAAGCATATCCAGAAATTAAATGGCAATGTTAAAATCATTGCCATTTAACTGACTTCAAATTAGCTCTTTGGGAAAATCAGATCTCGGAAAGAAAAATCATATACCACACATTTCTCCTGTCACTTATTGGAACATTAGAGGATATGTCGTACAACTCTATATTCAGAAGCTGAAGAAATGACTGCATATTTTCATTATAATTACTCCTCAGCGGTACTTAGCATTCTGTTAGTTATGACCGCTTCTTAGGATGACAATACTCTTCTCTGAAATGTGCGTCAAATCCCTTTGTAACATGGACTGACAAAGTCAATAGATGGTAGAATTTTCGTTCCACTGCATGAAATCACAGCCCTAGTTTTTGAAAGTCTAAAAGAGGTTTGACTTTCCATTTTAGTCTCCATTTACAATTATTTAATCCTTAGCCTACCCCCATGCTGCTACTTTTTTTAACCCGAATCTCACTTATGAAAGGTTGTAAACCTGTAGAATAAAGTACTGTAGGTGGACTGAAGGTTAGTGATTAGTTAATCTGATTCCCTTACTGTAGTAGAAACTATGCATAAAACTAGAGTCTGAATGAGGAACTTCTTGATATGAAATGAAAGATGATAATGTATATAATATCGCTTCGTAGAAATTATTGATGGATTACTCGGTCACCTTGCCATTATCTTATTGAACATTTGTTCATAGACATAACTGCATTTTGGAAGGTCGTAATTAATTTCTTCATCATAAATGCCAAGTTATAAAGCCAAAAGCGATTGAAACGGTAAGAATAAATATGAAAATATTTTCCTGATATTTTTAAAGGCTATATATTTTAGATCTTCTATATATCTTTCCACAGTTAATAATGACAGTTCGCAATTTTAAGTTATATATTGTGCAACTTGGTTCGAATTCCGTCTAGGATGCGAAGAACCTTTATGTAGATTTTTCAACTGAAAGTGAGTTAGCCTTCATTACGGAGTCGAAAGGGTTTCTTCCTTCTCTGAAACTTCAAAATATGCAAACTGCCCAGAAGAATGCATTCAAGGAACAGAGATAATACATTTATAAGCTTATTTTCTTCAATCGTATCCCCCAAAACAAAAAACATCACTGTAAAATTTACAGAATGAATCAGAAAGTTTTTATCTTTTTTTTCCTTTTTCCAAATAGAATTGGAACAGCTTGATGCATTCAGCAGTTATAGCATAACATTCAGATTGTTCTCAATAAATCTATAAAAAATAACATTTGGCAACAAAATGATTTTTTGTCACATCACTATTTCCTGAAAATGGTAATTGGGCAATTGTTGTCTGCAATAAGAATAACAGTGAAGAGGTTTTCGATAAGAGATTTTAATGTGCTAATTATGCGAGTGCACACACACACATAGTTGCAGTATAAATACTATAGGGGTAGTTGAAGAGAAAAAATAAATGTGTTTATGTATTTTTTTGAACAGGAGGTTCTGTTCTTTGGGGGGGGGGTGCGGAGGGCTGTTTCAAAAATCAACGGTGGATTGAATGAAAGATGAGAATGAGATCTTGATTTGGTTAAGTTTGAAGGCTTAATTGCGTAGAGATGTTGACCAGCAGCTGCTCATTTTTCACGTTCTTAGAGGACGGAGGAAGAATGATGACGGCGTTCAGTGACGCAGCCCCCATGAAAATATCTGTAGAAACAACGAAATAAGGCAGATGCAGAATGTCTATGAGAAAGTGATTAGAGTGAATGAGAGGAGTCACCTGCTAAGCGGACCACCTTATTCTAGATAGCATCACACATTTTAGGGAGGTTTTTCACGCTATCCTGAACATGAGAGGCTATGGGTGGGATGGGGTTGGTTTGTTCCAGGAATTATTAGAAGTGTTAGTCAACTTTGAAGAGAAATCCGTGTTTTGATATCGCTGTGAACTAGGTTATCCTCATCCTACTGGAGAATGCCAAGGAGATCAGTGGTTAAATATTGATTTTGGAAGACTTGAAGCTCGGAACGTTTTATCATCACACGGTGTACCAATGAAGAAGAGGAATGGAGTGTACAAATGTACAAAACTATATGAGGTTAATGAGAGAACGTTATTAATGTATAAGAGAAAGAGGATGGGCGAAAATACAACTTTCCTGCATTGATGAGGAAATCCGAATTCAATCCGAAGAGCGGAATCTATCTACCATGACATTTAGCAAATGGTCAGAGAGAGAGAGAGAGAGAGAGAGAGAGAGAGAGAGAGGGGAACTACGACCCAGCTGAAAAGGATGGAAACAGACCATAATATGAGTTTGGTGAACAGGCAAATTTTCGTGCAAGACCGAATCAAATGCTCAGAAATGTCAAGAGCTGCCACACAAGTTTTCATGGCTTGTGTATAAAGATGAGTAAGATTGTCGAATAAGATGATCACGAATTAATTCGTGGGCCTTCAGATAGTAAAGAAATTGGCCGTTGATGATCTTCTCCACGGTTTTCGAGATGATTGAGCCGAAGCTGACCTTTACCTCCCAGTTTTGGGATGTGCTGAATATGGGCTTGTTTCCAAAAAAGCTAGTTACCTTGCTTTTGATAGCAAGACTACTTCCTACTTCCAAAAAATCTAGTTGTCTTGCTATCAAAAGTATGTTTAATTAATTTGGCTGACTTTATTTATTTATTTATTCTTTTAATGATATTAAATAACATGCATTTTGTTTAATGAGAAGATAAGTTTGGTTTTTTTATGCAAAATGCATAATAATTAGATAATTGTATCGAGTTTTGATGCTAGTATGCTCTTTTTTCGGAATACTTTTATTAATATTGCCGAACATATGCATGCTGAATTTTAGCTTGTTCGCATTGTATACGATAACTATTTTTGTTGCTTTACACCAACCGATATGACACATACAAGGGAATGCATTTAAAAGAATTCTATTCTTTCATATTTAAATCGATTACCAGATTTAAACCAGTTGTCAAAGTGCTTTAAATGAATAATCGTAGCATCTTGTTTTCCTTTTTTTTTTTTTTTTTTTTGCTTAATAATTCCTAGTGACTGTGAACAATTTAAATATTTCTGTCTCTTTATTTCGACGTGTGGTATGGGTGAAAAGTTCGTTTGAAACAGCGCATCTGTTTTTAACATATGTTATTTATTATCGTCAGCTTCTCAAAAAGGCAACCTTAACATTTGAAAATTCAAGTGTCGAACATTGCCACTCGCAGGAGATGAAAATAACAACAGTCTTATTCACAGGAGAGTTGAAGGACCCGGTTCTGCTTGAAGGGTTATTAAATTAAAGTGTAGATCCGTCTGATCTTGACAACCATTCAGAACGAAAGTGAATAAATCATGGAACATAATGTCCAGATGGCGCTACTGCAAGTACCATCGCATAGGGGAACATAGAAGCTTCTGGCGTTACATCGTAATTTATGGAAGCAACTAAGAACACAGCATCTTTATTTACCCAAAGACTTATAAAGTAAACGCTGGAAGCAAACACCTAAGAAATGCTTAAGAAACTAAGTATAGTTTGGAAAGTTTGCGGTTTATTGATTTTTAAGGCAAAATGGAAGGCAATGACTACACTGCGATTTATAAAATATTAAAAAAAATAAAATAACCCGACTCGCTTCGCTGAACGTGTTCCTCTCCTATTGACATTTTTCTCTTCTGTTTTATTAATTCTGTCTACTTATGTTCCTTCTTCTTTTCAAATGCATGCGATGATAATAGTTAAGCGCACATTTTACTGAAGTGTGCATTATTTTGTGTCTGAGAACTTGGTTGTATTAGCAGATATTTCATTAGAAATATGAATAAATGGTTCATGCTTAACCATACCTGAAGAAATCTGACCGATTTTGTTTGAGGCGATTTTAAAACAAGAAAAAATAATTGATATTAATTATTTTTCCGATTTATTACCATGAATTATCATTTATTTTTCCTATGTTATTGTTCCCTCTTTAATTAAAAAAATCTAAGAATATCTCTCATTTCGTACTGAACATTGATTGAAGCAAGGGGGTCTCGAACTATAGGTTTCCACTTGCAGCGGGGAGATTGTAAGATTAAGACTAGAGAAAGTTCAGTATTTTTTATTTATTTTTTTATTTTATTGATGCATTATTTATCACATAGAATTATGATTATATATATATATATATACATTTTTTTTCCTTTGTAGGATCGTGCAGTGTTATTGAAGAGAACATAAATATACGATAGTTTTTGTTTGTTGGGGAGTAATATAATTATGATATGATGTGCCACAATAATAGGTTCTTCTGGAGTATATCTCATATCTGAAACACGAGATGAAAATAACATCGTATTCTCTCATAGCTCTCATAACTCGTATCTATTCTTGGGTCTCTGCTGTTTAACTTGTTTGTAAATTATATATCATGTAGACTGATTGGGGATCTTCAGTTGTTTGCTGATGATTCAAAGTTGGGGAGAATTATAAGTAGCACTGCTGATGTTAATTCCCTTCGGGAAGATTTGAATAGACTTTTGACTTGGATAAAGAGTGGAGTTGTAGTTTTAATATTAATAAGTGGAAGGTGTTGCATTTTTGGAGTGTAGAAATATAAGGCTCTGTACTATATTGACAGTATTGTACTGCAGGAAGTGGATGAGATTCGAGATTTAGGAGTGATGATCGACAGTAGATTGAAGTTTAGAGGGTATATTGCAAGTGTTGCAAGGACTGCACATTGCGCTGTCGCTATGATAAGAAGTCCTCTAACACGTAGGGATAAGGAAGTGGTTGTGCCACTGAATAAAGCACTGGTCAAACCACACATTGACTATTGTGCTCAGATTTGGTCACCTGGTTTTCAGTGTGACGTGGAAACATTGGAGAGAATCCAAAGACGAGTGACTTAGACAATATCGGAACTTTGGAATTCTGTCTATGCAGAGTAGTTGAAGAAATGTGGATTGCTGAGTTTGGGGGATAGGAGGAAGAGAGGTGATATGATAGAGATGTTTACGTTAGTGAGAGGATTTTATCAGATTAATCCAGAGGGGGGATTATAAAAAGAGTAGAAGGCGAGAGGGGAAAACTAGAGGCTATCCATAGAAGTTATGTGGTGAAGGGGGGGGGGGGGTGAGGAGTAGATTTTTTACATGGAGAATTGTAATTGAATGGAACTCATTACCAGAATGTGTTGTTAATGGAAGGAGTGTTAAGCATTTTAAGATTCGGTTATAAATATGTTGTCAATCGAATGAACCTCTCACGATGAGTCTGCCGACTCCATGGAGGGTGTAACAATAATAATATCCTTTCACGCTCTTTTTCAAAGCGGTGGTTTGGCTAATTAATGCCTTTTGACGTAGTCTAAGCCACTTTCGTATTATTTCATATGTAAGTTACGGCGTTAAGAATAAAAACAAAAGCATGTCGCTTTTTTTTCTTGCCCATTTTGTTGCATATTAGAACTCTAATGCATTTTGGCAGGTCTATTTTCTTAATAAAACATACATAATCAAAAAAAAAAAATAACAGAAAAACATGCCTGTTGTTGTATTTACATTACTGCTAGTGTGACGGAATATCAACTACAAACCATGAAATATTTTACAAAACATGTTTAAAGGAAAAAAACATTACTTTTTGCAAGATTTCTTCCTTGAAAGAATAGCTGACTTGAAATTTCTTATTTCCATTGATATATTTTAAAGATTTGAATTCATTATTTCTCGACTGAACCCTAAACTGATTTATACTTTCTAATGGCTTTATGATTATTTGAGAGATAGAACAATATAATTTGTATAATAATTACGAGTTAGTAAAATGAATTTTAGCTTAAAAGATCAGTAATTATCATCATAACATTAATTACGGGTGTAGACCATATTGGTCTCTGTTCCGGTCTCATTATCCATCCAATATCCTTTTATGAGGTCTACCCTGCATTCTCTTTCCAATTGGGTTATATTTTAGTATTTGTTTAGGATGTCGGGTATTGGCCATTCGGTTTACATGTTCAATCCATTTTTGTTTATAATTGTTTAGTTTTTCTTCTATTGATTTTATTTTTAGTTCTTTTAAAATGTCTTCGTTCCTTTTTGATCTAATAATGTGTTTTTGCAGTTCTTGTCATAAATTTAATTTCACTTGTTTTTATTCTTTGTTTATATTGTTTGTTTATTGCCCAAATTTCACTGCCATATAATAATTTGGGTACTGCTAAAGTATTGTATATTTTCAAGCGTGTTTCTTTTTGTATTATATTTGGGTTGAGCGTTCTATTTATCAGGCCTATAATATGTAAAATTTTTTAAGTTTTTAATTTTATCTCTTTTTCCTTCATATGATATTTCACATCCAAGATAACTGAAAGTATTTATCTGTTATATTAGTTTAATATAACAGATAATATTATTTATATTATTAATAACTATTTTGCTTCTAACTGGAGTTTGTCCACAAAATGCCATTGTTTTAGTTTTATCTATGGAAATTTTCATTCCTAACTGTTCTACTATAATGTTTAAATTATATGTTGCTCTTTGTGAATTGTCTTCCTTATCTGATATTATTACCTGATCATCTGCAAATAATAGCGTATTTATTTTGTTATTCCGGGAAATTTCTATACATTGGTTGTTTAAGATATTCCACTCTATTAATATTTCATTAATGTAAAAATTGAAAAGTGTTGGAGACAGAGGGCATCCCTATCTTACTCCTTGGTTTATAGATTGTTTTTCAGACAACTTTTCATTTATTTTTCTTTATTTCATTATTTTTATATATATTCAATACTGCATGTAGTAAAATATTAGGTATATTTAATCTTTGCAATATATCAAACAGTATATATCTTTTTTACTTTGTCAAATGCTTTTTCGTAATCTGTAAACAAAAGATGAGTTTCCAAATTAAATTCTCTTCTTTTTTCTATAAGTAGTTTTAAACAGAAAGCTTGCATCCTTTTCTAAATCCAATTTGACATTCTAATAATATTTTTTCACTGTATATTTTTACTTTTTCATTAAGTATTCTGCTATATATTTTGTAGCATGTATTCAATAAACTAATACCTCTGTAGTTAGCAAGTTTTGTTTTATCCCCATTTTTTTTAAATATAAGTATTACTATGCTTGTAATCCATTCTATTGAATACATATATACAAATTGTCCATTTGTATATATTTTATTTAAAAATTTTATCAATCTTTGATGAAATTTGTTTCCAGTAAATTTATACAGTTCGGAGTTTATCCCATCTTCTCCTGCTGACTTGCCATTTTTATTTATTTTATTTAGGTTGTTCTTTAATTATTTCATTGTTATCATATCATTTAAGGTATTTGTAAGTTTCTGGTGTAAATATTTTTGATGCCAGTATTATCCGTCCAAAGATCTGTAAAGTAATTCAAGAATTCTTTTACATCTATTCACAATTTATATTTGCAATTTTTTTTTATCTGCATTCATGTGTTTTAATATTTTGTACACACTGGGTCTTATTTTGTATATGTCATTTTCTAGATATGATACAAATTTTTCCCAACTTTCTCCGTGTCTTTTTCTGGTTTCTCTTTTAGCTATTGCTCGTCTTTTTTATATTAAATTTCATCTTCTTGTTTTTTGCTACTTAACCATCTTTTAAAAGCAAGCTTTTTATTTTCAATTATTGTTTTTATTTCATTGTCCCATATATGTAATTTTTTATTTTTATTATATTTTTTGTGTGTTCCTAGACTTTCATATGCTGCTGATGCAATAATTTCTTTTATATTATTTAATTCTTTCTCAATGTCTTCATTTTCTTGTATTTTTTCTAAGTAGTTATTAATCCTCTGTTGGTATAAATTTCTTATACTTGAATAATTTAGTAGTCTTACTTTGTAATTAGATTTTGTTTCTCTAGTTTTTTTTTTTTTTTTTTTTGTAATTTTTGAAGCCAGTTCGGTGGAAATCTTAGTTTTGCCTGTACTAAATAGTGACCTGTGTCAATTTCTAGCCTTCTTCTAACTTTAAAGTCTAGGAAGAGGTTTTCTGCTTTTTTCATTTTCTATAAAGTAGTATATTATTGATTTTTGTCCTCTTGTACACTACGTATATTTACGTATATTTTTATGTTTGTAAAATGTATTCATTACTTTTAAATTATTATATATTGTATAATCAATGAGTCGCTTTCCATTTTTGTTTACTGTTGGTTCTCCAAATTTTTGTATATTATTGTTACTATTTTTCATTCCTATTCCGGCATTAAGATCTCCGACTATAATTATATGGTCTGTTTTATTTATTTTTCATATATTTCTTGTAACTCTTTGTAAAAGTAATAATTTTCTTCTTCTTCCTTCTTCAGGGGCATATACTCCAACAACTGTTAAATTTTCTTTATTTAATTTTAATCGCACTTCTAATATTCTTTCATTCCTGTATGTATAATGAGTTATTTTTGCTTTAATTGATTTATGGATACAAATCATTACCCAGCTTTTGCATGTATTTGTTTGTCCATTCCACTATACATGATATTGTAGTTAGCTGTTTCTTTTGTTCCTTTAAATTTCTTTTTTGTTTCTCTAAGAGAAACAAACTGCAATTTCTATATTTTCATCATTTAAAATTTTATGCAATTCTTCTTCTTTATGTGCTATGCTTCTAATGTTCCATGTAGCATATTTCACCACGTTTTTCTTTTTCCAACGTTTCTTAACCGTTTCCAGTTTGCGGTCGTTTCCCATGTTTTCTGTCCGGTTTGGATTTCGTTGAGACTTGAAAGTAACATGTGTTTCCCTATGTCAAGTGACTAGCATGACGATAGGTATCTTAGTGATGGGGCTGCCACCTTAAGACAAATAGGCTTGCCTTTTTTTAGTAGATAGTGGAAACTACAGTTTGAGAGGAAAGAGTCACCCCCCGCCCTCAAATTGCTCTAATAGCACTGGGGGGGGGGTAAAAAGTAAGAGAGAGTAGAGGGGAAAAAAGAGTAGAAGACCATTCTCCAGATATGATATACCAAGTGCATATTGTACGAAGTAAGATCAGCTCTAGCTTGGGTATCTCAGGTTTGCCATGCCCGTACTCACCAATGTGAGTCCTGAGTAATTTAGTAATGTTTAAAATATTTAATATGTTTTACTAAATAATTAAAATATTTAGTATGTTTTCATAATTCCTTTGCCGCAGCATCTGAATTAGTCACGGCACATGCCATGCCAGAAAGAGGATAACAGTGGACCATCATGCACACCAAAATAAACAGACAACGTCACAATTAGTGCATAATTTTGACTAAATATCAGGATTTTCTAAAACGAGATGTGCGTATTTTCTTTAAAAATCACCTGCCTGGTTGGCCGAGTGATTAGCATACCTGCTCTCCAACGAACAGGCTGTGGGTTCGAATCCCGGCCTAGGCATGAATGTATGCGAGTGTCTTTAGATGGAGATGAATTTCATGAGCCTGTGAGAGAACACCGTTCCGCTTGTTGTAGGCCTGAAGTAGCTTGAAAAGTTTCATGTTTGGTCTCTAGAGCAGGGCTTCCGGATTATGTAAAAAATAAATATAAAATTGATAAAAGTAGAAAAACATCCTTGGCGACGCTACAAAATGCACTATAGATTTGCATATAACCTTTCGGGGTGGGAGCAACATAAACAAAAAAGTCGAACCCAACCAAACATGAACCTGCAGCACAAAAACAAGGGAATACAATATGCATTCCAAGTACGATATAGCCATCATGATGAAGTTCAGAAAAGGTGCTATTTTCTGTTTTGTTGCAATTACTAGGCTATTAATAGTTACCCCGCCGTATGAGGCAATGGTTGTGCTCCTTTAATCCGTTACCTCTCACGTCGAAGAAAAGAAAAAAAGAACCGAAATATCTTGTGACGTCCGGGAACTATCAAGTTTCCATTGACACACCTAAAGTTAATGATCATTTGCACGTCCGTAACTTGAGAAACACGTAAAACAGTTAGCCATTCAGCCAATGAACTGTGCGCACGAGATTCGGCAGCAGTTTTTCAAGCACTCAGTAATCATCACCTCATTAATGGTGCTCCGGAAACACGCGCAGAATAACACGCCCGGCAGTTACGTTCCTTTAGTCGATAAATTTTCCGGTTCTCCAACAATAGTTAGAAGACGGTGGGGGGGGGGGGTGTTAATCACATGGGACTTAGTCCCCCCTCCTCTATCTATCAATACGCCTCTCACTGGCCGACGCAAACATCGTGCAATCGGACTACGCCACGGTTGCAAACTGAATTCAGATTTCCACGCGCATGCCAAAATTTTGTTGACGTCATGGAAACCTCGGGGTAATCATCTGTCAATAATTGCCCAAATCGGAACTCTGATGCCGAGTACGTCAACAGACAGAAGGATAAAAGGTCACCCACCACCAAAGGCTGTTTTGTTGTATAATATTCTTACCTCGGGTCTAAATATAGATCTGCTACACTGTGTGTGGGCGAAACAGATAAAAGGGCGTATTTTGCGAGTAAGTCGGTGCCCTGGTGGCTTAAAAATAGGAAAATCTGTCCGCATATACCACTTCTTAGTGAATTATTTCTTATCTGATAAAGTCAAACATATAGCAACTTTTCTTTATTAATCTTTTCACTTTCCTCTTATTCCAAATACTTATCATAGTCTTATTCATTGTTTTTCCCCCTTAGTTGGCAGATACAGCAGTGAACGAATGTGTTTATCTAGCGCACTACGCAAAGCGCAGAACCTCTGTCTCACGCATTAAGAACGCCCCAGTAAATTGCGACAGCAATATGAGCCAAATAAACTGCAGAATTACACGTCAACTCTATTTGTAGACGTTCATTTAAAATATCCCTCTTCAAAATTCAAAATGCATAGATATCAATTATCCTATTACAGTAGTCTCGATTATTCATTATGTACCAACCAAACACGTACGGTTAATTGAAGGAATTGCATGTTTTTAGCAGTAGTTCTTTTTAAAATATCTAAAGATTTTTTATAGTATAACCGGGAGAAGAAATTGGTAAATGTTGCGAGTAGGTAGTATATTCATCATGTGAATATGAATATATGTATTGAAGAACTTGGTTTCCTTTTATTGTGGGAGTTTCTTTGTTTGTTAATTTCTTCCTGGTAATTAATATTGAATAGTATTCTTGTAACGTTTATTTTTTTAACAATCAGAGGAGACTGCATTTATTCAATCTTATTTCTAAACATTTCTGTAATACTAATTTTTGTTTGGATAATGAAAATATAGTCGGATATTCAGCTTTCGATGGACTTAGATATTTACTTTTTATATACATTCAGTAGCTAGTGTGTGTGTGTGTGTGTGTGCAAGGGAAGTGCACTGCATTATAACTGTCGATATCCTGGCTGGCGTGTCTTTTAGCTAATATTCTACAAACTGTGGTGTAAGATTTTCAAGTCTTCTAAAACTTTAGAGACACTCTGGGACTAGTGGAAGCCAGAAAGAAGGAATTTCTTTTCAATGGTGAATCTTGGTAGTATTTTTTTTAATTTGTTTGTGATACTTTTGTCTGAATACTGTAGTCTAATAAAAATAATATCCATTGGCTGTCTGATATCTCTGGGAGCTTTAGCGAGAAAACTTCATATATAGGAGAGACGTGCTGACGGCAAGTTCTGCCGTTAGCCATCGATCCATTTAGGAGTGTGGATGGTATAGCTAGCATGAATGGCGATTTTTTGTTGTTATTATTGTGACGTGTAACAGGTTAACGTAGGTACCATCATCTGCTTTACGTATTTGCAAAAACCCAGATGCTTTTGAGTTTTTGCAAATATGAATGCGACAATAAAAAATGGTGGACTCTAGTGATAACCATAAATATTTCATTATTTGCTTTATTATATAGATTTGAATCAGGATTTAGACCTTAAAAGAAAAGAGAGAAAAGGCAAAATATGCATGCCAGACTAATTCTCCCCTTTTAACTGTAGGTATTTATGCATTCTGCATCGTATATTCAGTGCTTTTGTTGCACCGTTTACTGCTTATCAGAATCATAACAAAATTAGGAGTAGAAAGCAAGAGCCCTTCCCATACATGCCCTCTTTTAGGAGCCATAGGAATTACCATTTAAGGTACCTCATATGTCGGTAATGAGTATTTAGTTCCCTGAAGATCTTTCTAAAACTTTTGCGCATCATCTTTCGATGTCCCTGCGTGTATATATATATATATATATATATATATATATATATATATATATATATATATATATATATATATATATATATACACACACACGAAGAGTTGCTGTGGTGAATCCCTGGGTACTTATGACCATCATCACATACGGGGAGATTTATCTGCTGTCGTGACTGTCTCCTATCCCCGTGTTACTTTGACGAATTGTCACTTGACTGGAAACCATCAAATCAGATTATCTCTCTCAGTGAGGCTTATGTGAAGATCGCAGTTTGTCGGGTGTATTTATCACCTATTTAGGGAGCTATTTGTCCTGATGTCAAGGTTGACGGGCACGAGGCTCTGCGGTTTCCGTCAGTGATCATCAGTCTGGTAACTCTTCCGTCAGTTAATCCAACCTTTAAGGCATTCCTTGTTAGAACTGACCATATTTTAGTGTTTCCCCGTCTTTGGGATAAATGTACACGTCTGTTTTGGATCAGCACTGTTTGTTGGGCTCACCTTGGTTCCAGATTTATTGAAATAATTCGAGAATTATTCCAGAAACGACTATTATTGAAATTAACAATGAATTATAAAATTTCATTTAGTAAAATTGCAAGGCTCTTATATTTCAACCTGTACGCTAAAATTAATAATCATTTACTAATTAAAATGTATTGTATTTGAAAGAGTACTACTAATCTGACATGCCTGGATAATTTTGAAGGTATGGATGATGCAATATTTAGTACAGATCTTAAAAAACTGAGCCAAAAATAACATGGAATTTGAAAAACGTTGAAGGTTTAGAATCAATAAATGAGCATAGAAATATATAATAGCAGAAATAAAACCAATAACTAAGGAATAACTAAAGAATTAAAGCAAAAAACTGGATTTTAAAGGTTAAGAATTAAAACTTAAAAACATGTCATATACACGACAAGCCAGCAACATTAATTGACGGTGTGCTGGCCCTTTCATCGGATTCATAATCAGATTTAAGAGAGAGAAAGACTGTCTTCAAACTTTGTTTTTTGCTCTGTCTTAAATCTGATGACTAATCCAACGAAACGGCCAAGCACATACTGTTGCTGGCTTGTGTATATTACAGGTTTTTAGTTTTTTAAGTTTTAATTATTAACGTTTAAAATCCATTTTTTCTAAATAATTAGTGCTTGGTTATTGGTTTTATTAAGCTGCTATTTGGTATATTTCTATGCTCATTTATTGATTCTACAACTTTCGTTTGAATAAATGAACAATGCTTTCATTGTCTGCTTTTAATGATGAACAATGGTTTCATTGTTTGGTAAACTAACTAGAATACGCTGTGTCAGAAAAAAGCTTCCCTCGGTATTAAATCATAGTCAAACCACTGATGTGTGTGCATAATACTGCATTAATTAACTGGATGCTTCACTTGGGATGTTTCGTAAGTGGCCAGATGAATATTCATGAATGCCAAACTACCTAAAAGAAATTCTGCACACTGAAGAATTTCTCATTCAACCTGTGCTGCTGCTTTACTGTTAGAAATGGTTGCTGTTAGAAATTTTTGCATTTATGCTGTTAGAAAATATCTACCGTATCATTTTCCAGCAACTGTAAGTATATTTCAGAACGCATTTATAAACAAGAAAAGACAAGTATTTGTCTTATCTTTCCTTGTTAGATAAATGGATGAGGCAAATGAAGCTGAATTTCTTGCTTGTTATCCATTCTTTACAAACAACATAAATTGATCTGTTTGTTTATGTATGCTATTGGATATTAATCCGAATTGCTTCTAATGAGTCGTCATAAGCATCATCATCAAATTCCTGATATCTATTTTATATGTACGTTGAGGGAGTGTGTAAGATATAATACAGTAGTATTACATCAAAAGTTTACATCGTTACTAATTTCCTATCGACAGTTTTCCTCTAATTAATTGTTATCTCTCAGTACTCCAATATGGCAGATCTTATATTTCGGTGCTCTAAGGCACTTATAATTGCACCAGTTTAGCTGAATCTTGGTCTTTCTCTGGGTATTTTTTCCTGCCATTTTGAAAGAAAAAACGCTCATCTCCCATTCTGTTTAAGTGACCATACTACTCGAGATTAGCTTTGGTCGCACACGCCTGAATGCTAGCAATGTCAAGTTGCTTCAGAATATTCTAATTTTAAATATAATTGTGTCATTAATGCATCTGTTTTCTCCCTTAATCTTTCTCGGAACTGTCATCTGTTTTATAGAGTTCCGAGAAAGTTCTCATATCTTTGATCATTTGTTTTATTTCTCTCCCAGCTCAGATTAAAATTGGCTCGAATACTGTCTGGTATACAGTTAGTTTAATGTTTTGACTAATTTCTCTCTTATTCCATATACATTTATTCAGTTGACTTCCTGCCATCCCACCTTTGCTAAATCTTTCATTTTAATGTACAGTTTTCGCTGATAATAGTACCTAAATACCTGAAATGATTCACTTGTTCTATAGAGTTATTTTCATTATGCAGTTCATGTTTTCAATATCCCGCCTATTTTCAGAGATTTTGTATTGCTAATTTTCATACCAAATTTATTACAACAGTTATTCAGTTTAGTTAATGAATCTAAACTCTTGTACTGGGTTTATTTAAGAATATAACAATATCTGCATAATGTAAATTGCTGAGTTGATATCTGCAATTTTGATATGAGGCCTAATGCCACTTTCCTTCATGATGTGATCCATATAGAGAATGAATAGCAGAGATAGTGTGCTCGCTTATCTCGCTTATCGTGATTTTACATCAAGCCATCGTTCTGTAAGTCAGCAGTTCTAATTGCTGTCTTACAACTTAAATATAGACCATGTGTTTGTCGATATCATGTCCTATTTACACTATTTATAATTGTAACGTTTTGAACAGCTTTTATCTTGGCACTTTGTCATATGCCTTTTCACAAACCCCAAATACAGATCCTTGTTGTATATATTCATGATTTCTCAACTGTTTGCCTTAAATCGAAAAACTGATAATCTCTATTTGAACTGAAGCCAGCTTGTTCTTCTTAGTTTCCTTTCTTCCACAATTTTTAGCCTTTTTTTCCTAGTATGCTTGCATAAATCTTACTTGGAACACCCAGTAGAACATTCTTTTGTAATTCTCATGTTCAGTTTATTATTATTATTATTATTATTACTACTACTACTACTACATCATCTCCCTTTCTCCTCTTTGGTAGTCCTTTCTCGATCTGTTCTCATAATCTAAATTCCATAGTCCCGATATCATCTTTAACACTGTCCTTTGCACCCTCTCCTCTATATCTGTATCACCTCTAAAATCAGGAGACCAGATCTGCGCACAGTAATTCACCCGAGGTCATATCAAGACCTTGTAAAGAGGCAAAATGACACATCCTTATTCTCATATGTCATTGTTCGTTTCAGCATTGCAATTATAATCAGAGTTGTATTTGAAGTCTTTCAGTATTATATGGTTCTTAAACTTTAACTTCGTATCTACCAAAACTTCAAGATCCCAGCCTGATCAATTTCTTGCAGCATAATCTAGCAATATCAGTCATGGAAAATACCTCTCTTTTTTGAGTTTGTTGAATATCATCTAACCCAGTTGCCTGTCCACATTTCATATTTTTGATAGCTATTGATTTTTTCTACCTCATGTATAGTTATGTACTCTTGACTGCATTCCTCAGGAGTATTTTAAACTACGATCCTATCCCTTTTTGTTTCATTTAGAAGTCTTTCAAAGTAATTTACAAACATCTAGAAAACCTTTTATCTTCCGTTTTCACGTCACCTTTATCTTCTCTTGATTCCCTTCACAGTATTCTTTCCTCCTTTTCTAAGTTTTCCAATAGTCAACAGAATCTTTTGCCACTTTCCTAATATTTATTTTCTGTGTTCTTACTAAAGTTTTACATGACTTTTGTTTTAGCTAGTTTTACATAGTGCTGTGCTTTACTCTCTCTCTCTCTCTCTCTCTCTCTTACATTTTTTTCTGTATTGTCTCAGAGCACAAGCTGACTTTCTTGATTTGGCAAGAACTTTCGACATGCTAGTGAATGGTTTTTGCACAGTATTGCATATTTGTTTGTTGCTTTCTGCTTCGAATTTCTACTTACCTTTCTTCAGTTGGGGTCTATTATTAACTCCCGTCCTACATTTTTGGGAGGATTACTTTTAAGTTTATTGGGAGTCCAAGTACATTAAATCACACTGTTAAATAAGCAGAAAAGTCAACCTATATGTGAGTGAAATGTCATTATGAAATTCCAATTTTGTTTCTGTTATTTGCTCATCGATCCTGAGATTCCATGTTCAGCTGTCGAAGTCGATCCTACCACATAAGAAACTGTGCGATCATTTTCGCCGGTTTGGCAAACTGAGTGAACAGAAGCTCTTAATATGTTCCTCACAAACTGACACCTGAATAAGTAATCATCATGCCGATGTGGAAAGAGAATGTTTTATTCATCCTTGATAAATTATTGTCATTAAATGAATGTTATCTGAAATAAAAAAGTGAGTCTACCTGAACAATCCAAACCCACTAAATTAATTTATTACCACAGATCAAGATCCAGTTGTACGTGGGTGGTCTGAAAAGTTGTCTGCCTCGACCATAAATGGCAACACTATCTGCAATAATTTTTTTTCTAAGTTTAATCTGTTTTTTCATCTGTCATATGCATCCATGTGACATCGCAAGTCATTCTATTGAGCAGTTTTTTATACAGTTGTCTGTATTCCTTGAAATGGATAAAATTGAGTATTGTGCGGTTATAAAATTCTTTGTAAAAGAAGGTTAAACGCTCAACAAAATTCATTCCAAGTTCACAAAAATTTATGGGCACTCTTCTCCTTTGTTTTAGACAATTAAGAAATGAGCTGCATGGTTTCAACGTGGCCATAGCAGCCTTGAAGATGATTCACGTGAAGGACGTCCAAAAAGTGTAACAACACCAGAAATCATTGATTAAGTGCACGATATGGTATTGGATGACCGGCGAGTCAAAGTGCGTGAAATTGATGAGACTATAGGCATTTCAAAAGAACGTGTGGGATATATTTTGCATGAACAATTGCAAATGAAAAAGCTTTGCGCAAGACGGGTGCCGCGCTTGCTCACAGCAGATCAAAAACGCACTCGCATGAAAATCTATGAACAGTGCTTGGAGCCTTTTAACAAGAAGAAAACTGATTTTGTGCGTCGATTTATTACTATGGATGAGACTTGGATTCACTATGACACACCAGAATCCAAACAGCAATCAAAACTGTGGACAGAAGCCGGTTGTTCAGCGTCAAAGAAGACAAAGTCGTTTCCATCAACAGGAAAGGTCATGACATCGGTGTTTTGAGATGCTAAAGGCATTTTGTTTATTAATTATCTTGAAAAGGGTAAAACAATAACCGGGAAATATTATTCCGATCTTTTAACCAGACTAGGCGAAAAAATTCGCGAGAAAAGACCCGGTTTGCAGAAGAAAAAAATCATCTTTCATCAGGACAATGCACCTTCCCACAAAAGTGTTTTGGCAATGGGAAACTTAAGGGATCTGCATTATGAATTGTTGGAACATCCACCCTTTTCCCCAGATTTGGCACCCTCTTACTTCTATCTCCTCCCAAAACTAAAACTCTTCCTCGCTGGTCAGCGTTTTTCTTCGAATGAAGAGGGTGATTGCAGCTGTAGAGGGGTATTTTGCAGATCTTACTGAGAACCACTACAGGGACGGGATAATGGCGCTGGAGCATCACTGGAATAAATGTATTAGTTTTAAGGGAGATTATGTTGGAAAATAAAAATAATTTTGAAATTATAATTTCTTTTTTTCATTATTAGGCCGAGAACTTTTCAGATCACCCACGTATTAGTGCAGCGTATTAAAGCTCTAAATATACGTTCTATGGCCAATTTGCCTGTTTTTGTTAGGATGCAAAACCACTCCAATCACTTTAAAAGTATTTTAAGCTGAAAACTGGAGTACCCGAGGAAAAAACCAACCCCAAGCATCCACGACTAGCCATGTACAGTAGCTATCACTATTGTGGAAACAATTATCAACTCGTATTTTTCTTCCTAAATTTCTAACTTTCAGTCCTTTATTTTATTATATTATTTATTTTTATTCAACTACGTTTTCTTTGCACTGCTATGTTAGTGCTGTCATTTGATGATAATACCACTAACATATTGACATCAGATATATTAAAAAGCGTTTTATTTGTTAAATATGCATATCAACTACAAATTATAACTCCCATTCATATATATCAGTAATAATAATAGTTAACAATATTATTCATTACACATCTATGCTAGTTACTGTATTTAGGCTAGAAATTAGCTTTTTTGATCACATACATATAGAAACTTACAAGTAATCCATCATAGCTTCAATTGATTCATATCAGGATCAAGGAAAATTATTCTACAAGGAAAATTATTATTAAAACGTTAATCCTAATCACATAAACTAGTTTTTCTCTATCGGCTAATACACACGTAGATATTTATTTTATTTTTGATATTTATATTATATTTCATTTCCTTCAACCTTAGTCTATTTCATTCTTAAATTCGCATTGTCTTCTCGCACATTTTATGAAAGAAAGTGAAGCGATGTGAATATTATTTATAGCTTTCATGTTTATTATCTTCTTATTACATTCACCTCATAGGTTCCGATTACTTAATTACTCGCCAGTTGCAATGGCGAGTAATTAAGTACGTTATGAATGGTATGAACTCATTTATAAAGTTTAATTAATTCTTCCTCTTTCTCCTGTCATTATTATTATTATTACGTGACACCTCCAGGGAGTCCAAAGACTCATTGAGGAAGGACACCTACTCTACAGCTCTGCGTCTCCACTTCTCAATCCACCAACTACAACGAACCACAACTACCATCATCATCATCTACACCAACGCCATCTACCACCACTAGTATTTTCACACACAATCACAAACACCCGTGTCCATGGCGGGATTCGAACCCGCAGCTATTTGGCTGGAAAGCGGATACTCTAACCACTCGGCCAACCAGTCCGGTATTATGGTCATCAAATACTACTTAAGCAACATTTCTCATAACTTTCATGATATAATCCCTAATACATTTAGTAGCGAACTTTCTCTGTACACCTAGATTTTTTTTTAATTATTCATTAGATATTTTTGTTACCACTGCTAAGAGCCATAATCCGAAACGGACATGACTAGAGATTTATATAAGGGTATTATAACTTTCTTTTCCTCTACAATCGAAGCTTGATTTAATTAGATCAAATCCATTGTGTTTTACAAGTTTCTGACTAGTAAGATTACGTGCCTTAAACTTTTTATCCACTATAATATCCAAATCATTATATTCAGTAACCCATTCCAAATCTTTTAAATTCAGTTTGTAAAAATTAACTTAGTTTATCAAATCGAATATAGTTTCCTTTTCTACCATGAATTGTAAATTCGTTTCCCTGTTCACGAGTTTTCTAGTCTTATAAGTCATCGTGAAGAGATTTGAGTTCATAGAATTTACTTAACTCTATCCAGTTTTACATAATCAGCAAAGAAAGAAAGTTTACATTTATATAAATTATATATGAACCTGAATCATTGATAAATATATGATAACAACGGTCTCAAAATTAAACTCTGTGGAATTCAGCTCTTAAACAACTGACTTCTTCAAGTCTTCCCTCTGAATACCATTTTTACAACCTACCTGTCAACCAGTTACTTATTTGTTTAATTAAATATTCATCGATACCCAGTTAACGCATCTTTATCAGCAGTTTTATGTCTGAAATATTATTAAAGGTTTTGCTGAAATCTAGAGCAGATCATAACCATTATTACAATTTATTTCCATTGTGACCTCCTCCTAAAAAGTTAAAAGAAATTTTTCAATATCTATCTACTTTTAACTAAACCATACTACATACTCCTCAGTGAATAATCTCTGGCAATGGTTTACTGAATACGGTTCCTAATTAATTTTTTCTCATTAGTTTATCAATAACTCATTTGTATAAGACTAACTGGTTATTTTATGTAATGTGGTCACCTCGGTGTAAAGTGACATTATCCTTTCAAATTTTCAGTCATTAGGGACGAATCCTAATCTGAGCGACTTGGTAAAAATAATCCTAAGAAGTGTAATTAAATCCAACATACATTTATTTACTACCAAGAGCGATATGCAATCTCTTCTTCCAATTTTATCGACTGCCAGACTCATTACACTAACTTTCGTTCGCTTTGATTTTCATGTCTGTAATAAATTTCAGAATTAGACAGGAATAATTTAAGAATGAATTTTTAAAAATAATATTCCTAAATTATTCCTGTCTGCAAAATGATTGCATTAGAACAATGGTCGGGGTATTATACGTAATGTGACATCGACATCAGAATATATATAAAATCCTTAAGAGCAAACTACCTTGGATAATCTGCCCAGCCATCAACAGTTAGAGCCTCCGTAGCTCAATCAGTATAGACGAAGCCCTTTGGTCGGAAAGACCTGGGTTCAATTCTCGTCAGTGACGTGAGAAATCTTTATCTGGTCTCTTTCGACGAAAGGTGAGTTAGCCGGTCTCATACGGAGGTAGGGAGTTTTTTCTCCCGGAAACTCGTGTTTTTCGTCGCCCCGAACAGGCAAACCGTAAAAACACGCTTCTACAGACGCAGGACACCTCTAGGAATAAGGAGTAACAAACCTATTCCGTAGGATTTCGGTTCCGAATGCCTACACGGTGAGCGTGAGCGTAAATTAGATGGGATAGGACTCAACAATTGATAACTCTTTCAATTAATATTTCTTGCAGTGTAATCTTCAACAGTCTAACCCCAGTGAGATTAAAACTGTTATCGTTTACTACTCAATATTCCTGTGCCCTGCTTGTAGCATAGGATTGTCAGGGTTAGCAATACTGATAACATTGAATTTGCCAGTGCTGTTTGTGGGAAAGTTTAGTCATGAACTCGATTGTAAGTTAATAGTGACGTTAAGTCAGCAAGTACTGTTTTTCAAAGTAGCACCTACTCTCTCTTGTAAATAAAAATTTTTTAAAAGGACTCTTCGTTATTAGAAATAATTTAAGAAAAACAAGTTTTTGTTGACCACGTATAAAAGATGAATATTGCAATTAATGCATAAAAATTCACTGTGCACAATACTTTGTTGTATACAGTGCCAATGAAACTGAAAATGGCAATTGAAAGGATCAAGTCACCTTTTGAGAACATAAGTAAGCATGGCTGTGTATAATAAATAAATAATAATTTGCTTCATATGAGCTATTGGAAGGCACTAAGTTATGCGACACTGATCAGCTACTGTTGGGTGCAGTGCTGTTTTAGAAGAGGTCAGCGGCTTCTTCCAAGACAGCACTGCATACGTAAAGTTGTACGTAAACAGGTCTCATAGCCTTAAGGTTGCTTTTGCTCTAATTCCAAACAGCGTAGGGGCTCGATTTAGAGGGATGCTCAAATTTAAAAAAAAAAAAAGGGGGAATATAAAACAAGAACTGAAAAATATCATTAAACATGAGGAAGGAAATATATTTATTTTCTTTTATTTCATTTCAGAGAAAGGTTGTGTTAATTAATATCAATGACCTGATTTGGAATTTTAATTTTAACATTTTAATTTTTCCCATCTTTATTTTTATTCTTCTACAGCATTTATCCACTAATAGCGTGTTTCTGTATACTCTGATTCTGTAAAAATCATCTAATTAGAAATCTGCTGTGACATTTTCGTTATTTTTAAAACTGTTGAATAAGATGTTCTCTGAAAATGCGGACAACAAAATAGAACTGATGATCTCCAACCGCATTAAGACATTCATGGCAACAGTGTAAAAGTGTGCTGCATGGAAGCGTGAGATCAATTTTCAAAATAAAATACACTTATTAATTTATAGCATCCATGTGTGCTAGTATTCTCAATGTGTCCAAAAGATCGTGATTAAGTGTGAAACCTAATTTATTGGGCCTTATTTCATACTTGTGGTAATAAGGCTCATTTCGCTACTTGCCGTTTCTTTTTGAAGTGGAGGACTGTTTGCTGCGCTTACCTTAGCACAAATATTACTTTTTGTTTTTATTTAAATATTTTTTTAAGAAAAATCCTTTCTTTATTTCCCCATAATCATCCTTCTTCGTATCCTGTCAGAGAAGAAACGTCCGAAGTTTACGCACTTGTTGCAGAGAAAGGAGTTGTAATTCACTGGTTTACAGAGCGGATATACAAAGCGCCAAAGGATGTGGGACATGTGAGTAAGATTTATTAACACATTAGGATGCTGAAAGGCAAATGACGTTATGGGTAAAGGAAGTTGTATGTAAATTTTTACTACCAGTCTTCATATTTAGTACATTTGTCAAGAAAACTAGGCTCTTACTGGAACATGATTTCAAATTTAAATTTTTGTACTGCAAAACGTCACTTTCTATGTTTTTCCTCTCTGATAGCTTACTTCAGAATTCTGCAGTTTGCTGGAATGCTTGGCAGGAAACACTGCAGAAATGTATATTTGCTGAACGTTTTAGACAGAAAGCACACTTTCGCAAAATAAAAAAATAATAAAAAATAGAATTTTTTTTAAAAAAAATTGCATAATTGTGAAGCGTCATTACTGCATGCGTCATATTTTTACCTGTCATGTTTTGGAGACAGTTTAAAAGCACATGCAAGAGTGCTTTTATTTCTTTTCAGAATTATGTCGTGACATTCAATATACTCAGTGCATTATAAAACTTCAAATTACAATATAGTTTTATATTATCCTAATAAATAAATTAGCTTATTGTAGATCGAACTTAATAAATACGTTGTGAATAAATAAATGCATGTAATATTACGCCCTTAGATTTTCTGAAACACAGCGATAGAAAACTGAAGCATTTTTTTTTCTGTATTGAAATGTGGAGGCTGATGCTCATGTTCGATTCCTTTCTTTCCTCTGCTCAGGTTACAGTAAGAAAATAGAAATGTGCATACCGATCACATTACTTATATATATGAGTGTGCGTGAGAGAGAGAGAGAGAGAGAGAGCAAAATTCATCTCCACTATAAGAACCATACAACTGAAGTCACTCTCAGAGCTTATCGTTTGCTTTTGCTTAACTTCGTTCTTTCTTTGCTCCAAAAATTATGGATGCCTCCAGACGACGAACTTTCGCAATATTGCACGACATTTTCCATGACATGATCTGGTTGCATATTGCCGATTAATAAGTGATTAAATCGCTTTTCTAACCCTATGAGTACTTCATTCGCTCCATGTGAACCTCTACAACTGGGCAACATCTTCCTTCCTCTTTCAGTTTTTCATGTGCAGAAGTATATTTTATAGCAGAGTGTCCTTGCGCGTTTCCTTCGAATCCCTGTATAGTGACCTTATTTTCCCATTCGGAAGTTTTTTTTTTGCTTAATTTTTTCTACATTGATTCTGTATAAGACGAACTAAATTCAACTCTTTCTTTGTAATAAGTGATATTTTTTTGAAGCGCATCGAAGTACGAAACATATATTTAATTATAGATTCTTTGTTTTATAAAACAAAACAGAGCTATAATACATTTTTCAAAATTCGTTACAGTGTATAAGAGCTTCATAGCAGTTGAAGACAAGAAAATCCTGGGATCCAGAGCTTAATTAAATCCAAGTACCCAACTGCAGCCGTATACAGTGACTTTCTGATTATGTTTTTTTTTTTTTTTTAAAGTTTAAACGCCTTTTAAATTGGCGTTTTAAAGAAGGTGTTCACTCATTAGAAACGCCTTCTTTTAAAGGCGTTATAAATGAATAAAACAAATTCGCTAGCACCCTCTATTCCCAGTAATGCGTAAGCGAAGCCGTTTTAGTTCAATCTAACTTTGGAGCCAGAAGGACAATTAAATTGCACATCTGGCCCAAGACTATCACTACTTTTAACGGCATTCAGTGAAGAGAGTAAGCGCCTCCATCTCGCGGTCCCCAACACTATATTATTGTCTAAAATTCTGAGGATTCTACGGTCGATTTTCTTGAGTTTATGGGACAAAAAAATCCGAATTTCCACTTATCGTGCCAGAGATAGACTAAGTCGGAACCCGTCGAAGAATAGATTAGAAAACATTTCTTTAGCCGGGACGAACTTAAAACGTCTTTATTCAGGCTAACCAATGCTTGGAATGGAATGCAAACGTCATTTCCACAGGACTTACTGTATATCTTCAAGTGTCGTTCTCGATGAAGTTCTGTATTTATTATTTGCTTTCTTTTGGGGTAAATTTTGCATTAATCAGTAAAAACTGATTGTGAAGATTTAGAATATATCTACTCAATAAATCCTGAGTCGGAACCCGTCGAAGAATAGATTAGAAAACATTTCTTTAACCGGGACGAACTTAAAACGTCTTTTAAGTTCTTCTTAATTAAAGTGTCATTTCTGGACACTTTAATTAAGAAGCTTCCGAATGGTGGTATCAACCCTCTCAGTTTACCGCAAACCTACCAATACAGGACGTTATTTACATTTCACTTCCTCACACCACATTTCTCAGAAACTTAGTATTGTACATATGTTGAAGAACCGTGCCTCTCTCCTTACAACAGATCAACAAGACCTCCAGGAAGAACTATCCCTGATATCCACCAACCTTACCATGAATGGATTTCCTCGAACACTCGTCCACAAGATACTTTTCTCTGAACCCCGACAAAGACAACAAGATGATGTACGTTATATTTCTACCATCGTCATTCCATACTTGGAGACAGTTTCCAATAAGATTGCTAGACTCCTTAGACCACATAAAATAAGAGTGGCCTTTAAACCCACAGAAACGATTAGACAATTCTTAAGATCTCCAAAAGATAGCCATCCTTTCTCCAAATATGCTGGAGTTTATAACATACCATGCTCGTGCGGCTTGAATTACATCGGCCAAACTTCAAGGAGCCTTGAAATTAAGCAAAAAGAACACATAGGTGACGTCAATAATAACAGAGAAGAAAAATCGGGATTAGCTTTTCATTTCTCAAGAACGAACCATAACATAGAGTGGGATAGAAGCACAATTCCTTACATGGAGGAGGACTTCCGCTCCCGAATTTTTAAGGAGGCCACAACAGTTGCCCGCTGTATACAAAACCTTAACAGGAACCAATGACTAATCTTGCCCGTGATCTGGAAGACCCTTATCAGATCCTTCAACTCGCCAGAACTGAATTACAGTGCCAACTATAGAACGTTCCTAAATAACAACAAGTGATATCATCCACGCTCTATGAATGTATTGTACGCGCTCTGTTCTTTGTTTAATATAATTGGAATCGGTTGATTATAGTTTGTAACAGTTTTTTACTTTTTAGTGCCGTACATCAGTTATGTACCCTGAAGATGCCAACAGACTTAGTTGGTGAAACTAGTTGGTATAACTTAGTTGTTGTTATATGCACTTGATCAATTTAATCCCAATAAAAGTATTTCCAGAGCTTTTTGGTCAAGAAAATTAAACGTTTTTTTAACATTAAAACGTCTTTATTCAGGCTAACCAATGCTTGGAATGCAAACGTCATTTCCACAGGACTTACTGTATATCTTCAAGTGTCGTTTTCGATGAAGTTCTGTATTTATTATTTGCTTTCTTTTGGTGAACATATATTTGCACTCCAGTATTATTAATAGTCTATTTTTTCCATGAATAGTGAATGTGCCTGTTGCAGCTTCTAAATTAACCATAATTAACCATTTCAATGTCCTTTATAATGGCAGTATAGAACTTCTCGTGGTAATCTTTCTGCCATTGCTTCAACATGGTCTTTTCATTTTTCTCCGTATTCTGCTATTTCATCATTTAGGATGTACATTCACTATTTTCTAGTATGCCTTCATTTCTGATATGATATAATCTTCTAGTTTAGGCATTTCATTTCTTCAGTTTATATTTTAATATTTATTTTATTTTATTAGATTCTATGTAGTCATTAATGTATGTACAATTTTTCGTACATACATTAAATTAAATAAAAGTATGAAATTTTCATAAAGAATGTTTTTTGTATATTTTCTTCCATTCATCTTTATATTATCTTTAATATCTGTCTCATCTATAATCTGTTTCATTCTTTGTTGGTAAAGGTAATTATATATTTACTATATTTACCGTGGCACCTCCACGGAGTCTTAAGACTCATCGTGGGAGACCCAAACTATCGACACAATATCTATCGGACCTCTCGTTGAAACGAACAGACAGAGTACTCAGAACTGTCTCAGGTAACCTAATTCCATTCATTCACTAATATCCAAGCAAAAAATCTAGTCCTCACACCACCTACAAACCACAATTTTACTCAACTTCCAAGGATGTTGTAAGTTGAGTAAAAGCATCAGTCCTTTAAAATCCTTTAACTAACTTACATTTTTCTATCATTCCTCCCCCTTTTCACCCCAATCATCCAACTTTTGCAATCCACAAATCCTCACCTATTCTCATAGAAAGCATTCATGACCACTCATCATTTTGGTCACTTGTCTCCGGATCCCCATCACCACTTCTTCATCCCAGGTGACTAGACTTGAGACAGTAATCCAGATCAAGTAATCCTGTGAGCTACTTTAGCAATATATCCTCGAAACGTCAACTCTCTCTCTCTCTCTCTCTCTCTCTTTCTCTCTCTGTGTGTGTGTGTGTGTGTGTGTGTGTGTGTGTGTGTGTGTGTGTGTGTGTGTGTGTGTGTGTGTGTGTGTGTGTGTGTGTGTGTGTGTGTGTGTGTGTGTGTGTGTGTGTGTGTGCGTGCGCGCGCGCGCACTACTATTTCTACCCCCAGATCCCTGGCTTCATCAATTTCCTGTATTATAGTTTCCCTCAATGTCGTTCACACTTTATAATCTTTGTATGCCCAAAATGCAACAGCTTCCCTCTTTTCCACATTCATTTGACATCCACTATGTTTTTCCCACACTATCAGCATATTAAAATCATCCTGCAAGCTCTCTACACCAATCACCTTGATTAATTATTACCCTACTCAACTTTTCACTATCAGCAAACAACTGAATATCTCTCTTCAAAAGAATTCCCTATATCATTTATATACAAATTAAACAGCAGTGGTCTAAACACAAGTGGTGCTCCTTGCGGTACATCACCACTTCCCTTCTCCTGGATTCTGCTCCTCTATACACTTCTGTTTGGTATCTGTCCATCAGCCATATAACCAGTTTCACATCCATCCCCGATTGCTTCAGTTTGCATAACAGAGTTCCATGTGGTATCCTGTCAAACGCCTTTGCAAAATACAGCCAGAGTCATCGTGTAGCTATTCCCTTTATACAGCTCAGCCTGTCACTATTATAAAAAGTTAGTGGATTACTATGGCACGACAGACCCTTCACAAAGGATTATTTGGTTATTCCACTTAGTTAATCCACTTATTTCTACATTTTATTATCTTTTGGACCAACTTTTTAGTACTTTTATCACCATTCCTGAGATGCTGCTTGGTCTACAATTTGCTGCCACAGACTTAGATCCTCCTTTATGCAAAGGGGTTATTTCCCCTTCCTTTCATTCTCTCTTGGGACTTTTCCAGAGGTGAGACGTAAATTAAACAGCCTAGTCAAATGCATCTCCAGTTCACCTGCACGTTCTTGTAAAATGCAAGCTGATATCCTATCTAAGTGCACAGATATATTTGCATTCGGATTCTGCAATATCCTAAGTACCTCCAATTCATCAACCTCTGTTCTCCCACCAGTTGCCTGAAGTTCCTGTTGCCTCTGCCATAACAATATCTTCATTTGGATGATATACTCTTGCAAAATGGTCACTCAGTAACTCAACAATTTCATCTGCCTCTGTTACTTCTCTACCATGTGCACTCATTAAAGTTATTCTTCCACAGTCATTCTTACTCCTACTTACTACATAATGAAAAAACTCTTTGGGATTTCCTTTGACCTACTCGGGTAAGTCTCATAATCTGATTTTACCTTCCTTACCATGCTGGTCGCCTTTCTTGCATGCTCCTTGTACTGTTCATGCGTTAGCTGGTTAAAAAATGACTTGAGACCGACGTGATGATCTTTAGATTCATAGTTTATAAATTTCTTGTTTTGCAGGATTTTTTCTTGTCATAGTTTTATGTTTTAGACGAAGAACGGATCAGAAATTCCAAAATCCTCTGATAAGGTGTGGCTGCTACTTCAGTCTTAGTTTTCTATTTACAATTACTTAATCGATAAGCTATCTCAGTTGTCTTGCTTTCAAGTATATTTGTTTATCATTTTCTTCCTCAAAGGTATTTACTAGTTGAAAACATTAAAAGTTGCTACTTTCTTAGCTTTTCCACTTTCTATGTGTTGAATGCTTGTCCTTGCATAAATACTTCCGCTCTGTCACGTAATAATTTTTACATCTACTGAGCAGCATCTGCAATTCTTCAATTAAATGACACTTACTATCATATAAAGTATCACGAAATTCGCAACCAACTTTTCACTCATGTGAATCACTGACGTATTCTTCAGTAATTATCATGAGCAATGTTTACTCATAAATTTATGCTAAATGATGCACAGTAAAAATCACAAAATTTTATCATAATTGGTAATTTGAACTCAGCAGAGTGCGAGATGCATTCTACTGTTAACGCTATACTTTCCAACGGAAGCTTACAAGTACACATACAGTCAGCGCAACTTTTTCTCAATTTTTATTATTTTCTATCTGTCGTTTTTTTTTTTTTTTTAATTATCAGTGGCTACATATAAATTTCAATCTGTATAAAATGGTTGAATAAGTCACCCAGTCTAGATCCTGTATTGATGTCGTAGGACTCCTATACATCATAATCATTAAAATTTCAAAGGTGATTCTTAAATCACTTAAACCACACAATAAGAAACCGCGATATGTTATGTAAACACTGCTGAGCATTCTGTCATTAGCGGAGTCTAAGAGAGAACGTTCCTCCCTACCAAAATAAATAAACAAATAAGATGGAATAAAATTAATATTGCAAAAACTAAAACGCAAGTTTATAATATTTAATCACCCTGTCGCAAAATTACCCTATTCCTGTCGTTTCGTTTTTACTGCTCATGCGTCGAATCTGGTATTTCCCATTCATTCACTTATCTCGGAATTTCTAACGTCATGTTCTGAAAATCGATTTCACTTCTTGCTATTTTTTGACTACTCTCTTCTCCGAATTTTATTAATTAATTAATAAAAATCAGAGAATATTATGTTATTTGAGTTACATTTGATAAACCTATAAAGGTTTATCAAATTTAAAAATATTTGAAAAACTAAGTCCCAGTTGAATTTTAAATCGGAACATGAAACCTTTAGCTGCAGTTTAATTTCGCTGGGGGAATAAAAAAAAATATGATTTTACATAACTTATTTTCGAGTAAAACTAGAAAACATTACTTTATTTTACGTCTGCTAGTATGACGTCATCAACGTAGTTTATGGCTAATAGTAACGTAGAAGAGGCAACTCCCACGCGAACTGAATCAGTAAATTACATTCTAGTTGGCGCACTCTCTGTAAAACATTTGCCCGTTTAATAGCTTTCCCGAATGACAATAGTTTCAAAAAAAGAAAATGAATGTGCGCGTGTGTTGTACTCATACGTCAGCTAGCGCTCCCTATGTTTGAAATAACTATCTGGATATCGCTGTTGCGAGGCTATATCTGTGGCGGCAGTTGGTACACGATGTTTCATTGATCCGTTGTAGTATTCGGACGCTATGGGAGTAACGCGTCTTTTTGACTGCATGTGTATAGAGCCGGAAATTAAAGAAAGGATCGTGTTTGCCAATGGTAAGCTAACATTTTATATAAAAGTTATTTTACGAAGATTTCATGCATTTTGAATAGTTTTATTTTGCTAAAATCGAAGCTTCTATCCTTGAAGTCTCCGATAATCTAGAAGAGAAAGGGATGTCAAATTATTGTGTCTGAAGCCAGGTGATAGGTGCGAACAAAGTCCAGTGTTACTAGTGTGCTTGGCAGGTATTAAGAGTTGATGAGGTCCATTGGGTATGTTAATAGCAAGTAAAGATAGGCGTAGCATTAAATATGATTCTTTTGTTTTAATTTTAGGATACTTTTAACATTTTATTCTGGCCTTTTTTTTTTTTAATGAAACATGGTTTTTCATATAGCCGACGAACTGAGTATCTTCGACCTTGTGGCCTTCTGCCGACACCCTCGCTCTTTCCGTTTTCATGGAGCTGAAGCCTGTCCGCTACACATTTAGAGGCTGTGGCATTCCAATATGACATGTAAAAGGTTTGATGTGCGTGCGTGTGTGTGTGAGGACCTTTGAAATACGATGGTAATGTTATAACTGCCACCGTATTACAAGATTGAAATAGCCATGATGCAGAATACGGATAATAAGCTTGTTGAGCTGTGTATTTACCATTGCTTACGCGCGTTAAAGTTACTTGGTGACAAATTGTAGGTTTTCTGTGGAAAAAAAAAATCATTCCATCCGAGACTTACTCTCGTATAGAGTGAAATACCGTAAAAAAAGTTAGTTTGGCCATTCGATCCTAAGGTCCGTTCGTTTGGTAGATAGTTGTAGTAATCAATTAAAGACATGTCAGCTCATAACCTGAAAGAATACGGATATTTGACATTGACTTCATAACGTTTGATGTATACATCAAAGTTAACCCACTCTTCGTTTGCCTGGTTTGTTTAACATAAGGATTAATTGAAAATCGAATCACGTTTCGATGAAACATATATAGAAAAAAAAAAAAGCAAACAACAACAGAAAGATTCACAACCACTGTGCAGTTAGCGACTGGAGTTTATCGAGTTGTATTCAACTAAAGGTGGATATGCCTGAATGGAAATCATATAGCTGCAGTCTGACTTTGAGGCAGGCGTTAAGAATTAAAAGCTCCTCCCCCCCCTTCCCCAAAGGATATTAAAAGTATTAGAACACTTCCTTACGTTTGCTATTGTTATTTGATATTATTATTATTCTACATAAAATATCACGGTCATTCAGTTTGAAACACCAAAGTTGGTCGGTTTGACTCCATCAGGGATGCCCAACCTTTTATTTATTTTTTTTTCCAGCTTTTTAATTAAATACCCTTTCTGGTGTGTCTGTTACATTCATTTAAATTAATATTAATTTAATTCCATTCAAATTAAAGTTAAAGCTATTAATTTAAATTTGTGTACTTAGTAGAGAATGATACAAATTTAATTGATTTTTCGAGTTTTCTTTTTTACTCTTTCCTCGTGGCAGTTTGGTACGAAAACTAATGGTAGAAATGTTATTTTCGTAATTACATTTTCTTTACTTTTTCAAAAAAATATAGTATGGCGCAAAATAAAATAAAATAAAATAAAATGAAAACAGTACTGATAAAATAAAAACGATATATGTTATTAAGTAAATGGGTTTATTAACAAAGAAATATATGTTTACGCGCCTCTTGATATATGTACATCCTCAACTATTGGTGGAATCTTGGTGGAATAAAGCAGTAACGACAACGACAATAGATTACATGTTCGAAATGGGCACCTTGTCTTTCAAGACAGGTTTCACAACGCACGCGAAGGTTCTCTGTCATCTTAGAGAACAAAGGTTGAGACATCCGCTAGATATATCGTGTAATTTTATCCATTACTTCATCAAGGTTCGAAAGCGGGTTATGGTAGAATACCCATTCCTTCAAATACCCGAAACGATGGCATCAAGTGATGTGAGATCAGGAGAACGTGAAGGGTACGGATATTCTGTGAACCTTGAAATGAGCCTCCAGGGGGGGGGGAAGTGTCCTGATAAAGGCACTAGAACCACGTGATGTGTGACAGATTGCTCTGTCCTGTTGGAATACCTGTGTACGAAATGGAATGTTTTTTTTGCGAATACATCGTATGCAAATCCTTGGTGAACGGAACAACACATTCTCTATATAGCGTTCGCTATCAAGGTCACGGTTATACCAACCCCCACAATGAAGTAGGGCCAAATTATGTCACGTCGGAAACCGTACCACATGCGGTGACTTCGCTGTGAAGAGGTTTCTCTTGGACATAGTCAAGTCTCGAGAAACCAAAAAACCTGTAGGTTCGTCTGTTTAGACCGCTTAGATGGAAATACGCTTCGTCCGGACATTATAGAGGTAGGGCGGATCTTCATAGACATTGGCCAGCACGCGTGCACAGTATTCCCGCCGTGCCGCGTAATCCGTTGCTGTAAAACACAGACCCGCCTGAATGGCGGACGAAAAGGCACCCAGCTCCTTAAGGATTCTCTGTAATGATCTCCTCGGTATCCGAAGTTATCGCTGTTCGGTGTGACTGTAGCGCATGCCCGTGATTCTCATTTGTGTTAACAGTTCATGGTCTCCCCGAATGTTCCTTTTGCATTGCGGCAGAACACTCCCGGCACGTTGGAACCTCTCGATTAAGGTAATGACGACACCATTGCTTATGATACGCTGCGGAAACTACGAAAAAAATTACTCGCAAAGATGTCGTAGGCTTGTACCATTTGCTCTACCAACTCTGTATGAACGAAAATAATTCTCAACAATAAACGTCTTTTCTTCCAACGTTAACGCCATTGCTACAGCTAAATGTTGTAGCAATGGCGAAGACTCTACACGTGCTCTTCAATTAATATGCATGCATTCGAGTGGCATATCTCATAGCGTGTTTACTGAAATGGGGGGGTAGAAGTTCAGTACTGTATTATTATTATTTTGCGCCATCCCGTAGTAACAATTTCACTCGCCGATGATTAAAAATCTATAGTACAACAGTGCAGAATAGATAGATATAAAGCCTCTTCCTCTGTTTGGGGGGTGGAGAGGCGAAGTTTTGAAAAAAGTATCGTTTGGCCTCTAAAGCAGCGTTCTGATTATCTAGCTCTTACTTCGTACCCGATACTAATGAGTTTATAGCTTTTTGTGACCATTTCTAAACAGAATTTCTATTAAGAAATAGAACATACTCTAGAAGCCAAATTATTTTTTTCATTCTACTTCAGGTTTGTACATGTATATGTTTTCCTAAAAAAAAAGAAAAGAAAGTTATACTCTTCATCGTACGCCTAAGACCGATTTAGCCTTGCTGCCTAATTTAGTTCTTTCTGAAAGAGGCCTGTGGGAAGTTTAAAATTTTTTTTCTGTCAAATTATAATAAATGTGAAGTGTCCTGATAAAGGTTCTAGAACCACGTGATGTGTGACAGATTGCTCCGTCCTGTTGGAATATGCCTAATTGTCCATTGTCTAATGACACTTTCGTCATTTATGACGAAAATGTTGTTAGGCAGTAGACTTGCTAGATGTTAATCGCTAACGTAAAATAATAAATATAAGGAGAACTAGCGGTTGTGACCTGAAATTCTAATAATCTGGAAAATTTTTATCATCGTTACTCCTTTTTTTTTTCAGCACTTGACGTATAATGTATAGGTCGACTCCTCCTCTTGATACCCAATTTAAAATAACAATTGCTACAATTTATTTTTGATTCTTTCCACTATACAGATTTATCAGATTTATTGCCTTTAAATGAATTGCTTAATATATTTATGAACATTATTAGAACTATTTTCTGTGTCATTCCAGCTCTGTTTATATAACATCGCTTTTTTATGTTTTTTTTTTTTTTGGTTTGAATCTAATAACTCATATTACCAAATTAGATAAAATGATTTGCAGAGAAACGAAACTCCATACAGAGATACAAAATGGTATGTAAAAATTTATGACAGTGTTATATCGTAACTGATATACCATTAAGTGACATGTAACTGTTGTGGTAATTAGTAGCGTCGCTGTGCAAGAATGTTATTACATTACGTATCGGTAAATTGATGAACAGATTAAGTTTCGTAACAATTGCAGAAAGTTATATTTCTGATCTGGATGGTTCATTATTGGATCCCGAGGCGTTCGTATGTTATGTCTATCATATTTCTGTTTTCCCAATAAGACAGTTAATAATGTCTTAGTAATAATTCCTTTGTTTAAGCTCAGGATACGCGAAATCAGAAACAAGATTTTCACTCTCACGTGTATTATTTCCATTTGTTTAATTTTCTATTGGTAATGCAAATAAAATAAAATTTGATATTCCAATAGAACTTGATATAAAAAATCCTGCCTGTTACATGCGAGGAAACGATTCCCTGTTGCTTTGATATTTTATTCATTTTTTATCGTATGAAACGCGATCAAAAACCGTCACTTTAATACGTCATGATTCATTTTCCAAATATGTTGCACGTGTGGCTTGTAACAGATGTCATGTCCGTTTGCCTGATTAAAATTGTATTTCAATATTCCAATATATATACACGTTAGCCAAAGCTCCACAGAAAAGTCAGTTCTGGGAACTACGCGATTATTGTTATTAGTTTTTATTTTTTTTATTAGTATTATTAGTTTTTTGCTATCACGCATGAATAATTGCCTAGATAGATGTAGTAATATTGAAAATAGTTTCTCATTTTAATGTTTATTCAGGCTTCATAATTATATAGTTATGAAAGATATATTATTATTATTATCCAAAACTAATGACGAAGCGACTGCTTTCCAAATTCCAGGCTTCCAACAAATAGATCATACCGCCAAACAAAAAGAGGGGTTGGAATATTAATATTTATCGAACATAAATTAATAGCAAAAGAAACTGTCTATCAGTTTGAGCATGCTGAAACCCTTTGCCTCGAAATCACAAATACCACCAATAAACAGCATCCCATAATACTAAATGCTATTTACAGGCCACCAAACTTAAACATGATAAAATTCTTGAACGAACTCAATTGCTGGCTTTCACGCCAAGAAATATGCTCAACCGAATAAGTAATGGTAATCGTCGATATAAACATAAATATTGAAAACCAGAACAACACTGTACAATATCTAGCAACGCATCATGTACTAGAGAAGAAATATTTGGAAATACTATCACTGCAGATTCATCAAATATCTTATACAACAACATTAAACTCACACTGGAGGAAATATATAAGAAAGCTGCAAAGAAAGTCAGAATTCGTTCAAGAACAACCCAAAATTCTTGGATAATATAAAACTTAATCCTAGAAATACACAGAAAAGACGCTCTATGGAAAGAATTAAAGAGCTATCCAAATAACGGAGATTTAAAAGCTGATTATAAGATAACAAGAATCGCCTTACAACACAAATAAGAAATGTAAAAAAGAAACTACTACAGAGACAAATTAACTTCTGTACAAAACGACATGAAACAAACCTGGCATCTCATCAACGAGATGCTAGATTTTGCTCCCAACGCCTCTGAAACCATAAAACACAGCTTCATGAAAGAGGCAAAACTTATCCAACAACTAGCAAATGACTTTAGCCAATACTTTGCAGACTCCATCCAAGAACTGCACAGAAATATTCCCCCAATCACAAAACGTGATCATCCACTTGGACAACAATCAAAACAGACATTATGGTTCTCAACCATAAAAGAAGCAGAAGTTCTCTCTGTAATACATCAAATCAAACCAAACAAAGGCACAGGAAAAGACCTAAGGATATCAAGCAACATGCAACTAGCTTAGGCCCTATCCTACTAAAATTACTAAATAAAATATTTTAAACAGAACAGATACCAAGTATGCTAAAGACCGCCATAATCACACCCATATACAAACATGGAAAAAGAAATTTAATCAGCAATTACAGACCCATGGCAACATTATCAATCAAATTATGGAGCGGATCGTACTGAAGAAACTCACAGCATATACAGAGAACTTTCATATATCCCCAAAACACAATACAGTTTTTGAGAAAAATAAGGGAACAACATCTCTCTCTTGGAAGACTTTACAGACGTTAATTAATACCGCTTTAGACGAAAACAAAATTGCCATGGTAGTCTTTATTGATCTAACTAAAGCATTTGATACACTCATACATCAAACCTTATTAGAAAAGCTGAGGCATGCTGGATGGGCACAGGTGGTTTACAAACTACCTACAAAATAGAAAGCATATCACACACATATTGGGTCAAACCGAAGTAGAGGGCTACCAGTAACCAGTGGAGTGCCACAGGGAGCTGTACTCTCTCCAACTTTATTCAACATTTATACGAACGATATTATTCAGCTACCTCTCAAATGTAAGATCTTCCAATACGCAGAAGATACAGCTATAATATCCATCCATAATAACGCAAGCATAGCCCAAACAAATATGCAACATGACATAAATCTGCTCATAGACTGGCTCACCAAAAACTCCATACACCTAAACTCAGATAAGACAAAATTAATGATATTCAGAAATCACTGACTCGACCAGTTGATAACAAATATATAACCATCCAACATCCACTCTCCAACATAAAATAAACACAGAACAGTAAAACCACTACCAATCACTAAGGTTGAAACAATACCTTGGAATTTACTTCGATGCAGATATGAACTGGAATAGCCACATAAACCAACTACACAACAAACTCCGAACAATAACTCGCAAGCTCTACAAGTTAAAAGACATAGTTCCCACACGCCTAAAAACACTAATATACAAAGCACTATGCCAAAATATACTAAGATACGCTATAACAATGTATGCTTTCTGTGCACCCTACAAACTAAATAGATTGTCGTTACAGTACAAAATGATCAAACTGATCTTTTGGGAACAAAGGGACAATATCGACTTTATAAACACTGCAATGTCAGAACACAAAATACTGACAGCAAAACACTTATGTCACTATGCAGCTTTGCTAAAACACTATTTAGATGCCAACTACAGGACAGTCAGAAATACATACCGTATGACAAGACCTCAGACAATTAATTATATCACATATAAATACAATAATCACTTCGGAAAGGCTACACGAAACTTCTACATCCCAGACATGATAAAATAATTACCTTTTGAGTACAGAAACCTTACAAACTACAATAATATCCACGCACCCTAAATACGATACAAACTTAATGAAAAACAATATATTCGTTCAGGCTTCCAGTTCAGCGATGCATCAAAAGTTATCGTGTGTGTGCGTGCGTGCGCGAATTTCTCAATCAACGGCTGCAGTGGAAATCAAACCTATTAAACATCAGTCTACTTCCCAACACAGCAAACAAAACCAATAAATAATAACTAACTGGTATCATCCTCAATTAAGCTTAACAAATAAGCTTCGAGAGGATGAAAGCTGAGAAATTAAATCTCATTCAATAATATTTTTTTTAAATTTAGTCCTTTTTTTATTATTAAAATTATGATTACATATTTACAACAGGTTTAATTCTGTTTTTTTTTTTTTTTTTTGTAACAATGAAATTCGTACAGATTTTTTTCTTTCTTTTCTGTTTTTTCTCCTGTATAATGTAATAATAATAATCATATATACCGGGCGATTATGAAATAACGTCGTCTTCAGAGCCCTCTAGCGAGTAATGTATTGGACGAAACACACCAATATTCGGTAGACGTACACAGTGGAACATGGGGATTCGATTTAACGAAAAAAAAAAGTATAAAAAGTCGCCAACCGGGGAAATTTTGGCGCTGTTTCCCGAGTAAGATGCATTAATTTGCATTTTCGCGTTTCTTGTGAGCGATCATGCAATAAAAGGAAAGCCTGTGAGATTTCTTATCATTCGTAGATGAACTGCTTTTCGATTCCTCTTACCTTACGTGAGCGTAAGGTGAGAGGAATCGAGTTTGATGCCTCTTACCATAATAGAGTTTGACTTTGTTAGTCAAACTCTATTATCAGCGGAACAATAATGCTAGTGCTTGTCTTCGTGATTTTCGGCGTATGAAAAATTTACGAAAACTGATTCGGCGATTTGAAACTACTGGAACTCTAGCAGTGTAGGTAGGCAGGGGACGCAAACCAATCAATCACCAACAAGTTGCAACTCCTATTGCGGAACAGGAGATGACGAATGTGCAGGGTTCCAGCAGTGCACGAGCAATATCCCGGCAAACGGATATCGTATACACAACGGCGTGGAAAATCCTACATCAGATGTTGAAGTTTTACCCCTATAAAATCAGTCGTGTTCAAGAATTGCGCCCTGGTGATGCGACCACACGAATCGACTTATCTTTGAGATTCTTAGCGCGCATGAAAGTGGATGATGCATGGCCGCGGCAGATTTTATGGAGTGACGAAGCGCACTTTTATTTAACATGTTCATTGCCAATCAAGCGATATCGCGTGATGGGAGCCCTCACCAAACTGCCGATCACGCGTTATCGCGTGGACGTCGCTAACTAAATAAAAAAATTTGGCCACCACACGGAATTCCAATTTTCAGCCTGACAACAAACGATATCACGCGATATCGCCTGATCTCAATCCTTGTGACTTTTGGCTGTGGGGATTTCTTAAAAGCATTGTGTATCAAGGACATGTACCCGATATTCCAACTTTGAAAGATCGAATAACGTTACACGTGAGACAAATCAATTCAGATATGTTGCGAGCCACTATGGAAAATGTGCATCATACAGTTCCTGGAACATCAGAATGGTGGTCATATTGAACCTCATTTGTAATTAACAATAAACGTCATGAAATTGATGTGTGCTGTCTCTCATTTACCATTTAGTCATTCATTAGTCACACCTACTAAAATAAATTTGGTAGCGCCAAAATTTCCCCTGTTGGCGACTTTTTGTACCAGTTTTTTTTCCCCGTTAAATCGAATCTCCATGTTCCACTGTGTACGTCTACGGAATATTGGTGTGCTTGGTCCAATACATTACTCACTAGAGGTCTCTGAACACTTGACGTTATTTCATAATCACCCGGTATATAACTCATTGTTAAATGAATAAATGTTGTATTATTATGATTATTATTATTACATTATACAGGGGGGAAAAGAAAGAAAAAAAATCTGTACGAATTTCATTGTTACAAAAAAAAAACAGAATTAAACCTGTTGTAAATATGTAATCATAATTTTAATAATAAAAAAGGACTGAATTTAAAAAAAATATTATTAAGAGATACCTCTAGGGAGTCGGGGATCCTTCGAGGGAAGGAACCATAGTGTGAATGAATTCACACTATGGGTCAACTGATTTCACATTTGGAAGTAAAAGCGATTTTTAGCGTAGCACAGTGTGATTACCGATGCGCTCGCACACCCACAACTAAATAATGATCTATTCATATTATAGAATATGTAGTCGATGTGAATATAGCAACATTTCGCTTGTGAGTTGCTCCCAGCAATCGCATATCTTTAACAGGCTTAAAAACAGACGACGACGATAACCAAATACTACTGTATGGATATTTCTGTTTTCCTTTTAACGTCATTCAGTTCTTGAACATCTTGAAGGATTTTGATGAAAATTTGTACAAATCGTCATAAAATTAAATTTGGTGAATTATCAGTCAATTAAGGAAAGTGTTAGAATAAAGCAATTATTAACCGCACATCGTAAATCTTTCTAATGGGTATTTTTCTCCATATTTCTTTCTCCGTATAAAATGTTCTATTACATGCAGTTTTAAACAGAAAATTCCAGTATTCAATTAAAACTTGAAGTAATCAAGAATCGTTTGGTTCCATTTCTGTGGCTATCTTGAAAAAAAAGTTTTCTTTCAGATTTTGCCACCTTCACTGTAATATTTAACATGGAATTACTCCACATTCTAGCCATAATTCGGTTGTTTTGAGTTTCCGTTTTATATGGAGAGGGATGAAGAGTGCCTATTATTGTTTTTCTGTTAGTTCCATTCACGTATCTTCAAGCGTGCTATTGACATCATGATTGGAGAACAGAAGCGTGCATCTAATTAGTGTTATTAATAATTACATTAGATGAAATGGATAGATTGAGTGACACAACTTTAACGCTTAAACTAAAACAGCAGTAGTTTGCTCTCTTTTATTTGGTAAAAGTCTTCTATTTGCAGAAAAGGTTTCATTATGAAGAAACGAGATTTGGTGTTCGCACTATATCGATTAACAATCCAATTAACATCTTTACTCGAAAAATACTTTCTGTAAATTCTCGCAGAAATTCCGATCAAAAAATGATCGGATTTATTTCATAATCGCCATGTGGAAAAACTAAATAACAATTCTTCCTTGAAGTGGTCAGCACTTATATACTTGATCTTTCTGAGTAAATTATCGGTTTACTAGGAGGTTTCATACCTAATAATAGCTGGGATCCTTCCAAAGATGTAACTCAGTTCACCGGCCCAGACATAAAGTTGCTGCATTTATTAGGAACAAACCTTAGCATGAAAGTATAGTTGTGTTTTTTTTTTACTCTTGTAAGTTGGAGACACTATCCGCTTGTCATTCAGTGATGATACACTAGAACAAAGAAAATTGCATCATTATCATCGTCATCATACTTCATGTTGGTTGTCATTATTACCAAGTTTTATCCGCAAAAAAGCCTATTCTACATCGGTATTGAATGGAGAATAGTTGATGTTAAAGCACCACCACTCCACATATCACAAAGGGAAATAAAATTTCCCTTTGTGATATGTGGAGTGGTGGTGCTTTAATTGTTCTTCTTATGTAGAATTGTATCCATTCGTTATATACCAGTATAATATTATTTTTAACGCTGACTTTATCCCATAACAAATTTAAATTATTCCATAGAAAGTGTACTACCCAGCGCAAAAAAAAAATTGAATTGAAATAAGGAAAATATTTTCTTACTCGCCTCAAAATAATCCCCCAAGTACTGAATTCACATTCACTTGTTACAGTTCATACACGTTTTTTGAAATACTTGGGAAACAGATCTGCTAAGATAGTATTTAGTTCTGCTGTCCACTTTTTCTATATATCATAAACACTATTAAGTCGGCATCCTTTTAACTTCAACTTGGGAAACAGAAGAAAAGTGTGTTGAATCCAAGTCAATGGACTAAGGAGGTTTTGGAGCACTGTACCTGGTTGCGAACAAAAACGTCCGCGCGTTGACTGCTTGGTGAGTAAGGACATCTTTATGCAACCGCCACCAACCGGACTCTTAATCTGTGGTAATTATGGACTTATTGATTCCTTATTCACATTTAACTCGCTAGTATTTGCGCCCACTTGCTAGTAAATTGCGCATATTGTCCATGATTTCGGGGCCGCAGGTCGTTTTCGGGCATCCACTTCGAGGATGATCTTGTATATCCTCTCTGTCCTGTTTAAAATGGTCAAAAACTGTGCGAGATGTTTTTTGCCTGGGATAGTCTCATCCTCGTAAGCTGTTGGTAACATTTCGTGTGTTTCAGTGGAACGTTTCTTCAGATTTGCACAAAACTATATTCATTGGTTGTTGGATTCTTTGGTTTCTGATGGTGCCGTTAGATATTATGCACAAAAAACCACCGCACAAAAGAAAGTAACTTAAGGGCAACTGTTTTGAGTTGGCAGGATTGCCAAGGTCACACTTCTGTTTCCTCAGCGCTCTCTTTCCTGGAACGATTCTCGCATTAGATATCTTTCTTGAATTCATTCTCTACTTTTTTTTTTTTTTGCCGGATTATGGGGGACGATTCCTTAAAAACACTGCTAATGTGTTGAAAGACGACTTACTTATCACCGTATGCATTGGAAAACCACTGTAACATGATACCGCGAATTTATTAGACTCAAGATACAGATCGAGAAGAATATAAAATACAAACAGGAATTTAAAGCGGTAGTAGGTAGGTTCGAATAGGCGCTACATAGCTGAATATGAAGCTGTGAAATTAAAAAAACATGAGTATAAGATAAACAAAAATGCGAAATAAACTGTTTTAGTTTTTTGAAAGATAGTAAAAATTGTCCTCCAGATTTAATTTATTAACAAATAAGTAAAATTCAAGTCGTTTGCATTAATGAAAATCTCTCAAAGTAGCATACGAAATCAAAGGAAAATTATAATTATTATAAGCCAGAATAGATAACATAACAGTCATGTTCAATTGTTGATAGAACTCCTCAATTTCCCTTTTTTTTTAAACACAACACAGTTACTGTATAGTACATCGGTGCCGTTTGTAGGTGGAATATTTTTCAAGGAAGGGGTAGATATATTTACTTAGCTATTATCAGGAGCCCCCCCCCCCCCCACACACACGCATGCTATCTTATGTTCTCCTCTTTCCAGGCATTGGGTAGTGACTAATTTTTCTCTTCTACCTACTTATTTGAATAGGAAATTCACACAGTTCAGTTTCTGAACCATATATGACGCCAGCATCGAGGTCTGGAGCGATTTTTCTTTTTATTTATATAGAGAGAGACTAGCGGTACGACGTTCCCTGTGTGGCTGAACGCCTCATGCACAAGGATTGAGAGATCAGGGAAAGAGCATGGAATATCGTACCGCCAGTTTGGACACTATACGCTTTTTCAAGCTTCACCAAAACATGTATAATGCAGATATTTAATAATGAACGTTTTAAAAGATTACAAAATAGCATTTTAATTAAAAATAATATTAAGCAATATTTTCAGTTAACAGTTCAATAGCATTGCTTAACTGACGATACACTTTATGCGATATAGGCCTTCCGGAAATAGTTATCATTAAACTTAACACAATGCTGTTGAAGAATGCATATAAATAATTGATAATTGCTATAAATGATATTTTAAAATTTCATAATTTTTAGGATGAAATTACATAAGGTTAAAAAAAAAAAACTCCTTTAAGAAAACTTAACAACTTAACTAAGATAATGAAATCACACATCGTTACGATAGCACAACCCCTTGTTATTTGTATTTTTTTAAAACATTATATTTAGTTATGCTGTTTCTTGGTATCGGCGTCGTTTAGCTATCATGCTTAGTTTTTCTCCCATGATAATTTGAATTTTCAAACAACTGACTGATAAACAAGACGATTAGTGTAAAAATGAAGATTGATTCTCCACAGGAATACGAATTAATGACAGACAATAGTTTAATATCCAACAAATCGATCAAAAGGAGGCAAAGAGTAACCTTTTAATGAATACATGATATTATTTTTTTCTTAGTATTATCAGCAATTTATGTTGTGTTTGGTGCTTATGTATGCATATATGTAATCAGTGGAATGAAGATTCACTACCTTCTCATAGCTGCTCTGGCGCTCTGCCATAAGTCAACACAAAATATTCTCGTTTTTGAAAAAAAAAATTTCGTGCCGCTGAGATGTATTTATTTTTACAGATGATATCAAATTGTCTAAATAATTTGGAACTTTGAGCAATTCTGTTTCATTATATGCAGCTTTCCTGTTTTGTAATTGTATGCAGATTATCCTATAATTATTTCAACAGATCATGATATGTCCCTCATCATGGACATGTAAAAGCGTCATACTGATATTGCACTGTGAGGAGTTGAAGTTGTGCAAACAGTTAATTATTTACTTAAAATTTAAAACCATCTTTGTTTATGTTTATAATGCATAATACTTTGTATAAATTAGAATTAATATGCGAATTAACTTGTGTAAATTAACATCTGAATCAGTATTTCTGTCTCTATGTTCGTGGTCTTCTATTCTCTGTTCCGAAGGCATGCTATGCTAAAAAGTAATGCTTTTTTTAATAAAGCACAACACAGCACATTGCTGTGCGAACTAAACTCGACTCATTTTTAGCCTTTTCATACTTTGGCGTAATATTTTGCAGATATACTATAATCTTCTGAATAATAGCAATGCAAATGGAATATTAGGTGACGATATCGGTGCCTATGAATTCAGCAGCGGATGGTGATTTGAATTCTGGTTGCAGGAAACGTTCCACCAATTAACGTTCCACCTTGTTGCCGGATGGTTTGTATGGGCAATGCGTATGCGGATATTAGTCTATGCATGAATTCATACTTAAGTCTGCTCTACCCTGGAACATTGCAAAAATTCATGGCACAGATCGAAAGTGATCCATACAGATATGTAACAACTTTTTCTCCACTAGGACAAATTGCAGCCTCACACGAGCGACTGCGGAGATTGTCACTACCTTGATTCATTGTCTGTGGCGATCTGTCATACAGTCCACTGTTGACTCAGTCGACTAACGATGGAGTTATGCTTGTAGGCAAGGTTATGACCATTTCAGTCTTTGCTACTGTATGCTATTGATATCTGTGTCATCAGAAATTAGAATGTAAATAAAACAAATAAGGAAATGATTTGAGACTACTATAAAATGCTTTGTTTCATAATAGCATTCTTGTGTAGAGAAAATTATCGAATTGAAATTTCTCAATAGATTTGAATAGTGAGCCTAAGCACTAATTGCCATTAAATTCTATCATGCTGGATAGGAATTATAATAAAGATTTCGAATCTTCCAGTAAAAACATAAATATAAAAAAATACTCATAAATAAAGAAGTTTTTTTTCATAAACAACCAATTTTGACCAAAGACTGGTTGAAGAACGAAAGTTATTGAACTTTTGGATTTCTTCATTTATGTTGAAATTCTTGAGAGTTCTGGTATAACGACCACATAATTCTAAGATTAAACTTTATTTCAGAAGAGGTATACAAAACGTAGACGAAACTAGTAGGGAAGTTTGAAACCACTAAAATTTTATCTTAGAATTATCTGGTTTTTATATCGTAACTCGCAAGAACGAAATTTATTATTCTACTACCTATCCACATTACCCATTAATCATATGTTTCCTGGGAACTTTGTGTATAAACATCATCATATTGATGAGAATTGAATTGAATTGAAAGTTGTGCGTGTGGTGTAACAAATCCGAGGGATGTCTCAAGAACTATAACGCTTTATTAAACTCTAAACTTATTAGTTGCGTTTCGCAAAATGCTCATCTACCTATATCAATCATTTTGTCCCCACTTAAGTAAGTTATTCCTGGATTCAGGCTGGATGGATTTTCCTCTGATATATTTTGAATTCCCTACAAAAATCTGTTCCCATTTGTGTTTCAATTAGACCATTTGCAGACACACTAAGGGACACAATTAAATCATAGATATTAAAATAACTTTACTCTGGCTGGAAATAATTTGATAAAATATCGGATTTAGGATATAAACAAGCAGATATCCTTGTGTTTCAATTATCGTTTTGATTAGCGTATTTTTTATTGCAGAAATTATTCGAACTGATATTAATAATTCTGAACTGGTAAGACGGAATTTAATAAAATTTAGTATTCAGGATTGTCGATTGGAATCAAAATTAAAACGATTCGATTTTGGTTTCAGTCAAAATGGAAAAATAGAGCACATGAAACTTTTGACATTTCCTTCGAGGTCGACAGAGTTCTCTGAGTAACGTAACTTTGTTATAGATACGTGATAGCTTTTGCAAAAACAAAACAAATCTGCAATTCATCTCTGATTATTATAATACTGTACTGCATATAAAAATTTACTAGTAAAAAATTGGTTGTGCAGTCTTTAAATTTAAAGTACGTTTAGTGATCGTATTGTTGTGTATTTACATTCATTATTGGCAACAACTGGCACGAGTACTGTAGGCATAATTTGTATTTCCTAATCTTATTATTATAATAGTGGAAATGACTCAACATATTTTAATCGTAATCCTAAATATTAAATTTGATTAAACCAGGAAGGAATTATTTTCCAGCAAAATAGAAAGGAAAATATGATTATAATTTCAAATTATTTTTCTGATAAAAATGAAATTGTTGTGCGGGGAGTGGAATTTATCAGACAGTCTTGACTTAACCTGTGATTGCTTTTTCTTTACCAATTCTTTGATTCGAGGAGGAGTGGTTGAAAGGGCACAACGCAGGTCGTTTTTAACCTCCAACCTATTCGTTGTTTCGTTTTCATTTGCAACAAAGTTGAAAAGCCTGACTCACATCGACACAAATGGAAGAAATGTATGAATAGTTCTTTCTGTCACTTTTACGTAGGAATCGCATACCAAGGGCCAAAATTCTCTGATTGATTTTTCATTGAACTTATCTCTTGCTCCCTAATCAGTCTTCAGCTCCAGATATTCATCTTGAAATTTCAGGAACTTTTTCCACTGATAACTTGAATGGATTTCGTACTAAATCCAACTCCTAAGTTCAGGAAAATAACGGCTGAATCCCTTTTCCAGTGCTGTTATCAGTTTGCAACTAATGGAGAGATTTGAAAAGGCGTAATATTAATGTCTTTAAAAATGGTGAATATTTGTGCAGTTCCTGGGTGTAAAATTCGCACCAGTAAAAAAGTCTAAAAACTGAAAATCATATTCAGGTTTACAGATAAATAAATATATATTTAAATAAAAAAAAATGCTCGTGTAATTGGCTGCACATACAAGCCTCAGATACGTGGCAAATGTAGAATACAAAGGAAAAACAAGATAAGAGCCGAATGACACATAGAAAAAAAAAATGGAATCATCTGAGTCTCTGCGGCAAATTCAAGCTTCTTGAATAAAAACGGCATAGTCTCTTTAAAGAAGCTTTGCTCGTAAAGAAAAGAGAGCAACACATGAACAGAAATGAAGGATGGAAGTTAAGTACAATGCCAACGCCTTCTATCAGCTCGATAAAAGTTAAAAGTTTGGCTATTCTAACCAATACCTGAAAAGTCTATTAGAAACTGATACCACTTATCACTGCGAAACTGTAATGAAAATTTAGAAAAAAAAAACTCTCTTGAAACTACATATGAAGTTTCAAGAGAGTCTATAATATTTTAATGAATGTTAAGTTGAATGTTTGAACTGTCAGTAAGATAGATCTGACTATATTGTTGATTTCTTGGAACGCAGCTCTAATTCTTATTAGTGTAACCCAAAAGAAGACATTCAGATTAGATACCGAAACTTCAGTAGTTTGCATAAAATTGTATAGAAATAAAGAGGCTTTAAAAATCTGTGAAATTTATTTTCACATCGCTGACCTCGCATTTCAGAGATCTGCGTACAAGTCCCTTCCTAAATTATTGTGAACATGCCATATTATTGTGGCATCATACTTCAGCTTAATTAAAATCTTAATTCACTTCGGCCATTAAAAACAAGTGTGGAAATAATAATAATAATAGAGATGCATTCATATCTAATTTTGATTCTGTTTATGATTTTCTGGCCCGTCTTACTAAGAATGGTACGCTCTCTTATTTTCTCACGGTACTATTTTGTTAACGATAATAATAAGGAAATTATTTCGACGAATCGAAACGCAAGTGGACATTTAAATAAAACTTAATACAATGGAAGAACACTTATGTCAGAATTTTAATTGTATAAAATAATCTTCCAAATTCTAACGTGAAGTGGAAATTATATTTATTAGTGCTCTCATAATGAATAACGTTATTTTTATCACTGCAAATGCGTGCTTTTAGTCTCAAATGTTTTAGAGGTTTGGATACAATACCATGTCTTGTAAATTCTTAATTTTCCTATTTCTGGTACTAAAATTGTCCGATTTAAAATAAAAACTGGAGTATCTCGACAAACTGTAACAAATCCAAAAACCAAATTTCCTGAAAAATATCCCACTGAATTGGAGTGAAACTGTTATATGCGGACAAAGTAATCCTAATAGATGTATGCGCATTGTCACAAAATACAAAGCCATTGTCTTGCCTTAATAGACGCAAATAGCATTTCATTTGTTGATAGGACAATTGAAATTGGTTTGTTTAATAATGAAAAGGTAAACATAAAGTCGATCCACTTGCTCTATGTATTTTTCTCTTATTTTCCAACTGATTTGTATCTCCGTACACCTGCTCCCTCCACTACAGCAATTCTCTCATAATCAGACGTTTTAAAACTAGTATTCTGAATCTTCTCTCTACTGTTTTAAGTACTATGCTAGTGCCTAATAAAAGGTAATCAGACATTTCTTTTGGTATTTAATGTGATACTGCCATCCTGTTTTTTGGACACCGAGTGACTTGAATCAGAGTTCCATATTTGGTCTCTTGAACACGATTTCCGGATCGTGTGCTGTACGTTAAGGAACCTTTCGTGGATGCGAATAACATAAAAATCAAAAACCGTCGTTAAATATGAGAAAATATTTTTAATACGTGAATTAGCAAGTGCTAAAATTTGTGTAGAAAAGAATACTATTTAGAACTTGTCAGTATTCTGAATGAAAAAACAAAACTTATTTCTCTATTCAGTGTTTTCTGTGCATTCTGAAAACTTAATATTTTTAGTCGTATTATATATGACGGTGTTTGGGATATAGTTACAATAACAAAATGATTTGCGAGTTCAGCTGCTCCATATTATGAAGCTTCATTTCAATCTGTAGAAGAATGAAAGAACCATCTGACTCTATATCAACACGTACAAAGATGTAGGACTAGAGAAGTCATGACATAAAAGAAACTTATACAAATAGATTTAAAAACAGATTAATGAAACTGTCGCGTAAGACAAGACATGTCACGAGGTATTAAGTTGGAAGTGGCAGTTTTATCCAAGGGTTTATGCAGAAGAGACTTCCAATAACTTATGTATCAGATCCTATATATTGATCATATCTTTCTGTTACGGGTCTGTGCACTGAAGTTGCTTCTGACATTATCTGACGCATCTTCATTGGTAGGTAAGTTGCCATTTCTTTCCTATGCACAACCTTAACGGCGCTCACAATTTTCTTTAAATATTCAAGTAGAAAATTGGAAATGATCGAACAAAAGTGACTGTAGTAGATGAAGTCTTATGACTTTGAGATTTTCTCCTTAATTAATGGTATTTTTGTGGAACTCCTCATTACTCGAAGGATTTTATTCTAGCGAAGAGGAGGATGCGCCTCATCTCAATTAGTTTTCCCGATCGACTTGCAATGGTAAGGAAGATAATCTTGTTTACATCTATTAGGATTTTTTTGCAGAATTCCCATGGATGATTTCATTCCTTTAATATCACAGTGGGTGGTAAAATTGTGTTATAGTTGTAACTAGAAAAGAACACATACTTTGATCTTGACATAATGTGCAACATAAAATGTTGCATCAGTATTTCAGGTGTCGATACAACAGTTAATATATATGCTGTTACCAATAATTGTGGCACTTTGTTGATAATTTCATCTCAAACGTGTGACCACACTCTGCATGAAAGACCAGAATTGGCTTGTAAAAAGGTTTCCATTTGATCTCTAGTGCAGGGGTTTCCGGATTATCTAACCCTTTGCCAATCACTGTACTATGTCCGCGCGGTTAGCCTAGTGGCTATGCGCTTCTCAACCACATGCCTGGGGAAGGAGTGTCCTGGGTTCGATTCCCGTCGCTGACGTGAGGAGCTTAAGGATTCTCCTCAGCCATAGCCAAGTTAGCCGGTCCTGGACAGCAGGGTTCCCCCCCCCCTCAGTTTATCTGGGTTTTTCATCCCGCAAGCAGGCAAACCGGCTCCGTGAACACGCGGATATACAGCCATAAATATTTAACACCCCATGAGGGGGCTCAACTCGCCCCAGTAGGGACGGGGGAGAAAAGGGAGGTAACTCCATATGAATAAATAAATAAATAAACTGTACTATATATTTACAACTTTTCATGGATGGGATTCACATAAAAAGCGTAGCAAACAAAGTGAAATTACTAAGCTTAAGTTTGTTCTCTAGAATCATTGGAAGGCTTTGAAAGCCGCGAACATCAGATTCTTCTCCACCCTTTTCTTAATCAAGGGCATGTAATTGCCCTTGATTAAGAATGTCAGTTTGTTGCTAATTGCTTCAATGACATCACCCATTTTTGCCTTTGGCATTTTTCCATTAAATGCACGAGTTTCTTCTTAATTCCTCTGTATTTATATCATAATTTCTAAAAGAATGAGTAATTCTGCGGTTAATTTATGATTTATCTCAAAGCCAGAACTATCCAGAGATAAACAGAACAATTACTCACATTTTATTTCATCTTTTTATTAACCAACGGTAGTGGAGAAAGCACCCTGTGGTAAATGTGCTTGTTGCTTAGCGACAGTAGCAATTTATTATCGGAACATAATTGTCTTGCAGCAGGTTTTTTTAGATAAATGCATGGTGTTAATGACGAAAAAGACATGGGTTAGGTACCACCCTGAAATGTGTTCGCAACAAGTATATAGAAACTTTTAAAATAGAAATGAAAATTATTTGTGACAGCCACTGTTCTTAATTTTTAAAACTAATATTAGTAAATATAGTAATAAATGAACTCATATTATGATGATGATGAGCAGCTTTGATTATCTAATACGTTTATTTTCGGAACAAAAATTGAATTCTGATATGCATCCATCGAGACATAATTAGTAATCGAGGCTATCGTCTTCATTTAATACTAAGATCAATCTTTTGAAGTTGAGATTCTTTATTTTGGTCTCGTTACCTACCAAAACTACTTCTCTTTTTTTTTTTTAATTTCAGCATTTGATGGGGATACAGTTTTACTGCAGTTCCGCACGAAAGAACCGTCACTGAATCTTGACTACGCTCACCTCGGCAGTCACATTGAACATTTCCTAATAGAATTAAGGGTTAGGCTAGAGGTAGTTTTAGATCGGAGATTTCGCATTTCCCTGCCCGCTATACCCTTTTGTGTCCCTCCTTTCCTTCTTTTATTTTCTGTCTTTCATCCGTATGTGTGTGTGTTTGTGTGCCCGCCACCGATTCGCCGAAAGGCATGCGAATTTTCCGCATTCTCTGATTGCTGTAATGTCATCCAATCGACCAACCTCATCATTGAGTCCCCCCTTATGACCTGTGGGCCATCACTTGGCGAAATTGGTTTCATTATTACGGAAGCTGAACACGTATCTTGCTATGGGAGATATCTTGCTGTACACGAGAGACGGAAATATCTGTCAGGTTTGGGAATTGTGGGAACCTGCAACGTTCACTGGTTCGGAATAATAGAGAAAATTGCCTTACAGCGAATGAGTGAGTGGAACAGTCGGAGAAAAAAAAAAGTAGTACAAAATAATTCTGATCAGACGGATAGCTAGACAGGATCATGAAAAGATGCTTAGGTGTGCTTTCGTTGATGGGTCTTTCATTTAGAATTTTAAGTATACCTTTCTAAATTTTTTAGCCTGTTCAATAAATGACCCTTGGGGAAAAACTTGCTAATCTCGTAGACATTTCTCGTCTTAAATTTTATAATTACATGTTTTCTGGCAATTAGTTCAGTAGCACTGAACTAACTTTAGTACTGTTGCGATAATTCGATCATCAGCCAGTTGTTTAACCACCAGTGACATTATTTTCCACCAATGCTCATTATCGTTTTTCCTCAACAGTGAACATTCATAGCGTAAAAAGTGATATTTTCTTGTTAATGGCAGCACCTGGTGAACTTTATATCCAAGCCTGAAAAATGTGATCAGTTTTTCCCAATCCTGCTGACCATGATATTGTGCCTCACAGAGTATGAAGGATCGATGACCATCGATCTATAATTTCAGAGTTTTTCCTATCATTTTGTCCTTCATATATCAAACTGCTGGAGCTGTCTTTCTCTGACATCTTGCTTTTCCAGAAGAAGCATTTTGAATATCCATTAATATCCATCTGGGCTATTGTTTTTTCAACTAACTCTGTTTAGATGTTTTTAAACTTTTTTTTTTTGTTTTTGCGTTTAGTAAAGAAGATTTTGCAAATTCCTGCTACGATCGTCTAGTGATCTTCATATATCTTTCCCGTTTCAATAAATGTTTTCTTTTATGTGATTTTTTTATATGCATCCCACCAAAGTAAGCTTTTATAGTATTGCATTGAGCTGCAGACTTGATACACACGCGCTAGTTCATAAAGTTTCCTTTTTTCTTTTCTTCTCGGTATTCGAAATAAATTGCTGCTAGTCAGCAAGTTAATTAACGCAAGGCACTCGTTATCAGCCATTCTTATAAAAGCAATAAAACATTTAATGAGCAAATTAGAGTATTAAATATTGCTTTATGCAACCGTACAGATTTTAATTAAAAGATTATTTTTGAGATATAATCATGCATTTTCTGATGTTTCATGTGCTAATGGCGAGAATTGACTTTGTTCAGCACCTAATTCGGAATTGCTGAAGCTCCGTTTCAGTTGAATATCTTTTCACTGAATGTCAGCATGCACCTAATTTCTTTCATTCATTCTCATCACCAAGTATTTAGTATTGTTTCATTTTATTTGTTTCGTTAAAAAAATTAAGTTTATCATTACCTTGATTTAGTTCCCTCTCCCATGGGAGAGACTCGAATACTTTTTTTGTGTGAATCCCACCCACGAAGAGCTGCAAACTATAGCACATTAGACCATGGATAGGCGAAGGATTATATAATCTGGTAGTCCTGTGCTAATGACCAAATATGGTACCTTTTCAGAGCCACTTGAGGTCTCGCGAGACTACTGAATGCTTATTAGCAGATGATGGTCCCGCACTGTGCGGCTCAAAGCGTTTACTACCTCAGAGCGTGCGCGTTCAAATACTGTAATGACAACAGTGTGACCTAACTCGAGAGAGAGAGAGAAAATTCTTTTGAGTACTTCGGTGTGTGTGTGTGTGGAAGGGGGGGACAGTAATTGAAATAAAAATGATGAGATATATCTTGTACAGATTCAGTTATATCAAATAAAATTTCGATTGCACCAGAAAAATTTTCCATATACTGCGCTCAAAAAACGAACTGACATTCAGGTTGCGAACTTCTGGAGTTTACGGTTACTTCAAACTGACGACTTTTACTGTGTAAGATGGATGTACTTATAAAAAATATTGATATTCTGTCATATAAATAAACACTATATATTAACCATAGTATTAACATTCGATATGAGAAGAGGAGGGGTGGAAGGGGTGGTGAAGCGCAATACATAGCCTCTCCCACTCAAATGTCAACATCACCTTCCCGTGGTCCATCCTGTTCTAAAAGTACAAACGAGGCACTGGCGACTGAGTATGGGCGGTATAACCTTAACACCCTAACAGAGTAAATGCTGTTAGATCTGCCTGTCCAGAGGCGTTAGGTACATTATTTCCATAATGTAAAAACACATGTGTTTTTACATTATGGAAAGGTCTAGCTACTCACTGATGAAGCCTCAAAAAAGGCTGAAACTGGTCTGGGTAGTGACCTCCCTCCATAATGTAATAATAGCATACATTTCCTAGGAAATGCGTTTTTACATTATGGAAAATACCTAAGAATAACGATCTGAACTTTCCCCACCTTTGCAACGAGTCGTCCGGTATTGTACTACGTACTAAGGTCACTTGCATTAGCTCACGCTAAGTGTTCGCCGATACTTTATAGTTTACTATATTCGGCAAGAAACTCTCTGATTCCAATCTTTGAGTTTCTTATTCGGTTTTAAAACTGTGGGATTTAATATCCCCTTAATTTCAGTAATGTTTTCATTGCTGAAATGAAACTTATTAGCTCTTTATACTTAAGTATACCAAACCAACTTTTACAATCTATTCAAGAAATATATACAGGAAATAAAATAGCAGTTAAATTAGAACACACCTCAGAATGGAAAGATATATCAAGAGGAGTACGACAAGGATGTACCCCTCTCACCTCTGCTTTTCAATATATATATAAATGAAATATTAACAATCTGGAAACGGCATAACCCATTTGGTATACAAATGGACCCGCAAATGAAGATAGATACACTACTATTTGCAGATGATCAAATAGTATTAGCTACATCAGAAGACGACTTACAAAGATCATTAAATTATATCTCAAAGCACTATAATATGACAATATCCAAAGAAAAAACAAAAATAATGGCATTCAAAGGAGAAAAACCCAATAAGAAGTAAAATAGTGATAGATAATAAAATACTAGAACAAGTAAGCACTTTCAGATACTTGGGATGTGATCTATCATACGAAGAAGAAAAAGACATAGACACTAAAATATCAAACTTTGTCAAAGTAAATGGCATAATAAATAATATATTTAAGCCATCCCTGGTACAAAAACACACTAGAATCAGACTATATAATGTCTTGTCAAAACCAATTCTACTTATACGGAAGCGAAACATGGGCCATGAAAAGGAAAGATGAAAAGCGAATTCAAACAGCAGAAATGAAGTTCCTCAGAAAAACAGCTGGATATACCAAGTGGGACCGCAAAACAAATGAAGAAATCTTACAATCCCTGAAAATAAAACCAGTTAATTACTGCATAAGACAGTATAAACAAAAATGACTAGAACATTTAAATCGAATGGACAACAGCAGACTATCAAAAATATTATACAGATACAAAATAAGTGGGAAAAGAAGAATCGGAAGACCAAGGAAGAGATGGCATGAGACCGGAACAGGCCACATGGCCTAAATTCCATGTTAGGAAGAAGATGAGAAGAGGGAATAGTTTACTTGGTGTGCCACTACCATGTAAAAATAATTTAAACAGATGTTTTGATGCTTAGCTCCTAAAATATACAACGGCGTTGATTCAACAATAAGATGGGAATGTAATATTTCACGATTTAAGATTATACTGAAGAAGCATATACTAACAATGACCAACTTAAAATAACTATTTAGATTATAACTAGTATTCACTCAATTTTAGCTTAGGGTGATAAAAGAGCATGCCGAGAGGTGCTGCCACTGAATATCAAACTGATGTTCTATCCTGAAACTCTGACAGGTTTGTATTCCTAGTTTCATTGTTAACTGTATGTATGTAGTATTGTATTATTTTTTACTATGCTGACATGAATTTTGAATGAGCATCCATGCATTTTGGTATTTGAACCCATAACTGCTATGGAAGAGTGGGTAGGGTATCCACTCAGCAACTATTCAGGCCGGAAAATACTTAGTAGTTTTCTAAGTACGCCTTAATATTATGCTACGTACGTCTGTCAAGTCACAGCGTGAAACTAATTTTAAGACATTTAAAAATTAATTGGAAGATACCGAGTAAAATTCTGTCGATAAGCATCTTTGCAACACCATATACCTTTTCCACTGATGTAATTATTAGCTTTCTGGTTATTGTTTGTTTTGATAATTGTTTATTTATAAATTTAATTTTAACAGAAAATGATTAAATCTATTTTCAATTTTCTTTTTACTTTCATTTCGGGCTAATAATATTTTACACGATCTTCCAAGGTTATGACAGAGGTTTCTGACAAAAACTTACTTCATAAATAATTGTTTCTATTATTAGAAAACCACGCTTATTTGTAATTTTGAATTTTTCCACTATAAAGAGAGATGATTAATTTTAAAAATACGCAAATCCGAAATTTAGGAATACGAGCAGCAAGCTTGAAATTTCCGAATTAACCTTCAAATTAGTTTAAATGTAGGAGAATTTTAACTAGATACAGGTTACATATCTTTAGGTTGTGATTTCTTTTTATAGATTTTAAATTTTATAGTAGTTGACATCGATTAACTGCTAATGGAAGTTAGAGTTTAAACAAGAAAAAGTTGAATTAAAAATCGGAACATGTATATTAGTCGCGACACAGTTTAAAAGCGTTGTAAATAATAAAACTATTTACAGTTCTTCCCATTACAGTATGCCCGTTCGTTTTTCTTAATTGTTGTTAGATGTTAAAGAATAAAGTGTGTGTGTGTGTGTGTGTGTGTGTGTGTAGCAGAGCTAGACAGCAGTGTGACTGTCTAGCTCTGGAGATAGAGATTCCTCTCTCTTTCACACACACACACACTAATTCTTTATATTTATTCTCTCTCTCTTTTTCTTTTATTCTATAACATTTGATGGCTAAAACGGACTAACACACGGTAATAAAATCTCTAAACGGTTTGAACTTGTACAGCTTTTATTATTTCTAGTGTTTGAAAATTATATTATACATCACGATTTTAATTCAAATTTTCTCCTGTCAGCTCTAATTTCCATTTGATACTGTCTTTCCATTTTTTCATTTAACTGTAGCCTATGTACTATTATAAGATTCTAGTTGATCTTTAGTTTTTAAAATATGCAATTCCACTCACCTATTTAAAATAATAGATATGTACAGCATTTTTAAAATTTAATTATGACAACACAAAAGATCATAATAAGGTATTTAAATTAGTTCTAATTAATTTTTTCCGTGTTTAAACTTTTGAGAATTTAGTGTCAAGGGTATTCTTGAAATTTCAAGACTCTCTGTTAACATTTCTAAATGTAAAATTGGAGCACATGAACCCAGAGGTTCAAAAAATCCTTAAATCTGAAATGTTACGCAGTGTTATTTAAGGAGTTGCAAACAGAGTTTTATATTTCTGAAAGTACAGTGCGACAAGAATAAAGTTTTATTTATTTATTTTTAATTTAAACTCTCCAGTTTTTGAGTTAGCGGCTGCCATAGTTTGTTTTAATGAATTTTGGAGTTTGAGATCGATACAAAGATTTTAATTTTGCTTTACATTGTGCCTTTCAAGGTCAAACTTAGGCAAAATAAAGTTAAGCTTGTACATTTAATTCGTTGTCTTATTATTCATCATCACAATTCCAAGTTTTATTTCTTACTATAATAAATAGTTTCACAATACAAGAATGCTATTGCGAAATGCATTCTTTTCGCAAAATGCATGTTTTTATTTTATTTTATATAATCATCGCCTTAATCGTTAAGAGATAAGATCATGATGTTAGTGAGACAAGAAAAGGCTTATAGAAATTCACAAATTCACGTCCTCGCGAAATGCACTACGGGGATACTGATATTAAATGAAACAACAGATGTAGTAACATTAAGTTAAGGGGATAATAAATCCCTCATTATTTTAAATTATGAGTAGCATTTTAAAATAAGATGTAGTAACATATTAACTTCTTTTGAGACCCTGCTTTTACTTTTCGGTTTACGTCCATTGTACTTAAGAAGATGAAATCATGAGAACGAGTCTATTATCGCTATTAACTGCGTGTTCTCAGAGAAGTTTTTCATTTTTTGAAGAAGGAAGAGTCTTACCAACTAGGAATAAGAAATAACGAAATTTTCATGACAAAAAAAAAAAAAACGGGACAACCGAATTCTTCATGATGATTCAACAAGAAATTTTTATGTAGAGTGATGAAGTAGGAAAAGTAGAACTAGTTCAGTCCGATTATTCTCTCTTATTTTACAAACACTTTAGGTTTTTAATCTTGAAACGCATGCAGTTAATAGCCCTGACGCGCTTGTTTTCGTCTTCATAGAAGACGTCATTGTCGGTTTACGTCAATGACGTCTTCCGACAAGTAAAAGAAGAGCAGCAAAAGAAGTTTATATTCTGCTACATCTGTTGTTTCATTTAATATCAGTACTCCCGTGGGTACTACGAGCCCTTAATTACCCACCAGACAGATATGAAGAAAACCTTACAGAATGGCATGCGAGCTCGGTCGTTGCCCGGACAAACAAGGATCGCTTCATCTTTTGGAGACACCAGGAGAAATGATGAAAAATGTGCTACTGGTGACAATGGCCTATCAGTGAATATAAAGATAATTACATTGAATTTCGTCTGAGAAACAGATTTATGATTGGAACATGGAATTAGATCTTTATCAACGTGGTCAACTCAAGATTCTGCAGCATTAGCACGCTATGAATGGTCCATCATTGGTATACTCGTATGCGATGAATTTCATCTCCCGGTGTGAGACCACTTCCCTGCTTATTGGACGTCTGAAGTGACATGAAAAAGTCCTATGTTTGATCTCTAGAGCAGGGCTTCAGGGTTATGTAAAACTATAAAAAATATTCAAAGTTGATAAAAATGTGAAAAAAAATCCTTAGTCCACCAACGGTACGATTGTACTATAGGTTTATTGAAACCTTTCGTGGGTGGGAGCCACATAAAAAATATGAGTCAAGATGGCCAGAATCTGGAGAATTAACAACAGAGGAAGAAAATCTTTCTTTACTCAGGTATTCTAGAAAGAGAGCAAGAAGGGGTTGGTTTCCTGATCCAAAACAATATTAAACACTGTGTCATAGACTTTAAACCTGTGAATAGTAGACTTATTGGAGTAAAATTAAAGGGTAAGCCACTGCGTATAGCTATTATACAAGTATATGCACCACCAACCTCATATGATGATATTGGAATACAAAAATTGGAGTATATAGAGAAAGGAATTTTCTTCCTTTTGTTGGCTCTTTTGGATTAGAAGGAATATTAAGACAGGGGTGTAAAACTGATTTTTATTTGCAGAAAAATCAGTTTTACCATAACCAACGCACTTCCCACATAAAAGGTCATAAAAATGGACCTTAATCTCCCAAATTGAAAAAACCTCAGAACTTAATTTATTATACTGTATACTTATAAAAATTAAATACAAAACCTGTATAACCTCAGCGTGCTAATATCTGAAGTGACTATAATTTAGTCATATTAGCAATATTTATGTTGAAATGTGGAATTAGAAATATCAGAAAAAATAAGAAGACAAAAGTTTAACACCTTACACACCTCAAATCAAATATTACTAAAGAACTATTTGAAACAAACATTGCTTCTTCTCTTCTTTCCTAAATCCATGCTGTCTCTCTTGATCTTGATGCCTCTTACCAACAGTTTTCAAGGACAGTCATTGAAGTAGCTGAAAATATCCTAGGAAGAGAACGCAGTAACAATCAACCTTGGATTATCCTAGAAATATTAGAGCTTTGTGATCAGCGGAGACTATTACCACCAATTCGGTCTGTTGGAAGCGGCTATGATCAGTGTAATTATCTAAACAGAAAAAATAAAAAGGAGATAAAGCTTGCAAAAAAGTAAGTGGTTATCCGAAGAATGCAAAGAAATCGAGGGCAATAATCATGCAAGAGCATACCAAGTAATTAAGAAATCATCAAAGCCTTTTGTTCGTAATAGCTGGATAGTTGATAATGACAATAATATGAATATTACTGCTCATAAAAATATTGAAAATATGATATGATTGTTCAAGTATGATGATAGTTTGGACAAACAAAATTTAGAGGAAATCGTCTCAATGCTAACAGAGAACAGTAATTATCCCATACTTAGAGAAGAAGTAGAAAGAGTCATCTTAAGATCAAAAACAGGAATTGGCAGTATCCCGTCAGAATTATTTAAATAAGTGGAAACATTATTGTTAGTGAACTTCACAAAATTTTCCAGCAGGAGTGCGGAAAGAATGAGATCTGGTAAAAAAAATTAGCGCTCAGTTATTCTTATTCCCATTCCAAACAAACAAAAAAAAAATCGAAATAGCAAAGAGTGCAATAATTTTGGACAATTAGTCTCATTAACCATCCAAGCAAAATATTGAACATCTTACTGTCACGTATTGAAGCAAAAATGGAATTCAGTTATTCAGACTTCCATGCTGAAATTAGAAAGCTCAGGAGAAGAAAGAAGTTAATGGACCCCCCCCCCCATGGGGCAAGGTGCATCGTGCCATGTAATGAGTCTCGTGTTTGTAGCCGGTGTAAATTGGAGGAATATGATGCTCCCAAGTTACTGCAACTGCGTCCAGGTGAAATGTCTGCGAGAAGGTAACTGACGGAGTTTCAAAGAACCATTGTGATAGGAGGCAATGTTGTAGCCTATCTGTTAGGCAAATTGTTGACAAATTGGGCCATCGAGATCAGTATCGGTGATACCATACTGAGATGGAAGTGCAGATAGTCGACTGCAAGTGCTATATGCAAGTGGACGACCTGCCACACTCACCGAACTTCCCCGTAGGGTGTTGTGAAGGATAATATAAAACCCGACATTCGTCGGCTGACGCGTTGAATCCGGAGTTCCGGGCATCGACTGGAACATGAATCTGCACAAAAACATTCAAAACATGGTTCACAAACATGGATTTCCATAGTAGGACCGCAATATGCAAGCCCCACATCATCCCAACCAACCTGCAGCATCGTCGTCAATGGTGCAGAGTGTGTGTGTGTGTGTGTGTGTGTGTGTGTGTGTGTGTGTGTGTGTGTGTGTGTGTGTGTGTGTGTGTGTGTGTGTGTGTGTGTGTGTGTGTGTGTGTGTGTGTGTGTGTGTGTGTGTGTGTGTGTGTGCAGTGATACGTGGAAGCTTGGAAAGCTGTGTTATTGAGCTTCAAATCATGCTGCTCCCTCTGCTGAGCAGATTGACGGGTGTGGGTGTGGTGGAAGCCCAGTGAACCTCTCTTACCAGAGTGCACAACCCCAACTGTGAAATTCGGAGTAATGGTATGGGTCTATTATTGGGCTAGTTTGGCCTCTGACCTCTGAACATTGAATTCTGATGAGAGATATCTGAACATTCTGGGCAATGCATGCTTCGTACTTTGTGGCGATTCTACAGAAATAACCATTGTCTCTTTCATCAAGACAGTGCATAAGTGCACCGTGCCATAAGGCTGCTGTTCTAATTGCCTGGTTTGTGGACATGAACGTCACCACGCTTGACTAGCCTCCACAGAGCCCTTATCTCAACCATGTTGACCATCTGTGGGATGAATTAGAGGTGAGATCAAGGGACGTTCACCTCTCAACAGTCCAGGATCTGATTACATGCTAAAATTCCCATTGATTATTATCGTACGCTTGTGGAAAGTATGCCCCGTATGATTGCTGCAGTCATCGCAGTGCGGAGGTCCTGCATCTTATTAATGTGGGCGCCATGGCTGTTTGTTCTCCCACTATGATGTCCGTTGATTTCTTTCCAACCAGTGTATTTACGTTCCATATCATTGGAGAAAAATACATACATACAGTAGAACATAATAAAATAAGGTGCCATAATTTTATTGACTCACAGAAAGCATGTTTCTATTTGGCATGGTGCCCTTTGGAAAATTGTGCAACATTATCGAATAGATAGGAAAATAATACGACTCATTTAATCCCTGTATTCATCTTCTGAAATGATAGTTGAAATCAAGGAAAATTATCACATCTCCTTTCCAATGGAGCGTGGAGTGAGAATGGGGTGAAAATCATCACCGGTCTTACTCGAATGTGTTTGTAAATAAAGCTCTATAAAACTGATATTTGATTGATAGTAGGAGGAAGAAGAATAAACCATCTAACGTTTGCTGATGATATTGATCTCATAGCCCAAATCAGACCGATCTCCTAGAAATCACCACGAAATTCGCTCATACTCTTAAAATATGGCTCAACCATAAGTACCCTAAAATCAAAAACGTTTACATATATCTGCACTTCTGACCAATAAGGAAGTGCTGTAGCAGAAACTGAAAAAATCCTTCTCAAGGATGCACATATAGAAGTTGATCAGTTTAAATACTTTAAATAACTAGGCAGCATCTTTATTAAAGATGGAAGATGAAGGCAGGATATTAGAACAGAAATTGCAAAATAGTATGATTTAACTAACGGCTTCACACATGTAAGTGAAAACTAAATATAATTTATTACTCCTATATATTTCACTCAATAAATCATAAGCTTCATTCAGGGAGAAGGCACAAGAACTGGTAACAACATTTAAATTCTGAATACAAGAATGAGTCACACAGCATATAAAATCACACGTTTCGGTCGCAACTGTACACATAGGAGAAAACACTATTAAAATTCACGGAAGTGTGTATAGATGTATAATTATTTTTTTTTAATTATAAATAATTAACAGCAACCACTTTTCAAAACTCATAGATAGGCATACAGTCTATCCGATTAAGATTAGGACGGTGGCGTACGGCTCCACATGATTCGAAAAATAGACTATTAAATTTGAACCTACTGTAGTGGTTGCTATGGTTCCGGTGAACTCTATATCTAGTGAATAAAAAGCAAGGCCTGAACCATCAGATTCCAAAAATCGTATAAAATATTATATCCTCTTTGATCGTAATTAATTATACGTCTATACTCACTTATCTGAACTCGAATAGTGTTTCCTTTTATGTGTACAGTTGCGACCGAAATAAGTTTTATAAGCATGCTTTGTGCCTCATTCTTGTATTCAGAATTTTAATATTATTACCAGTTCTCGTTTTCTCTTACATACGTGGAGCCGTTATTTAAAGCATTATACTGTGTCTAACATGCATGTCTCTATTTAAAAATATTGTAAAAGAAACAACGCTAATCCAAAAACTAAAATCACTATTAACAGGTAACAAGATTAAAATTACAAACAGATTACGCCTTATTTACACACTAGTTAATTCAGTACTTCTATACGGAAGTGAAACTTGGACCCTCCTAAAAGAAGATGAAATGAGGTTACTTGCATTTGAAATGAGGTGCTATAGACGATTCCTAAAGTAACCTCATAACAACAATTCGAATAAAACAACTCATTTGGCTTAGCCATATCAGTAAATCTAATGGTCTCCCGATGCAAATTCTTGAAAGACTTATTCCAGACCTCGATAAAGAGGCAAACTTATAATAAACTGGATAGATATTTTATTATTTTAAAACATTTATGCAATTCATGTTATTCATTACAACCTGCTGGAGTTAGTTTGCACGCATTGAGTGTGAAGAGTCATTATATCACTAAAGAAGATATAGCTGAATTTAAATCCAGATGCGGAATTTCCATTCGAATTTTGTAAAAATGTATTATTTCTTTATCACAAATAAATTCTTAAAAGCATCTTATTTGCATGACGGTTTCTATAATGCTTAATTCTCCTTTATCACGCTCTGGCACTTGGCACGCAGAGGTCGCGATGATTCATTGTTACGTGTAGTGATGCAACAGTAAACTTATGGCAGTTAGGCGTATACCTTTTTCATATAAAAACATCCGTTTCGTGCAGTAAAAGTTAAGTATGTCATTCCTGACGTGTGAATTAACGTCACAAAAATCATTGTTCGAGATTGACGTTTTTCCGCAAGGCTAATATGTACTTGTCCACGTTAATAAAGGTGACCTGAATAAAGACTGTAACCAAAATTTATTGTTACAATTATATAGATGTTGGATTTAATTGTTTTGAGAGAATTCTTATAGTCAAACACTGTCCATACATATTTTAACAAAAATCAACAGATACCAGAACTATATCGGTTACTGATATTGTTGTAATTTAACGGAAAAGGAATTCCATCTGCGAATTGTGTACTTGCATCAAATAAAAAATACAGTAGATTTATGGGTTTTTGTTGGGTATGTGCCAAGCATGTTTGTTTTGTTTAAATATCTCTGTGGTAAATTAGACCGTTTTCTTCACGTCGTTAAAAAAAAAAAAAAAAAAATGAAAGCGAGTTTTTATTATTATTATTGAAGAAGTTATCTACAATATTTATTACCGAAAGAGTTTTTCCGTTGTTATATGTGCATGCAGTCCATAGATTCTTTCTGTGAGCAGCAGTATGTAAAATAAACGTTTTGAAACTTGAATACTATGCGTGTATAATTCAAAAATTTATCACTTGTGTTATATTGTAAATAAATTGAACTATGAATAGTACCTATAATTGCTAAGATTATGGTTTATAGGTTCTAAAGAACAGTTTAGTAGTAGTATATATAAAAATAAACATAATTGTTTCGGAAAATTATTTGCCAAAAGTATTGATTTTAATGTTTTGACAAGTGGCGAAGAATACGAAAGGCAAAGAATTGTTAATCAATTAAGTCGGGCTTTTGAAAGTTATTTGTTTTCATACAAAGAAGAAAGTTTAAGTGCAGAAATATTACTTAGATGCTATTCTGTGACGCCTTATGTCACGCTGCATGCCACTGCCTGAAAAGGATGACAAGAAATGACGGATCACTTGCACTGTGGGCGTTTCCAATTTTTTTCATAGCGTTCACGACGAACTGCAAAAGAAAATCTGCCAAATATACACCAGCACACCTTCAAAAAGTGTGCGCGTTGGTCGAGTATAGAAACTTTCTAGCCTAGTATTTGCCCGTATCAGTCTCTTAAGTATACTTGTGAAGATTTCTGCTAGCTTGGTTGTGCGATGACACACAAAAATTGGCATTTTATTGCCTTTTCTTTTGTATTGCATGTGTTTTTTATATATTATATTATGTTCCTCACGCATGCGTATATTATTTATAAAAGCACAAACAATACGTAGTTCGTTTTTATCAGTTTGATCTAATAGTGTGAAGTGATTTTTTGAAAATACACTGGTGTATAAGTTTTCTTCGCCAATCTTTTCAGAATTCGATTTCTATAAAGAGAGAGAGAGAGAGAGAGAGAGAGAGAGAGAGAGAGATGAAACAACATCGAACGATTTTCCCATTCATATGTTCCTGTAAAACAGCATTTTCCGCAATACACAGAGTTCAGATAGTAAAGCACATATATTTGTCTGCATGAGAAGTAACATTCTGCTGCAATTTTTCACTTTTTGGGAAAAAGTGAAAATATCTCATGCATTATTCCTAAACGATGGATGGCATATGACCATTGTCATAGTCAAAGAATGTATTCCATGCACGTCTTTAAAGGATATATTTTGCTCTGAAATAAAATTGGAAACATTTTGTAGCTACTTTATGAATGCAGAAGTTACAAGAGTTATTTTAGTCAACGCTGCCACATATTGTACTTCCTTTTAGAACATCTCATTTTCATAAGGAAGATTTAAACTATTTTTACATAGTATAACGAGAATTTTACGTATACACTTGCATGCAGAATTTTCTCTCTGCTCTCCTCCCCGTTTCAAAGAAAAGACCTTTCTTTTTCTGAAATTACTTGCATTGCAGTTATACTGTTTTGTAAAAAAAAAAAAAAAAAAACGCAACAACTATGGCTACAGTGTACACGCTTTTAATTAAGTGTAGGTGTTAACACATTGTCGACATGATTGACATACTACACACAGCTGTAGCTAATTGTCTCCCTGTACAATAGTAAGTCATTTCCTTTTGATGCGCCGACCGAGCAACTTCGTTAGCACGTACAGTTGTTTTCAGTTTTTCTCGGCAACCTTTGACAAGAGAGTAAACACGTGAACCTTTTGAAAAGATAGTAAACACGTGAACCTTTTGAAAAGATAGTAATAAAATCTGAAAGAAGCCCACTGTCTTTGATTTTTTTAAAGACCCTGGTCTTTTTTTTTTCATTCCTTTACATCTTCGCTAGATGTTTGAAGTCTTTGTTTCCTTATAGGGACATGAAAAATGAAGAATAAACTTTTACAAAAGTTGCTGAGATTTGTATATCAAATTATTTACTAACACTGACGAAAAAAGAATAAAAATTTTAAATCCACTTGGAAATTTACACATCTTAAAAAAAGTTGTCGACCTTCAGAATAATGAAGAATCTTGACATTTCTTACCTTTACTTGACTGATCATTTGTTGACGTATTGTTTTTATATTTTTAGCAACTGTTCTTTGTACCTTAGAACATGACTTTCTGAATGTATAGTGTCTCTTCGGATGATTTTTTCTTTCTTTTTTTCTGTGTGCTGTCTTACTTGATGCACTTTTTATTCTTCAGAATTTTTAACTATTCTTATTTCTTTGAATAAACATTTGTCTACATGTTTTTGTTATATCTTTCTTATAAATGAGAAAGTGCATTTGATGTACCAGCCATCGCAAAATTATTATCTAGAGGTCCATTACTATATGGCTGGAGGGATTCTTGGAAAAAAACCCGAAGAGAATTTTTTTTCAATACATACGCTATTTGTTCATAGCTGGATTTTATTTAAAAATTCTACGTTATATATGTATTAGTGTTTAATATAAGAAAATGTTTTCATTTTCATTAATAATTGTAAATAATTATGCCAAGTACTAAACCTGTAGCATTGGTAATTTACTTATATCCTTCTTAACCAATAGCTGCGATATCTTCCTTATTATTCCATTAACTGTTTTCTCCACACAAGGACAGGAACGGAATATTCCTTTGACGAAAAAAAACGTAGCCATAATGATGTGATCATAATGTTTCCGTGACTATTCCTACTATTGAAGAGTTTCTTTTATGCAACAGAATAATATTTCAGTTGTTCAAATCAACAGTCTGGATCGGCACTCTCAACAAATGAATGTGACGTCATGACACAATGATTTTATATATGACGATATAAACAATTATATAATTGTTATACGTAATAAAAGTTGTAATTTAATAAATATAATAAGTAAATATGCTCATTGGATAAGCATGTATCAACAGAAAAGAAAACGAGCACGTATTATATTTTATTTTCGTGCAATATAATATTTTACGGAAACTGTTAGAAGATAGTAGGAAAAGGCATGCAGAAGAATAAACTCGTGATTTCCTCTGTCTTATCAAATATTAAATCCTTTCTAATTCACGAATTGGAATTTTATTGTTTAGGTTGTCAGTAACAGCGTACGCATTTCTAGGCAACGAGATTCTCAATCGTGTTAACGTAAGCGCACTATGTTCAGTTAGATATTTCTTACCATATTAAGAAATGACGCATATTGGCAATGACTGTAGAGTGGCAACAAAGGTATAGATAATCAATTGGTGATATTGCTATTGCGAAAGAATAACTGCCATCAGATATCCAGAATTGATTATTATTCACACAAATGGCTATACGTACTAAGAACACATATGGTTCTTATTCATATTTTTCTTTATGTTAATAGCTAGCAAAATTATTATTATTGCAAAATATTCAGGAAATAAAAACAGATATTTCATTTGGATGATTTGGCTGAACTTATATTAGTAAGGAGGCAAGATGTGTAGTTCATGGATACTTCCTGATTCTCACGCGTAGACTCACACTTCACTGTGGAAGCATTTGAAACCGAAATCCTACGGAATAGGTTGGTTAATCCTTATTCCAGAGCGTTTAGTCTATAGACACTCTGGAATAAGCCAGTTTGCCCGTTCTGAAAGACGAAAAATACGAGTTTCTAGTGAAAAACCCTCTACCTTAGTAAGAGACTGAACTCACCTTTACTTGAGAGAGACCAGATTCCTCACGTAATGGACGGGAATCGAACCCAGGTCTTTCCCACCAAAGGACTTTCTCTATAGTATGAGAGCCTCCGTAGCTCAGTCGGTATAGATTCTATACCGACTGAGCTACGGAGGCCCTTATAGATAATTTAAACTTATGC